>NC_059338.1:47956388-48262500 GCF_018350155.1 Leopardus geoffroyi | reverse complement strand
GCCCCATTATATTTTCATTTTCATTTGTCTTTGTTTTTTTTTCATTTCCTATTTAATTACTTCATTGATTTTTTTGGTTAATAGCATGTTGTTTGGCCTCCATGTTTTGGTGTTTTTTGCAGTCTTGCTTGTAGTTGATTTCCAGTTTCATACTGTTGTGTTTGGAAAAGATGCTTTATATGATTTCAGTTTTCTTAAATTTATTGAGTCTTGTTGTGTGGCTTAACGTGATATAGAGAAGGAAAAAACTTGAAAAGAATGTATATTCTGTTTTTGGATGGAATGTTCTGTGTATATTAAGTCTATCTGGTTTAATGTGTTGTTCAAAGCCATTGCTTCCTTATTGATTTTGTGTTTGAATGATCTGATCGTTAATGTAAGTGAGCTGATAAAGTCCCCTACTATTACTGTGTTAATATCAGTTTCTCCCTTTGTGTCTTTTCATATTTGCTTATTTAGGTGCTCCTGTGTTGGGTGTGTAGATACTTACAATGGCTCTGTTTTCTTGTTGGATTGATCTTTATAACATTATACACTGCCCTTATTTGTCTCATTACAGTCTTTATTTTAAAGTCCATTTTATCTGATGTATTGCTACACTGGCTTTAAATTTTTTTTTTTTTTTTTTTTTTTTTTTTTTTGCTTCCATTTGCATGGTATAAGTTTTTCCAGGTCTTCACTTTCAGTCTGCATGTCTTTAGGCTTGGAGTGAGTCTCTTATGGGCAGCTATAGATGTCTTTTTTTTTTTTTTTTTTTTTTTTTTAATCCATTCAGTCACCCTTGTCTTGGAGCAGTTAGTGCATTTACATTTAAAGTAATTATTGGTTAAGTATGTACTTACTGCCATTTTGTTTTTGTTTTCTGGTTGTTTTTATAGTTTTCTGTTTTTCTTCTCTATCTCTCCTTGTGATGACCTCCTTCAGTGGTGTGCTTGGATTCTTTTCTCCTTATTTTTTGTGTATCTGGTAGAGGTTTTTGTTTAGTGATTACCATGAGGCTCATATATAACATCCTGTGTATGTAGCAGTCTATTTTATATTTTTAGTTGATGGTAAGTTTGAACACATTCTAAAAATAGACATTTTTGTTTTGTGTATATCATATTTTGTATCTGTTTATTTCATGAGGCCCTTAACTAATTTTTTAGATAACATCGATTTTACTACTTCTGTCTTTTAACCTTCATACTAGTTTTATAAGAGATTGATTTACTACTCTCTGTTTGCTTTTACTTGTGAACTTTTTTCTTTTTATAATTTTCTTCTAATTATGGTCTTTTCCTTTCCACTTAAAGAAGTCTCTTTAACATTGCTTGTAAGTCTGTTTTGGTGATGATGAACTTTTGTTTGCTGGGAAACTAGTTCTTACTAAATTCTGAATGATAACCTTGCTGGGCAGAATATTCTTTGTTACTGTTTTTTTTTTTTTTTCCTTTCATCAGTTTGAATATACCATGCCATTCCCATCAGAGCTGATACTCCTATGGGGTTTCCCTTGTACATGACTTGTTGCTTTTCTTTTGCTACTTTTTAGATTTTCTCTTTATCTTTAATTTTTGACATTTTAACTAATGTGGACCTCTTTGCGTCCTTGTTTGAGGTTCTCTGTGATTCCTGGACTTGGATGTCTGTTTTCTTCTCCAGGTCAAGGAAGTTTTCAGCTATTATTTTTTCAAGTTATTTTTCTGTGCGCCTGTGTGTGTGCTGTCTCTCTCTGTCTCTCTCTCTCTCTCTCTCTCTGTCTCTCTCTCTCTCTTTGGGACCCTTATAATACGAATGTTAGAATGCTGGATATTGTCCAAGAGATCTCTTAAACTTATCTGAGTTTTCTTAAACTTATCCTCATTTGAAAAAACATTTTTCTGTTTAGTGTGGGTGCTTTCTATTACTGTTTTCCATATCATTGATCCATTCTTCTGCATCCTCTGATATGCTGTTGATTCCCTCTAGAGTATTTTGCATTTCATTTACTGTATTCTTCAGCTCTGATTGGCTCTTTTTTATATTATCTGTTTGTTGAAGTTTCACTGAGTTTATGCACTCTTCTCTGAAGTCAGGTGAGCATCTTTATGATCATTATCTTGAATTTATAAGATAGTTTGCTTATCTCCATTTTGTTGAGTTCTTTTTTGAGGTTTTGTCTTGTTCTTTGATTTGAAGTATGTTATTCTGTCTCATTTTATTTGACGCTCTGTTTTCCTATGAATTAGGTGGAACAACTACTTCTCCTAGACTTGAAGGAATTGCCTTATGCGGAACATCCTCTATGTAGACTGTGTGTGTGTGGCAGCTTTGGCTGGCTGGCTTAATCTTTAGCAGGTACAGGCTGGTTGTCCCATGGCACTTTGTGCTGGGACTACCCTGGTGGTATGGCTGGAGCTGAAGCAGGTACACACCAGGGGATCCTGGTGCTCTTCATACAGGGGGTATTCTGGAGGGACAGTTGGAGCTGAAATGAGTGTGGGTTGGGAGTTCCCAGAGTGCTCTGCATAGTGGGTGCCCCGGTGAGTTGTCTGTAGCTGAAGTGGGCATGGGCCTGGAGTATGCTGGGAGATGCTAACCTGATTTTTAATTGTCTTTGTAAGGACAAGGAAAATAAAGCATGATTATGTAATATTCTTTATTGTAAGCATATGAACCAGACAGATTACACGTTAGCCTTGAAAACATTTTGTATATGATGACCTTTCTGGTGATACTTATTGTAATAAGGGTAATCGGTATTATTAATAAAGACCATCTATCTGACTTTTTTAAATATACTTTCTTCATTATCCAGATTTTTCTATAACTTTGAAGAAACCAGTTTTCTGAAACAGTGATCCGACGGGGAAGTGCTAGATCAGCGGTTGTTAACTCTGGCTGTGTATCAGAAAGCTTTTTAGAAATACAAGGACATTTTTGATAAATGGGTGTGCATTGGAACCTAGCACATGTATTTGTTTTTTAAACAAACTTTTTCAAACCTAAAACTAAAAATTATCTTAGGTTTACAGAAAAGTTGCAAAGATATTATAGATTCTCTTGTGCCTTTCATCTATCTAATATTAACATCTTACATTAATTACTATGATACATTTATCAAAACTAAGAAATTAATTCTGATATATTATTATTAGCTAAACTGCAGATTTTATTTAGGTTTTACCAGCTTTCTCACAATTGTTCTTTTTCTGTTTCTGGATCCACTTCAGGATACCACACTGCATTTAAGGCACTTGATTTTTGTTTTTTGGGTTTTTCTTTTGAAATTTTTATTGAGCGTATTGTAGGCTTATATACCGTTAAAAACTAATACAGGGAGGTTCCATGTATTCTTTATTTTGTTCCCTCAGTGGTAACATGTTGCCAAATTATAGTAGTGTAAGGTACAGTTGACTCTTAAATAACATGGGTTTGAGTTGCATAGGTCCACTTATATGTGGATTTTTTATGGTAAAATCAGTATAATATTGTAAATGTAATTTCTCTTCCTTATGATTTTCTTAACATTTTCTTTTCTCTGGCTTACTTTATTCTAAGAATGGGCATTGAGGAGGGCACCTGTTGGGATGAGCACTGGGTGTTGTATGGAAACCAATTTGAAAATAAATTTCATATTAAAAAAATAAACTGTAATGGAGGGAAAAAAGAATATAGTATATAATACATACATAAAATATATGTTAATCAACTCTTTATATTATCAGTAAGGCTTCTGGTCAGCAGTAGGCTCTAGTAGTTAAATATTGGGGGAATCAAAAGTTATATGCAGATTTTTGACTGCATTGGGGGTTGATGCCCCTAAATGCTGCAGTGTTCAGGGTCCTTGTATTTTTATAAGCTTCTAAAAGTGGTTTTGATGGATCACAACTTTTTTTCCAGAATATCAGTGTATCTTTGATACATACATACCCACTTTGTTGATTTTTCTGATTAAAATAACATGAGTTATAAATAATGTGTAAATAACTCGTGTTATTTTAATAAGTTGAAAGTGAATATTTCCCATCATTTTACTTCCCTGAAAAAATCTGTTAGAATTTTTATTAGTCTTTGAGATTTTTTTCAATGAATATGTAAGCATACGTAGATTTTTTAAAAAATTATAAAAGCAATATTCAAAAATTCCAGTAAGGTAGATTGGTAACTAGTAATTATTTTAATAGGTCTTTTTTCTGGACCTCTTGTATAATACCATAGTTATCTATTACATGTAGAATTTTCTTGCATAAGATAGTGTTCTGTATATATATGTTCTTTTTATACTTCGTATGTTATGGATGTTTTTCCATATCAGCATATGTAAGTTTATTTCATCCTTTTTAACTACATATAATTCTTTTATGTGACTGTATTATAATTGATTTAGTCTCCTGTTGACAGACATATAGAGTGTATTTATTTTTTGCCATTATAAAAGATACAGTGATAAACATTCTTGTACCTCCATCTTTGTGCACTTACTAGTTTTTCTGTAGGAGCCACTATGGTTTTAGGTCTATCTGGGTCTGTTTTAAGGTGTCAGTCTCTTAAAATCATCATACACATGTAAATTTGAACACAATATGTGATTGATTTGGTAATCCCCTAAAAATTAAGGCATTATATTATGGGATATTCAGTAGTCACATTAATACATTAAGTAACTATGCATATTCACTGCGAAAGTTGAGCAGGAAGTAAATTGAAATCAGGATATTGAAAAACAAAACCTTTAACCAAAGTTCAAGAAACTTGCCCTTTCCCTGCCAATGTAAGTAATTTAAGATTTGTTCCCATCTAGAACTTCATTTCGTTTCTCCATACTGAAAGGTCTATAAAGTTAGGTTCATATCTCTCATTTGTCATTATTTGCCCAGTGCCTGGGCCATAGAATGTGCTTTGTAACAGTTAGACAAATTACTATAATGGCTATCCACAGGCTACTCTGTTGATTTTTTCAGATGAACCCATTTCATCAGTCAAAAATTCATGTTTAGTTCAATCAGATAAGAAAATAGAAGTCAAAGCTTGTGTCTCCAGTCCCCCTAGAAATTCACTGTCTACTGCTGCTATCAAGGAGACTGCCTGGGATTGTCTTCCTAAAAACCCTAAAGAGCCAGAAAAGAAGATTTGCAAAAAGCCTAATCTGGTGGTAAAGCCTTTACAGCTGGTGAGTAGGTGTAAACACTTTGTACACTGGAGATCAGCATTATGGAAAGTAACTAAATGAATATTTCTTTTTTTAATGTTTTATTTATTTTTGAGAAAGAGAGAAAGTGGGGGAGGGGCAGAAAGAGAGGACAGAGGATCTGAAGTGGGCTCTGTGCTGACAGCAAAGAGCCTAATGGGCTCGAACTCACTAACCATGAGATCATGACCTGAGCTGAAGTTAGACACTTAAGTGACTGAGCCACACAGGCACCCCTAAATGAGTATTTCCTTACATCAAAATTCTATTCAGGAAAATCTTGTTTCAAGATGCATGATTTTTTAGAAGAGAGCAGAGTTTTGGTCTGAAATCACCTTATACGGCATTTATTCTTGTTTTCAATCTTTTGTATAACTAACTTTCAACTCTCATTTTAAAGTTTTCAGATGGGTTTGAAGATTTGCCAGTTTTCTCAGGATGATAAAGCCAATGGTCTGTCCATGTTTTTGAAAATGTGGGCTGGAAAACCCTTAAGGGCTTCAGAGGGAAGATTTGAGGAGCTTTGTTTTAGCTATATGTCTCAATAATTGCTGCAAATTGCCCCTGCTCGTGTACTCAATTATAGGGTGTATTTATTTTTTATTTTTCATTACATTTCCACACACAATTTTCCTTTTTTGTGTTCTCATCTTCTGTTATTTATTTTGTTGTTATTAAGGAATTAATTGCTTACACTTCTTTTCTTCTATCGTCTGTAACTGGCTTCTTTCATGGAAGGAAAACATTTTGTTTCAAGAGACTGCTACATATTTTACAGAGGGTGAGAGAAAAGTCTAAAGGAAAATAATAGATTTTAGAATGAAAATGTTTGAGAAACCCTATTTAAAACAATTTTGGGGGGGGGAATGCAAGCTGGTGCAGCCACCTTGGAAAACAGTATGAAGGGTCCTCAAAAAACTAAAAATAGAACTACCCTATGACCCAGCAATTGCCCTACTAGGTATTTATCCAAGGGATACAGATATGCTGTTTCGAAGGGACACATGCACCCCAATGTTTACAACAGCACTATCTACAATAGCCAAAGCATGGAAAGAGCCCAAGTGTCCATCGATGGATGAGTGGATAAAGAAGACATGGTGTGTGTGTGTGTCTATATATATATATATATATATATATATATATATAGACACACACACACACACACAATGGAGTATTACTCGGCAATCAAAAACAATGAGATCTTGCCATTTGCAACTATGTGGATGGAACTGGAGGATGTTATGCCAAGTGAAATTAGTCAGAGAAAGACAAAAATCTTATGACTTCACTCATATGAGGACTTTAAGAGACAAAACAGATGAACATAAGGGAAGGGAAACAATATAAAAACAGGGAGGGGGACAAAACAGAAGAGACTCATAAATATGGAGAACAAACTGAGGGTTACTGGAGGGGTTGCGGGGGGGATGGGCTAATTGGTAAGGGGCACTAAGGAATCTACTCCTGAAATCATTGTTGCACTATATGCTAACTGATTTGGATGTAAATTTTAAAAAATTAAATTAAAAAATATAAAAATAATTTTTAAGTTTTTGAGAGAAAGTGCAGGTGAGCATGTGAATGGGGGAGGATCAGAGAGCGCAGGGGAGGGAGAGTCCCAAGCAGCTTCCACGCTCAGGTCTGAGCCCAATGTGGGCCTCCATCCCACAGCTGTGAGATCATGACCTGAGCCAAAATGAAGACTTGGACACTCAACCTCCTGAGCCACCCAGGTGCCCTGAGAAACTATTGTTGATTGGAAGATTAGTGTGAAATTTATACTTTAAAGTTACCTTTGTTGGTAGGGTTGGGTAGGAAGACTGTCTTCGTTTAGCCTGAATATTTAAAGTACCATATTTTCAATTTTGAATGGGGCAGTTGTATAACATACTTTTGACTCTTAATTTCATAAGGCAGTTTTCATATATTAATGTAGGTAAGGATCACCTAGGGAATTTTTTTTAATTTAATTTTTTAAATTTACATCCAAGTTAGTTAGCATGTAGTGCAACAATGATTTCAGGGGTAGATTCTTTAATGCCCCTTACCCATTTTGCCCATCCCCTCTCCCATAATCCCTCCAGTAACCCTCTGTTCTCTTTATTTAAGAGTCTCTTATGTTTTGTCCCCTCCATGTTTTTATATTATTTTTGCTTCCCTTCCCTTGTGTTCATCTGTTCTGTGTTTTAAAGTCCTCATATGAGTAAAGTCATATGGTATTTGTCTTTCTCTGACTAATTTTGCTTAGCATAATAACCTCTAGTTCCATCCACATATTGTAAATGGCAAGATTTAATTCTTTTTGGTTGCCGAGTAGTACTCCGTGTGTGTGTGTGTGTGTGTGTGTGTGTGTGTGTGTGTGTGTGTGTGTGTGTGTACACCACATCTTCTTTATCCATTCATTCATCGGTGGACATTTGGGCTCTTTCCATACTTTGGCTATTGTTGATAGTGCTGCTACAAACATTGGGGTGCATGTGTCCCTTTGAAACAGCATACCTGTATCCTTGGATAAATACCTAGTAGGGCAATTGCTGGGTCGTAGGATAGTTCTAGTTTTTTTTTTTGAAGAACCTCCAAACTGTTTTCCAGAGTGGCTGCACCAGTTTGTATTCACACCAGCAGTGCAAAGAGATCCTTTCTCCACATCCTCTCCAACATCTGTTGTTGCCTGAGTTGTTAATGTTAGCCATTCTGACTGGTGTAAGGTCTCATTGTGGTTTTGATTTGTATTTCCCTGATGATGAGTGATGTGGAGCATTTTTTCATGTGTCAGTTGGCCATCTGGATGTCTTCTTTGGGGAAGTGTCTATTCATGTCTTCTGCCCATTTCTTCACTTGATTATTTGTTTTCTTGGGTGTTGAGTTTGATAAGTTCTTTATAGATTTTGGATACTAACCCTTTATCTGATGTGTTGTTTGCAAGTATCTTCTCCTGTTCTGTAGGTTGCCTTTTAGTTTTGCTGATTGTTTCCTTCGCTGTGCAGAAGCTTTTTATTTTGATGAGGTCCCAATTGTTCATTTTTGCTTTTGTTTCCCTTGCCTCTGGAGACGTGTTGAGTAAGAAGTTGCTGTGGCCAAGATCAAAGAGGTTTTTGCCTGCTTTCTCCTCAAGGATTTTGATGGCTTCCTGTTACATTTTGGTCTTTCATCCATTTTGAGTTTATTTTCGTGCATGGTGTAAGAAAGTGGTCCAGGTTTATTCTTCTGCATATCGCTGTCCAGTTTTCCCAGCACCACTTGCTGAAGAGACTGCCTTTATTCCATTGGATATTCTTTCTCCTTTGTCAAAGATTAGTTGGCCATATGTTTGTGGATCCATTTCTGGGTTCCCTGTTCTGTTCCATTGATCTGAGTGTCTGTTTTTGTGCCAATACCGTACTGTTTTGATGATAGGGAATTTTGTTTTTTTAAATTTTGAGATAGCACTAGCTGGGGAGAGGGACAGAGGGAGAGAGAGAGAAATCTCAGGCAGGCTCCACGCTCAACATGAGACTCAATGTCATGAACCATGAGATATGACCTGGGCCGAAATCTGGGGTCAGACACTCAACTTACTGAGCCTCCCAGTACCCTCTAGGGAATTTTTTTTTTTTTTAATTTTTTTTTTAATGTTTATTTATTTTTGAGACAGAGACAGAGCATGAACAGGGGAGGGTCAGAGAGAGGGAGACACAGAATCTGAAACAGGCTCCAGGCTCTGAGCTGTCAGCACAGAGCCCGACGCGGGGCTCGAACTCACGGACCACGAGATCATGACCTGAGCCGAAGTCGGCCGCTTAACCGACTGAGCCACCCAGGCGCCCCTCTAGGGAATTTTTTTAATACATAATTATGGGTCCCACTTCTAGGTATTCTGAATTAGTAAGTCTGGAATAAGCCTAAGAAGCTTTGTTTTTATAATTTCCCAGGTGATTCTGATACAGATGACTCATGAAATATACTTAGGGAAATGTCATCATAGAGTTTGAAATTTCACCCAAAGATTTCTTTTATTTCTTTTTTTAACTTGTAGCAATTGGAAGTTAATAAGTCACAGCTCAGCCTGGCAATTGCAAACCATGATATCCCACCAGATGCTGTACGGGACAAGAAATTATGCAGACTGCCACCATTAGATACCAGTACCCTTGTGGGGGTCTTTGTGGAGTATATCATCTCTCCTAGTCAATTCTACATCCGAATCTATAGCAGGGATTCATCAGAGTTACTTGAAGACATGATGATTGAAATGCGGTAGGAATCTGTTGTTTTCAGTGTATTTTTCATGTATCTCATTCTAAATCAGTACTTGTCAGCATTTTGGTTTTAGAGCTTTTAGCAGTTAAGGACTTGAGAGCTTTTGTTTACTGATATTTATCTTAGAAATTAAAACTGCAGCATGTAAAAAAATTTTGTTTAAAAAAACAGTAAGTCCATTTGTGTGGATATAAATAACATATTTCTATGAACAGTAACTACTTTCTGGAAATTAGAATAGTGACATTATTTTACATTTTGCTGATCTCTTTATTATCTGTCTTAATAGGGGAAAGTTTGATTTTAATGTCTGCTTTCATCTTTAATGTCTTGAGCTTCGTTGTTTTGATTGTAGTGTATGAAAACATCTGGTCACACAGATACATAGTTGTGAAGAGGAGTATTTTCTTGCTTTTGCCAAAAAAACCTATTTTTATTTTAGAGAGCATGTGAGTGGGGGTGAAGGGCAGAGGGGGAGAGAGAGAATCTTGAGCAGGCTCCATGCTCAGTCATGGAGCCTGATGTGGGATTTAATCCCATAACCCTGGGATCATGACCCAAGCCAAAATGAAAAGTTGGATGCTCAACCGACTGAACCACCCAGGCACCCCTCTTTTCAAATTTTTATTTTAATTTTAGTTAGTTAAACATACAGTGTAATATTGGTTTCAGGAGTAGAATTCACTGATTCATCACTTACATACAACACCCAGTGCTCATCACAAGTGCCCTCCTTAATACCCATCCCCCATCTAGCCCATCCCCCACCCATTTCCCTCCATTAACCCTCAGTTTGTTCTCTGTATTCAAGAGTCTCTTGTGGTTTCTCTGTTTTTCTCCCTTCCCATGTGATCATCTGTTTCTTAAATTCCATATATGAGTGAAATCATATGGTGTTTGTCTTTCTGTGACTGTCTTATTTTGTTTAGTGTAATACATTTTTGCTCCATCCACATTATTGAAAATGGCAAGATTTCATTCTTTTTGATGGATGAATGATTGCATATATATAGCACATCTTCTTTATCCATTCATCAGTCAGTGGACATTTGGGCTCTCTCCATAGTTTGGCTATTGTTAATAATGCTGCTATAAACGTCAGAGTGCATATACTTCCTTGAATCTGTATTTTTGTATCCTTTGGGTAAATACCTAGTAGTGCAAGTTCTGGATCATAAGGTAGTTCTATTTTTAACTTTCTGAGGAACCTCCATACTGTTTTCCAAAGTGGCTGCACCAGTTTGCATTCCCACCTACACTGCAAGACGGTTCCCCTTTGTCCTCATGGGAAAAGGAGTATTTTAGTAGCCTTTTTAGAAATTTGTGAATAATCTTTGATATTTAAGGAAATTTGTGAACATTCCAAAACTTGACAAGTGGTAGTTTCTTAAAGATTGGTTGCAATGTGGAATTTGAACTTTTCATACGCTGCTGTTAAAATTCATTGGTCTTCCTTTGTACTTTGAACAGATTCAGGTTTGGTTATGCTGTTTCAGGTTCCAGTGCAAAATTAAAATGCAAGTCTCCAAGTTGTAAAATTATTAAGTATTTCAAGACAGCAATAGCAGAACATTAAAGCAAGCATAAGGCACTCAGTGTAACCAGCCCTGAAAGCACCTTCATGTATAATTTCAAAACATCATGCATTGGAAAATACTGGTTCACTGAGTTATGTAGGTCTTCCAAATGTTGACACATTTCATCACATAGTATAAAAAATCACATTCTTTAATATCACCACTGATCTCATCAGAGAAGTATTACGTATTAGGAAGCTGTCAAACTCGTGGTGGATGCAACATTTCCAGAATCTAAATTTTCACTCGAAAGTCTTGAATTTTAACATTGATGACAAATACTGTCAGTGTTTTTCTTGAAGTGACAGGGTCACTTCATTTTTGAGAAAATGTGCATCAGATACTCAAGTCTGAATAAACATAGTTTGATAGTAGTCATTTCAAGCAAAAATGATGTTCCATGAAAAAAATGTCTAGTTCCTCTTCCAAGTAAAAATGTTCCACAAAAACAGCTAGTTCAGTTCTCAGATGCATAATTGCTTTTCTTAAGACAACTTGAGCAGTGTTTTATGTGTCTATTACTTCCTTTTTTGTCACATAGAATATTGAAAAGATGGTCACTCAGTGGTTGAGATTTAATATGCTTAAGTTTTATTGGTTTATGAAGGACATTCTTACGTGACATTGGCCTCTTTTTTTTCTTCTTCTTTGTCTTTTGTTGTGAGTGCATGGCGGTGACAAGTGACTGCTAGTAAAGTTTGGTGACACTGCCTTGATTTGGCTAAGGCACCTTGCTTTTACACCTTCATTACAAATGTTAATGCAGTGAAAAGGGCAAATAACTATTTTCATAGTAACACTAAAATATTAAATTAGTCTTGACCTTATGGACTTGTTAAAAGGGCATCACGGTCCTGGGGGTTTGTGAACTGCACTTGGAGAACGACTACTCTAGTTAATCTCTTTTATCTGCTGAAATATCATGTCCTTTCTTAGTAAAACACCCTGTAAAATGTGTACATTTGCAGTCACTTTAGATTTATTCATGAACAACAGTGTCTGATTTTTACATTGATGTCGTATATAAGAATAATGTATTTATTTATCCAAGAGCATTCCATCTTTTAATCTAATTTTACTGCATTATCAACTCCTCTCACCCAAGAACACCTGGTATAATGTAAGTCACATAATAAACACTTAGTAAAAATATTATATATTCCATTCCAGTATGCCTGTAAGATTTCGTACATGTTTTAAAGCACACGTACTGGCTGTATGGCCTTGAAGTTACTTTTAACTCTGGGCCTAGTCTCCTTATCTCCAAAGTAGGGATAGTACTCATACCTGCCTCACAGAGTTGGGAAGATTCAAGCACTTAGAATGGAGTCTAGCTTGGGGCGCCTGGGTGGCGCAGTCGGTTAAGCGTCCGACTTCAGCCAGGTCACGATCTCGCGGTCCGTGGGTTCGAGCCCCGCATCAGGCTCTGGGCTGATGGCTCAGAGCCTGGAGCCCGTTTCCGATTCTGTGTCTCCCTCTCTCTCTGCCCCTCCCCCGTTCATGCTCTGTCTCTCTCTGTCCCAAAAATAAATAAACGTTGAAAAAAAAAAAAAAAAAAAGAATGGAGTCTAGCTCACCTGTTGGCTGCTATTGTTACTAATACCACATCTGCTGTGTGCTTGGGATTTGGGCATGAGCAGTATGAGGAGAAGACAGACATGGTCTTTGCCTTTGTGAACACCACGATTATCTGGGGATACAGAGAGCGGATAAGTGGGGTACTGCATGAGGCAGTAATTCTGCCTGTTGAAGGTGGAAAAAAGCTTCACAAAAGGAGATATTTGAGCTAGGCTTAAAAAACAAGTAAGAATTTGCCAGTCAAAAAGGTGTGAGTGGGTATGTGTAGATCCAGTCACTGGCACCAAGGCCACTGTTGACAACAGAGTAGCGTGGTGTTCTGGGAGCAACAAATAGGGGAGTGAAGCACCACTGCATGAGGTTGGGTGACAGTGACTGAACGTGAAACTGGAATACTGGGGAAGAGCTGGAGTATGAACACCATGGGCGGGAATTCTGACTTATTCTGTAGACAGTGTGGAGCCTCTGAAGGTTTAAGAAGGTAGGGGAATCAGCAGGTTTGTATTTTAGCAAGATAACTCTCGTTGCAGTGTGGAAGATGGGTGAGTGAACAGGAGAGCATCCATTAATATGCTAGTCTTGGTAAGAGAGTGAGAGTTGAAAGAAATTGGAAAAAATTTGGGGAAGTAGTTGTCAGGTCTTGGTGACAAGAATGGGTTTGAGAAAGATGAAGGAGAAAAGGAGAATATGAAACCTGTGTTGACTTTAGAGATTGAGTAGGTTTGAGCCGGGGCTAGAAGTTTACACCTGGTGCATCTAAGGTGACCATGGAGTAGTGAATTGACAATGTTGAGTGGACAGTAATAGTTAGGATTAGGTTTAGCCACTGCTACAGAGACATAACTTAGCCTAAGACATAGTACCTTAAAAAAGATAAAAATTTATTTCTTCTTCCCATAGTAGTCCATATGTAAGCAGTAAAGGTGGATAAGGTAGCTCCCTGGTGTTAGGGACACAAGTGTTTTCTGTCTTGCTGTCCCAGACAGTGTGTTGCCCCATCTACATGGTCCAGCATGTAGCTCGCCATCACATCCATGAGATCCTCATTTCAGCCAGTGGGAAGGAGAATGAGAAGAAGGTAGGTGGTTGGAGATGTGCCGTTTTCTTTGAAAGACATGAGCTAGAATTTCTATACTTTTACTTTAATTGTGGTAAAATACACATAAAATTTAACCATCCTAATCATGCACACTTTTTCTCACATCTCATTGCTCAGGACTTAGTATTCACATCTAGATGCTAAGGAATCTGGGAAGTCTGAATGGCTATATACTCAGTTAAAATTTGGGATTCTATTAGGAGAATGAAAATTGGGGAACAACTAGCATCTTCTCTGTACAGCTGGAAATAAAGTTTTAAAGTTCCGAAGTGATTCAGAGTTTAAAGATCAAGATGGAGAATCGTTTTATTTGTAGTGGTATAAAGATATGAAAATGGATGAGATGGTGTACAGAAAGAATAGTAATAGTTAATGGGTACTTAACTGTATTTGGACTCTGTGCTTAGCATTCATCTATTTTTGCTAAGGTTTTATTGTCCTCTCCATGCTCAACAAGTAAACTGAAGCACAGAAAGATAAAGTCACACAGCTAGTAAATGATGGAGTCACGATTTGAGCTCATGTGACTGGGCTCAAAGCCTGAGCTCTTATTATTTTATACTTCCTAAATGTAAGATCCCAGAGAACCTAAACTTTAAAGGCAATTAGAGAGCCAATATAAGAATAATTATTGACAGAGAAGAAGTAGGAGCAAATAGTGTCTTGGAAACTAAGTAGGATAGAGTTTGAAAGAGGATAGGATCAGGGTCATGTTGCAGAGAAAGAAGTATATCGAAAGCTGGCGAGACAGGCTATTGGATTTGGGAATTAAGGGGCCATTGGTGTCTTAAAAATGTCTGTTTTAGGAAGTGCTGAGGAATAAAGTTGGATTGCATTTTGTTCAGAGAATATGAGGTAAAATGAGTGTATAACTTTCCATGTGAAGAAGTTTATTGATGAAGAGAAGGGATTTGGAAAAGAAAGAGGAAAATAAAATTAGTTGGTATTAATAAGCATTAACCAATCAGGAAAAGGAGGATTTTTTTTTCCTGCTTTTTGCCAAGACTTTCTTGGTCTTGATGCATCAAATGATATTTTCTCCCTCTTTGAAATTCCCTGTTTTATGGAATTCTACAGGCGCTGCTATTCCAATCAGCTGGTTTCTGATCGATATGCCATGCCGGAGTATTTTATCCAGCCGGGACATCTCTGTTGTGTCAGGATTTCTGAGGATAAGTGGTGGTATCGGGTCATTATCCATCAAGTCCTCGGGAAACAGGAAGTTGAAGTATTCTACCCAGACTTCGGAAATATTGGAACTGTTCAGAAGTCCTCCCTAAGGTTTCTCAAGTGAGTTAACAAATCTGGTTAAATTATTACTAAGTTTTGAATCATAATGCTCATAATGCTAAAGCTGCATGGGGTTAAGATTGCTCTTTTCTCTTGCCTTCCTTTCTTCCATCCCTCTTTTTTTTTTTTTTTTTTAGTGCAAATGAACTTGGCATATGGTCCCTTAGTTTCACGTTGGGATTATAATCTCTTAGGTCTTCTTTCACATGACTAAATCTGAATGGACCATGAAACTCTAAAAAACAATCTCTTATTAAGAAAATGATTCTTGGGGTGATGCTAAGAATTGCATTTATATAGCATGAAGGTTGGTCTGTTCCTACCTATATTTTAATTGCATGGGTTTCAAGGACTATGATGTTTAAAATTTTTATTACTTAGAATGCGTTGAAGTGTAAGGCATTAATTTAAAGATGCATGAGTAAAATAGTCTGAAGTGCTGTAAACAGCTAAAATCAAGAGTGGATTAGAGATTCCATAAAATGCAGTTTTAAAACATGATGGAATATTGGGGTTTGTGATCATCTCTTGCAGGTGCTGCTACACAAAGCTCCCGGCTCAGGCCATTCCTTGTTCCTTGGCTTGGGTGAGACCAGTACAGGTATGCCTGTTCCCATTTAATCAGCAAACATTTGGTGCTGAGAACAGTCTGAGGATCTCAGGATACAAAAACAAAACCTGGAATGGGCCCTAAAAGAAATCGTTGTAGATAGTCTGGAAGGTGGACATGGAGCCAGAAGTCAGTCCTGTGCTGCGTCACATTCGCTGTAGGGATATTTAATAGTGTGTGCCAGGGGTGCCTGGGTGGCTCAGTCGCTTAAGTGTCCAGCTTCGGCTTAGGTCATGATCTAGCAGTTTGTGAGTTTGAGCCTCACGTTGGGCTCAGCTCGGAGCCTGGAGCCTGCTTCAGATTCTGTCTCCTCCTCTGTCTGCCCCTCCCATGCTCATGCTCTGTCTTTGTCTCTCAATAATAAATAAATGTTAAAAAAAAAAAAAAAAAAAAAGCATGTGCCAGATGTGCAAAGAGAGGACTGTGCTTACATCTCTGTTGAGGCTGGTCAGGGATGACCCTGTGGTAGAGTGGAACTTTGAAGGAAGAGTAGGACTATAACTGGACACAAAAGGAAGAACATTCCAGACAAAGGGAAAAGTAACATAAAACATCTTGAATTTGAGAAATGTTAAGTGGCTCTGTCTCTGTGGTGGCACGTGAGCTGGAGTTGATGGACGGCAAGCTATGCCAGAGAAATAGGGCCCTGTGGTGGGGATCCGTGTCCATGTTCAGGAGTCTACGCGTTGTCCTGTAGATATGGGGGAGCAACTGAAGGGCGTACCTCAGGAACTGCCGTACTCAGTTATGTGGGGGTTTTTTAAGAATTCTCTAGTAATGTAGTTGCGCGAGGTGAGTGGGATGAAGCAGGAGGCGTCCTCATCCACAGAGATACATTTGTTTATGTAATTAAGATTATCGTGCACCTGACTTTGTGTTTTTCCCTCAGAACGCTTAAATACATGTGGCATACACACTTATTACACCACATTTGCTTACCTTATCATTTGCTTACATGTACATGCATTATTCCTTAAAACTTTTTTTTATCTGGAAAACGCAGTAAAAGGAAAGAAAAAGAAGAAAACATGACCTGTTTTTCTACCATTCAGACACATTCAGTTTAGAAATTTGATGTGTGTTCCTTTCAATTTAGTTTATTGGATATTGGGGGGTCAGGGTTTTTGTAGGGTTTCCAGGGTTACATAAAATAGTAATCATATTCTTCACTCAGCATTATTATAGCATAAATTTATGTGTTGCCATAGTTCTCAATTTTCATAGATTCACAGTAATCTCTTAGGGTAAGTGTCTACCATAGGTTAACTGTCCCTTTATTGTTAGACATTCAATCTGTTTTGATGTTATTGTGAATAATGTATGCAGTTACGACTTTTGTGCAAGTCAGTATTCAGGATTGTTTTCTAGGGTGCATGTTAGCCTTGACCAGGCTTCTCTTTACTACTACCAGGAAGCTCAGGGCTAAATTTGTGACCCACTTGTAGGTAGTGGTCATTATTCTCATATTATTCAGATGGCTTCCATTTTTGTTTCTCTTTTTGTTTTCTTATTTCCTTCTTGAAATTCTTCTGACCTTAGGGCTTTTGCCAATTCTGATCATTGGAATAGCTTGTTCAAAGAACTCTCATGGGTGGTTCCTTTTTGTCATTCAGATTTAAGCTCAGATGTTATTTCCCCAAGAAGGACTTTCTTGACCATGGTGCCAATTGAAAGTACACATTTCCACTTCGTTCATTGTCACTTTATCTTTATAATACTGTCGGGTATGATCTTAATTATTTGTTCACATACACAGGGTAAGCTCCTGAGATGAGGGGCATTGTCTCTTTACCACTGTACCTCTGATGCTTAGATGAATGGTTGTTTTATGGTAGGTGCTTAATGTTTATAACTAAGTGAGTGACTCTCACTGTATTTCTGCATCTTTTTCCTGGTTTCAAAAATAGTAAATGCATTTGGTAATGGCAGAGTAGCAATAGAGTAGCATGGTGGGATGACTGCTCCCATAGACAAAATCCAAAGCAGGCAGAGAAGCAGAAATCTATCCTTGGAGGTCAAGCTGCAGTAGGTAAGATCAGGAAATTTTCAGCTTCTATCCTGGGGTCACTCCCCAGTCCATAGCCTTGCTGGCTTGAAGAGTTAGAAGACATCATTTGGGACTGGCTGAAGCTGAGAGTTAAGGGAGAAATGCTTGAAGGGAGGGAGCCACAGAATGGGTGTTCCAAAATCAGTGCATGCAATCTGCCCAAATCCTTAGTTGATTACTAAACTCTGCTGGTGCTAGGAGAACCTAGTGGCCCTGGTGAAAAATCACTGGCTTACCTATTCTTTCTTTTTCTCACCCTGCATGCATCATTTGGAAGTTTTTAAATAATTCCATTAAGTAACACACTATATTATTTTAGGGATTCCTCTAGGACATAAACACATCTGTATGTAAAGATGCAAGAACATTAAAAACACTTTCTTCTTTAACCTCCTCTGCTGATCTGTTTTTGTTGTATAATTATTGTTATCGTTTTTAACCCCTCAACAAATTGACCACATAAAATAATGTGCATTTAGATTTAGTCATGTATTTCTCAGTTTCTTGGCCCTTTGTTCTCACCACTCAAACCCTACGGGAACATTTTGCTTGTATTTAAACTGTATCCTTTAAGATTTCATTTTGTGAGGGTTTGCTGATGGCAAACTTAGTTATGTTTACCTGGAAACATAACTTTGCACTTAATTTTGGAAGATACATTCACTAGGTGTAGAATTTTAGGTTGGCAGGTAATACATTTAGTGAATTGAAGATCTCATCACAGTGGCTTCTGGTCTCCCTTACCTTATTGGAGAGGTCAGTAGTCGGTCTGATGGATGTTCCTTTGAAGGCAGTGTCCTTTTTGTCTGTAGCTCTTTGTAACATTTCCTGTTGGTTGCTTGGAGCTTCAGTGTTAGTATCTTTATGTGTGAATTTATTCTTATTTATCCTACTTTGTGGTTCATTGAATTCCATTTTATCCGTGCTTTGTTACTTTTTATTAAATCTGGCAAATTCCCAGCCATTATCTCTTCAGTTATTTATTGTCTTTCCCATTATTCATATTTATATTCCATCTGTCTCTGTTTTTATGTCTGTTTTTCCAGGACCACAATTGAACGTATGTTAAACTTTCTCAATTTATCTTCTGTATTTTTTAACCTCTCTTCTGTATTTTACCTATTTCTGTCTTTCCATGTTGCATTCTGGGTATTTTTTTCCCAAATTATCTTCCACTTTACTGATTTACTCTTTAATTCTACCAAATCGCTACTGAATCAACCTGTTGGGTTTTAAGTTTTGGTTATTGTGTTGTTACTTTCTAAAAGTTCTCTTTGACCTGTAATTTTGCTAGATAAATTTTTATAGATTGCTGATACTTGCAAAAGCTTTCAAATCTTTTTTGTTTTTGCTTGAAGTGTAGTAAGTCTAGTTGTTTATAATTGTCTGGGAAATCAAATACCTAAAGTTTTTGAAGGTTTATGTTGTTCCTCCTTGTTCTTACTTGTGATTTGTTGTTTCTTTGTGTGCCTTTTATCTTTGCCTGCATAGTTTTCATTGTCTTTGAAAAATTATTTGTAAGAATGTTTGAATAATACGGGCTGAGACTGCCTACCTCTAGAGAGATCTGCATTGTTCCTACCAGGTGCCTAGGAATACTACCAGTCTGGAATCACCTTAATTTAGATGAACAACTTGAGGATTTGTGTACTGTCCAGGTGATGTGAAAATTGAACTGCAAATCCATGTGAAGGCTAGTTTATTTCTTTTCCTTTTTAAGGTAAAATAGTTCCCACTTTCCCTTTAATTTTGTCCTGATAATAATGTTACTCTTGATAGTTCTTGGATACTTTTGGACATATTTTAAAAATACTTTAGAAATTTCAGTTGTTTCTGTGGGAGAGTTAGTCCAGTAATTTAACCATTTCTGAAAACGGAAGTTTTTCACCACATAAATGATAAAAGATTTTCTACAGTCACATTTTTCATAATTTTTCCTTTTTTCTTACTTTTCTCATTCCCAATCATAACTATCCTGAAGTGTGTTATTCTAGTACTGTTATGGTTTTGTTTTTCGACTAAAACCTCTAGTTCATTAGGAATTTATTTTTGTATATGGTTACTATAATTAATGTTTGAATTTATCATCTAAATCTCATGTCTTGATTCTATTTCAGGAACACTGGACGTCCAGAGCTATTTTGCAGTTCCAGAAGTTGTGTGGTTTGAAGCCATTAGTGGGGGTAGTGGATGAATATGTAGATGGAATCCTTAACATTTTTCTCTGTGATACATCCTCAAATGAAGACATCTACTTCCATCATGTCTTGAGAACAGAGGGCCATGCTATTGTATGCCGAGAAAATGTCCCTTCTAAGGTGGATCAGTCGGGATGTATTGTGTAATAGATTTTATTTAATCTCAGCCCTTGAAGGTGTAAGAGAATTTAATGCAGGAGGTTATTTGATATACTCTTTAATCTTGGAGACATTTGTAAGATTCCTGCCCTCTTAATGCAGAGCACTCTCTTAATTTTCAAATAACCACAAAAAATACATTTGGCTTGTTGTTCTTTAGAATGTGAGTGCTTGTATTTTAAATAATTGATTGGAGGATTCAATCTTACCTCAGACTATTTTCTTTTTTTTTTTTTTTAACATTTATTTATTTTTGAGACAGAAGGAGACAGAGCATGAGCAGGGGAGGGTCAGAGAGAGAGGGAGACACAGAATCGGAAACAGGCTCCAGGCTCTGAGCTGTCAGCCCAGAGCCCAATGCGGGGCTCGAACTCACGGACCGCGAGATCATGACCTGAGCCGAAGTCGGACGCCCAACCGACTGAGCCACCCAGGCACCCCACCTCAGACTATTTTCTTGGAGGTCATCTTAGAGAAGACAGCAGTCTCTTATTTTGCAAATATTGATAGTGATGTCTGTATCACTGTTAATATTGATGTTGATAATTTTTGTGACTAGGAAAAATTGTCACTATGGAAAATTTTTTTAACTGTTAAGTTTTTGAAGATAATACATTTCCACAACACTTGAAAATTATGAAGTGCTAACTTTTTAATTGTTTTCTCTAATTAACCTCTTCCTTCTTTTTTTAATCCTAGGGTTTCAGAGAATTCAACCCTTTAGCTTTATATACTGAGTCTGGTGCAGGACCAGAGGACGTGGTCCTGACAGAACTGGGTTATCCTTCCCAGCAACGCTATTTTAACAAAGACCGAGAGATAAGTCCACAATCAAAGGAGAGTGAGTTAGATACCCTGGTAAGAGTTTTTTTGCAAATATTATTATAATTGTTTTCATTATTATTAACATTTAATGAGTACCTGCTATATGCCAGCCCCTATAAAAAGCACTTTTCAGCATAATGTGTTATTTAATTCTTATAAAATCCCTGTGATAAAGTTACCATAATTGTTCTTATTTTAAAATTTATTTTTGGGGACGCCTCGGTGGCTCAGTCGGTTAAGCATCTGACCTCGGCTCAGGTCATATTCTTGAGGTTTGTGGGTTCCAGCCCTATGTTGGGCTCTGTGCTGACATCTCAGAGCCTGGAGCCTACTTTAGATTCTGTGTCTCATTATCTCTCTGTCCCTCTCCCACTTGCGCTCTGTCTCTCTGTCTCAAAAATAAAATAATAAAAATAAAATTTATTTTTTTAATTATTTATTTGGGGGGTGGGCAGAGAGAGAGGGAGAGAGAGAATCCCGAGCAGGCTTCACGACACGGGGCTCAATCTCACAACCGTGAGATGACAACCGTCCGAAATCAAGAGTCAGACACTTAACTGACTGAGTCACCCAGGCGCCCAATCCTTATTTTATAGATGAGGATCTGAGGCTTTCCAAACCTAGGAAACTTTGGAAACTTTATGCAATGATCTTAACAGTTCCTTGTCTCTCATTATTTGGTTTGAAACTTTGCTTCAGGAATGCCTGGGTGGTTCACTTGGTTGAACGTCTCTTGATTTGAGTGACTCTTGATTTCACCTCAGGTCATGATCTCCTGGTTCGTGAGTTCGAGCCCAGTGTTGGGCTCTGTGCTGATGGTGTAGAGCCTGCTTGGGATTCTCTTTCTCTCTCCTTCTCATTCTTCTCCTCCCCTGCTCGTTCTCTCTCTCTCTCTCTCTCTCTCTCTCTGTCTCCTCTTTCTTTCTCTCTTCCTCCCTCCCTCTCTCCCTCTCTCTCTCACTCTCTCAAAATGAATAAATACACTTAAAACCCAGAAGTCTTTGCTTCAGTCATGCTTTCTTCTGTATTATTTCTTGCATATGCTAAATCCCATGGCTGCCTTGGTGCATTTGTGAGTTTACCTATACTCATCCAAATGCTGTTCTTCCCTCTGCACACTTCAGACTCTTCATACTTTATTTCTTTCTCTGTAAACCTTGGTGACTCCCACCCACAATAATAACAATATTAGTATCATTACTACTACTATTGTAATTAGGTATTATTCCAGCCAACAAATTAAATAAAATTAAAAAAAATTAGCAACAGCAACCTTTATTGAACTTGTACTACATGGGAGGGGCTGTTTGAAGCACTCACATGTACTGGTTAATTTAGTCTTCACGATCACTTTTACCAGCTTGGTATTTTAGTATCTCTGTTTTAGATATAAGTAAAGTGAAGCACATAGTAAGAACTTAAATGATTTTTGAACAAATCAGTATGTCCTCTGAGTCTTCTATTCCTCATGACAACAACAAGTATTGGGCTACGAATACAGGGTGTTTTCAATTTGAGAGCCAAACATGTTTTGAGCACAGCAAGCCTTTTTACTCTCTTTGAAGAAAATAAGAAAAGGGTATTTTGCTTAAATAGGATTTATATATTTGACTTGTAAAATCAAATTGTGGATATGATCTTAATATTTTTAGTAGACATGTACAAAGTATTTGATAAAAACAGAAGGCCAGTTTGACCACTGGGAGATTAACCTGTTCTGGAAAATATGTATGAATGTTTATTGCTGCATGTTTGAAACAGTAAAAGAGTTTTAGATTTCTAGTTTATGTTAAAATTTTAGGCTTGTTTGGCCCATAACACTTTCTGAAGCCTGAATTTTCTTAATATTTATTACTTGATTAGAACAATTATATTTCCTCATTCTTAAATAGTGGCTTGAATACAACCTTTGTAATTTTAGAATATCCTGTCATTATTGTATTGATCATAGTTCAGTCCCGAAAATGAAATAAGGCCATCTTTTCTGCAAAAGAGATAAGACTTAAAATTCTCGCATCCCACCCCCACCTATATTTTAACATTTTAAGACCCTCCCCCACCCCCGAAACCCAGCCCCTGGCACGCCCCCCCCCCGCCCACCCGCCATATACCTGGTTCCTTATAATTCCTACTCTTCTTTTAAGCATCCTGACAGTTTGTGTTACCTCTTTCATTGCATCTTCTCAGGCGTCTTCCTCCCCAGCAATATTTTGGTCATGTCTCTGTGATGGTTCTACACTGAAGGTTGTATGTTGATTATCTGATTGTGTGTCTTCCTTCTATATTTTGAGTTCCTTAAGAGCTGGGACATGCTGCACTCATCTCTGTATCCACAGAGCTACCCTGTGTACATTTCATAATGTGTGCTCAACAAATGCTTGTTGGCTTGGACAGTTTAGCAGGATAGGAAGATACAGCGTCATGGATAAAGTTAGAAAATAATGTAGCATTTGTGTGACCCATAGTGAAAAATTCCTCCTAGAATGTATGGGCATACAGATTTTAGAAACAGCATTAGTGTAGAAAATAATTTCTTTAAAACAGTTTTTTTTTTACCATTTATTTTTGAGACAGCATGAGTGGGCGAGGGGCAGAGTGGGGGAGGGGCTGAGAGGGGCACAGAATTCGACGCAGGCTCCAGGCTCTGAGCTGTCAACACAGAGCCTGACATGGGGCTTGAACCCACAAACCATGAGATCATGACCTGAGCTGAAGTCGGACACTTGACTGACTGAGCCACCCAGGTGCCCCTGTAGAAAATAATTTCTAAAATAATTATTTTAGAAAATAATTCCTTCTTTCATATTTACAAGCAGGATATTAATGATGAAAAGGCTTTCAGTCACCTTAAATCTGAGTTAAAGGAGCCATTAAAGGATTCTGAATTCAGTTCTTTGAAAACCCAAGATAATTGCTGTGGAGAAGATCCCAAGTGGTCCTTCCCAGAGTTGAAGGATCTGAAGGAAGAAAATGAGGTAGGAGAAGGAAGGATTTTTTTGAAAATGTGATTAATATAATTAATTCACAAGTGAAGGGGATTGGAATAAAATAGCTCTTTACATTCTGCTTTCGGTGCCATCAGAGCACCTTTCACAGATGAATTACATTTTCTCTACAACTGTCACCAACACCAAAGTTGAAGCAACATAGTCTTGATCACAAAAAAGGAAAGGCATCTGGCTTTGATGTGTTAGTTTCTATCTTGTTGCTTCGGATGGTCTTCAAGAATTGTGTAGTGATTAGAAACTAGTATTGAGAAACAATATTGGGAAAACCCAAGAGGAAAAGTGTTGACAGCATTATTGGAGGATGTATTGTATTTTGATTTTCTTATGTTTTAAAATGTTTATTTTCAGAGGCAGAGAGAGAGAACATGTGTACTAGAGTGAGCGAAGGAGAGGCAGAGAGAAAGGGGGTGAGAGAATCCCAAGCAGGTTCCATGCTGTCAGCACAGACCCTGATGCAGGTCCGATCCCACAAATCGTGAGATCATGACCTTATTTGAAATCAAGGGTTGGATGCTTAACCAATTGAGACACCCAGGCACCCCTTATTTTTATTTTAATCAAATGTTTATGTACACCTACCTTAGAGTGACCTATAATCCCTTCCTCTACATTTTGTATTTCACAGAGCAACCATTTCATCTCTTTTAGCTGCTGCTTTTGGAATTTACTTCTATTTCTTTCATTAAATAACATGCTTATGTTGTTATTTACTGAATTTTCTGTGTTATGTCCCTCTATGAATGATGAGGGTTTAGTTCTCTTTAATCCCTTCACCTCACCACACACACACACACACACACACACACACACACACACACACACACATCCTTTCTGCCCCCTCCCCCTCCATCTTACTAATGTTGTTAAACTTTTTTTTTTAATGTTTATTTTTGAGAGAGAGACAGAGTGTGAGTGGGGGAGGAGCAGAGAGAGAGGGAGACACAGAATCCGAAGCAGGCTCTAGGCTCTGAGCTGTCAGCACAGAGCCTGTCGTGGGGCCAGGCTCGAACTCACGAACCGCGAGATCATGACCTGAGCTGAAGTCGGACACTTAACGACTGAGCCACCCAGGCGCCCGTTGCTAATCTTGTTATATACCACGCTTTCAATTAGATCAATATTTACATTATTATGACTGTGAATGCTATTGACAGTCAAGTAGTATGCTGTAGCAACTTTTCCTTTCCAGAATGACTTTTTATTTTCTCTAGTGTTAGGATTTCTTTCTTTTTAAATCAACGTAGAGTAAAATTGACTTTCTTCTGGTGTATTGTCCTATAAACTTTAATACATGTATCAATTTGTGTAACTGTCATTATAATCAGGATACAAGATGGTTCAATCACCGGACAAACCTCCCTGGTGCTATCCCTTTATAATCAGTCTTCCCACATCCTCAACTCTTAGCAACCATTGATTTGTTTTCCGTCACTATGTGAGTTTTCCATTTCTAAGGTGTCATGTAAGTGGAATCATAGACTATGTAACTGTTTGAGACTGGTGTCTTCAGTTTAGCATGGTACCTTTGGGATTTATCCAAATTGTTGCATATATCAATAGTTTGTTCCTTTTGATGGATGAGTAGTAGTTTATTGAATGGATATACCATAATTTGTGTATCCTCACTTATTGAAAAATATTTGGGTTGTTTCAGTTTTGAGTAATTATGAATAGAGCCTCTGTAAATATTTGTGTACAGATTTCTTTATAAACGTAATCAGGAGTAATATGATAAGTGTATGCCAAACTGTTCTTATCTGGAGAGCAGTAGATATTATTAATAATTTTTATTTTTAGCTATTCAAATATGTAGTAGCGTCACAGTGTGAATTTGCATTTCCCTAATGACTTGTTGAACATCCTTCCATGTGCTTACTTGCCATCTATAATACATAGTTCTTGGTGAAATGTCCAAGTGTTTTGCCCATTTTTTGGTTGGGTCATTTTTTTTCTTTAAATATTCTGAATACAAGTGCTTTGTCAGATATGTGATTTTCAAATGTATTCTACTTGTAGCATATCAGATATGCTCTTAATAGTGTCTTTTATTTGGCAAAAGTTTTTAATTTTGAGAAATTCCAGTTTATCAGTATTTTTCTTCTATGTACAGTGTTTTCTGTATCAAGACATCTTGAGTTAATTTTAGTGTAAGGTATGAGGATTAGGTCAATATTAATTTTGTTATGTATGGATGTCCAGTTGTTTTAGTATCATTTGAAAAGACAGTGCTTTCTCCATTGATGAATAGCCTTTGTAGACTTGGCAAAAATCAGTTGTCTACATTTGTGTGTGTCTGTTTCTGGACTCTGTGTTCTGCTCCATCGATCTACCTGTCTCTTCAGTAATACCACACACTGTCTTGATTACTGTAGCTTTATAATACCTCTTAAAGTCAGGTAGTAGGATTCCTCCTCCTTTATTCTTTTTCAAACTTGTTTTTATTTATTTATTATTTATTATTTTTATTTTTATTTTTTTAATGTTTGTTTATTTTAGAGAGAGACAGAGAGCAGGCAGGGGAGGGGCAGAGAGAGAGGGAGACACAGAATCTGAAGCAGCATCCAGGCTCTGAGCTGTCAGCACAGAGCCTGAAAGGGGCTTGAACCCACAAACCATGAGATCATGACCTGAGCTGAAGTCGGCCACTTAACCGACTGAGCCACCCAGGTGTCCCTCAAACTTGTTTTTAATACTCACCTTCCTTTTACTTTTCATGTAAATTTTAGAATCAATTTATATCTGAGATTTTGATTGGAATTACATTAAATCTATAGATAAGTTCAAGGAGAATTAACATCTTTAATCTGTGAACACAACATATTTCTCTCTGTAGGTTTTCTTTTATACCTTTGTCAGGGTGTTACAATTTCAGTATACAAGACATGTTTTATTAGCTTTATGCCTAAATATTTCACTTGTTTTGGGAGCAGTTGTGATACCTTTTTGTTTCCATATTTTCATTGCTAATAAATACAAGTTGAGTTTTGTATTTTGACCTTAATCCTATGAACTAGCAAAACTAGGAGGTGCTTTATGGATTTCCTTTGAGATTTTCTACAAAGATGATAATGTCTGAATTGGGACAGTTTTATTTCTTCCTTTCCAATCTGTATGTCTTAATCTTTCTTCCTGTCTTATTAATAATTATACTGGCTAGAATTTCAAATATGATGTTGAACAAGAGTTGTGGGAGAGGACATCTTGTTGTCCTGCTGAATGGTTTTATCATGAATACATGGGTGTGAATTTTGTTAAATGGTTTTTCTGTACGTATTGATGTGATCATGTTGATTTCTTTTGATCAAATATTGCAGAAGACTGGAATTCTTGGGATAAATCCGACTTGATCATGGTGTATTATTCTATTTATATTGCTTGATTCCATTTGCTAATATTTGGTGTTTTATGTCTGTTTTCATGAAAGATACTGGTCTGTAGTTTTCTTGTACGGTCTTTGCCTGTTTTTATTTTATTTTATTTTATTTTTTTTTCAACATATGAAGTTTATTGTCAAATTGGTTTCCATACAACACCCAGTGCTCATCCCAAAAGGTGCCCTCCTCAATACCCATCACCCACCCTCCCCTCCCTTTGCCTGGTTTTAGTACCTGAGTACTGCTGGCTTCATAAAATAGATTTGGAAGTGTTCTTTTTCTTTTCTATTTTCTGGAAAAGATTATATAAAATTAGTTTTATTTCTTTTTTATTTTTAATTGACATTTTGTGGTAACTGAAGATTCTTGTGCAATTATAAGAAATAATACAGAGAGATCTTCTGTAATCTTTGCCCATTTTCTCCAATGGCCACATTTTAAAAAATTGTAGTAAGTATTGCAACTGGGATATCGACATTGATAAAATCTGCCTATCTTATTCAAATTTCTCCAGTTTTAATTGTATTTGTGTGTGTGTGTGTGTGTGTGTGTGTGTGTGCGTGTAGTTTTATATAGTGTTAGTACATGTGTGGGTTCGTGTATCCAGCAGCACAGTCAAGATACTGAGCACTTCCGGAGGCACCTGGGTGGCTCAGTCGGTTAGCGTCAACTTCAGCTCAGGTCATGATCTCATAGTCTGTGATTTTGAGCCCTGCTTCGGGCTCTGTGCTGACAGCTTGGAGCCTGGAGCCTGGAGCCTGTTTCAGGTTCTGTGTCTCCCTCTCTCTTTGCTCCTCCCCTGCTCATGCTCTGTCTCTCTGTGTCTCAAAAATAAATAAAAACATTAAAAAAATTTTTTTTAAAGATACTGAACACTTCCATCCTCATGAGAATTGTATTGTCCTATTACAACCACACTCATCCTCTCTCCATAATCCCTAACCCCTGGCAACCACTAACCATTTCTACATTTTAAAAATTTTGTCATTTTAAAACTGCTGTATAAATGAAATCATATAGTTGGCATTTTTTGCTCAGTATAACTTATCTGAGTTATTGCACAAATTGTTCTTTTCCTTTTTTTGCTGAGTAGCGTTCCATGTACATGTACATGTCACGGTGTTTCACCATTAGCCCTTTGAAGAATATTTGGGATGTTTGGAGGTTTAGCTATTGGAAAGCTGTGATGAACATTTGTATACAGGTTGTTGGGTGAACATAAGTCCTCTGGAATAAATATTCAGGAGCGAAATTGCTAGGTTGTGAGGTAATTACATGTTTGGTTTGATAAGAAACAGCCATCCTGTTCTCCAGAGAGGCTGTACTACTTTACATTACCTCCAGCCAAGTATTGAGTAATCCAGTTTCTCTACATCCTTATTGGCATTTGGTGTTGTCACTATTTTTTAGCCCTTTTGTTAGGTATACAGTACTTTTATTGGCATTTCCCTAATGGCATATTTGCCCTCTGTGTATCATCCTTGGTGAAATGTCTTTTTCCCATTTTCTAATTGTTTTTTTTTTTTTTTGATGTTTTTACTCTTGAATTATGAGAGTTCTTTATATTCTGGATCCCACTCCTTTATTAGATATTTGGTTTGCTAATATTTTCTCCCAGTTTGTATCCTTTGTCCTCTTTACATGGGCTTTTGCAGAGAAAACATTTTTTAATTTTGATATAGTCTATTTTAACACATTTTCTTTTTTTAATTTTCATTTTTTAAGTTTTTAATTTTAATTCTAATATAGTTGATAATAAAGTGTTATATTAGTTTCAAGTGTACAATATAGTGATTCAAAGTTCTATACATTACTCTGCGCCCATCATGGTAAGTGTACCCACTTCCACCCACTTCCCCTCTGGTAACCATCAGTTTGTTCTCTGTAGTTAAAAGTCTGTTTCTTGGTTTGTCTTTCTCTCTCCTTTTTTATTTTTTCCTTTGCTCATTTGTTTTGTTTCTTAAATTCCACACATGAGTGACACCATATGGTATTTGTCTTTCTCTGACTGGCTTATTTTGCTTACGTTATACTGTCTAGCTCCATCCATGTGGTTGTAAATGGCAAGATATCATTCTTTTTTATGGCTGAATAATATTGTTTATATATTTATATGTATATATATGTATATGTGTATATGTATACACACATATATATAACAGACACCACTCTTTACACACCATACACACACACCACCTCATTATCCATTCATCTATTGATAGACCCTTGGGCTGCTTCCATAATTTGGCTCTTATAATTAATGCTGCAATAAATATACAGGTGCATGTATCCCTTTGAATGAGTGTTTTTGGGTAAATACCCAGTAGTGCAATTACTGGATCATAGGGTAGTTCCATTTTTAACTTTTGAGGAACCTACATACCGTCTTCCAGAGTGGCTGTACCAGTTTGCATTCCTACTTACAGTGCACAAAGATTCTCCTTTTTCCATATACTCTCCAACACTTGTTGTTTGTGTTTTTGACTTTAGTCATTCTGACAGGTGTGAGGTGATAGCTCATTGTGGTTTTGATTTGCATTTCTCTGATGATGAATAATGTTGAGCATCTTTTCATGTGTCTGTTGGCCATCTGTATGTCATCTTTGGAGAAATGTCTGTTCATGTCTTTTACCCATTTTTAAATTGGATTATTTTTGGGGTGTTGAGTTGTATAAGTTCTTTGTATATTTTGGGTGCTAACCCTTCATCAGAGATGTCATTTGCAGATATCTTCTCCCATTCAGTAGGTGATCTCTTAGTTTTGTTGACTGTTTCCTTTGCTGTGTAGGAGCTTTTTATTTCACTACAGTCCTAATAGTTTATTTTTGCTTCTGTTTACTTTGTCTTAGGAGACAATATCTAGAAAAAATTTGTTATGTCCAGTGTCAGAGAAATTGCTGTCTGTGCTCTATTCTAGAATTTTTATAGTTTCAGGTCTCATATTTAGGTCTTTAATCCATTTTGAATTTATCTTTGTGTTGGGCATAGGCCAGTGGTTTAGTTTCATTCTTTTGCATGTAGCTGTCCTGTTTTTCCAACACCATTTGTTGAAGAGACTTTTTCCCCATTGCATATTCTTTCCTCCTTTGTTGAAGATTAATTGGCCATATAAATGTAGGTTTATTTCTGGGCTTCCTGTTCTATTCCATTGCTTTATATGCCTATTTTTGTGCCAGTACCATATTGTTTAGATTACCATAGCTTTGTAGTATGATTTGGAATTGGATTGTGATTTTTCCAGCTTTATTTTTCTTTATCAGATTTTTTTTCAATGTTTATTTTTGAGAGAGAGAAAGAGAGAGAAAGGGAGGGAGGGAGGGAGAGGGGCAGAGAGGGAGACAGAATCAAAAGCAGGCTCCAGGCTCTGAACTGTCAGCCCAGAGCTGGTCACGCGGCTTGAACTCATGAACTGTGAGATGGTGACCTGAGCCAAAGTCAGACATGCAGTTGACGGAGCCATCAGATTTTCTTTTGATGGATTGTGATTTTGATGTGAAGACTGAAGACTCTCTGACTAGCTTATAAATCTATCCACTTAATTTTTGTATAAAACAGGAAGTTTAGGCCAAGGCTTTTATTTATATTTATATATATAAATGGTTATTTTTGAGAGGGAGAGAGCACAAGTAGGGGAGGGGCAGAGAGAGAGGGGTGCAGAGGATCTGAAATGGGCTCTGCACTGACAGCTAAGAGCCTGATGTGGGGCTTGAACTCATGAACTGTGAGATCATGACCTAAGACAAAGTTGGACGCTCAACTGACTGACCTACCCAGGCACCCCAGTCAAGGCTTTATTATTATTTCTATTATTATTGTACCTGTTGATACCCACTCGTTCTAACAACATTTGATTAAAAGACTACTTTTCTCCATTAAATTGTTTATGCACCTTTGTAAAAAGTCAGTTGAGCATATTTGCATTGGTTTATTTCCAGGTTCTCTGTTCTGTTTCATTGATCCATATGTCTCTCTCTCGACCAATACTACCCGATTACTGTAGCTATATAGTATGCTTTAATATCTGCTAGAGTGATTCCTCTCACATTATTTTTCTTTGTCGAGATTATTTTAGCTATTTGAGGGTTTGTGCCTTTCCATATAAATTTTGGTATAAGTTGTCTACTTCAACAAAATACCTTGCTGGGATTTTGCTAGGAATTACATTACACTTACTCATCAGTGGGGGACAGTTGACATCTTTACTATGTTGAGCCTTATAATATACAAACATGTTTCTACATTTATCTAGATCTTCTTTGAATCTTTACATCAACATTTTGTAATTTTCAATGTATAGGTCCTGTACATGCTTTAAGTATGACCTATTTATTTCATATTATTTGGAATGACTGTAAATGGTGTTGTGTTTAAATTTTAGTTTTGTATGCTCATTGCTGGCATATAGAAATGCATTTGATCTTTCTATACCAATCTTGTATTCTGTGACATTGCTCAGATTTTTTGTAGATTCCTTGGCATTTTTTTACATAGACAACTGTGTCATCTGCAAATAGGGAGGTTTTGTTTCTTCCTTTCTGATCTGCATGCCTTTTATTTCCTAGCACTATGTTGAATAGGAGTGGTGAGAGACAAACTTGCCTGATTCCTAATTTTGGGGAGAAAAGCATTAAATATAATTTTGTTTTTTTTTAAGATTTTTTTTTTTTTATCAAGGTGAGAAATTCCCCTCTATTCCTATTTTTCTGGGAGTTTTTCTCAAAAGTGTGTGCTGAATTTTATCAAATGCTTTTTCATTGATTGTTACCATATTATTTTTCTTCTTTAGATTGTTCATATAGTGGGTTACACTGTTTGAGTTTCACATGTTAAACTAGCTTGGCATACCTATAATAATAGCACCTGGTCATGGTATATAATTCTTTTATATATTGTTATATTTGCTTTGCTAATGTTTTATTGAGGATTTTGCATCTCAGTTCATGACAGATACTAGTCTGTAGTTGGTTTTTGTTTTTGTTTTTTGTACTATCATGTATGGTTGTAGTATCAGGGTTGTAGTATCAGTACACTATCTTCATAAAAGGAGTTGAAAAGAAATGTTGCCTTTTATTTCCTGGAAGAGATTATGTAAAAATTGGATCCTTTTTTGTGGGTGGGTGGAGGTTAAATCTTTACATGGTTTGTAGATTACTTCAGTAAAACTGTCTGGCCTGGAGATTTCTTTTTCAGAAGATTTAATTCATTGCTTTAATAGATGAAAGATTATTAAAGGTGACTGTTTCATTTTGGGTTAGTTTTAGTGTTTTGGGTTAGTATTTTGTGTTTTTTGAGGAATTGGTTCATTTAATTTAAATTGTCAATTCTATGTGTCTACATAGAATTGTTAATAGTATTCCTTTATTATCCTGCAGCAGTGATACCCTCTTGCATTCCTGATCCTGGGAATTTGTATCTTTTATTTTTTTGTCAGTTTTACTAGAGGTTTATCAATTTGAGTGAATTTTTTCCAAATAATCAGCTTTTGGTGTCATTGATTTTATCTGTTTTTCTGTTTTCAAGTTCATTTTTGTTGTTCAGTGTTCAATGTTGTTCATTGCTCTTTTTGCTTTCTTTGGGTTTATTTTCATTTCTTTTTCTACTTTCTTTTTTTTTAAAAAAATTTTTTTTTTTTTTTCAACGTTTATTTATTTTTGGGACAGAGAGAGACAGAGCATGAACGGGGGAGGGGCAGAGAGAGAGGGAGACACAGAATCGGAAACAGGCTCCAGGCTCTGAGCCATCAGCCCAGAGCCCGACGCGGGGCTCGAACTCACGGACCGCGAGATCGTGACCTGGCTGAAGTCGGACGCTCAACCGACTGCGCCACCCAGGCGCCCCCTTTTTCTACTTTCTTAAGATGGAAACCTAGAGGAGTGCCTGGGTGGCTCAGTTGGTTAATCATCCGACTTCGGCTCAGGTCATGATCTCACGGTCTGTGGGTTCAATCTCCATGTCGGGCTCTGTGCTGACTGCTTGGAGCCTGAAGCCTGCTTTGAATTCTGTGTCTCCCTCCCTCTCTGCCCGTCTCCTGCTCATGCTCTATCTCAAAAATAAATAAACATTAAAAAAAATTTTTTTTTAAAGATGGAAACCTAGATTATTGATTTGAGACTTTTTTCTTCTAATGTAAGCATTTCATGCTATGATCTTCTAAACACCACTTTAACTACATCTCACAAGTTTGAATCTATTATATTTTCATTCATTTCAAATATTTGGTTATATCTTTTGAGCTGTCATCTTTGACTCATTATATGACCCATAATTGTTATATGGGGCGTGTAACAGTGGGTCATATACATATGGATTGTTTAGAAGTGTGTTGCTTAGTTTCCAAGTGTTTAGACATTTTCGTGTTATCTTTCTCTTACTTGTTTACAGTTTAATTCTCTAATCTGAGACTTACATTGTATCACTTCAGTTTTTTAAATTTGTGAAGGTTTGTTGACACAGGATGTGACCTACCTTGGTGAATGTCCCATGTGCCTTTCAAGAGACTGTATATTCTCCTTTGTTGAGTGGAGTGTTCTATAAAGGTCAATTAGATCTAGTTGATTGGTGGTATTATTTACTTCCGTATCCTTGCTGACTACTAGTTTACTCATTACTGAAAAGGATGTTGAAGTCATCAACTATAATCTTGGATTATAGCCATTTCTCCTTCTTATTTTTTCCTTATGTATTTTAAAGCTTTATTGTCAGGTGCTATCTAGTTAGGATTGGTATGTTTTCTTGGTGAACTGACCCTTTTATCATTATGAAATGTCTTTCTTTATTCATAGTTACTTTCTTTGCACTGATGCCCACATTGTCTAGTATCAGGATAGCCACTCTAGCTTTATTTTTTTATTCTTGACGTAGTGGATCTTTTTTCATCCTTTTACCTCTAACTTAACCTACCTATATCATTATATTTGAAGTGTTTTTTGAGACAGCATGAAGCTTGGACATTTTTTAATCCATTCTAATTATCTGAATTTTAATTAATATGTTTAAACATTTTACATTTAATATCATTATCGGTATGTTTTGATGATAGGTCTGCCATTTTATTATGTTTCTGTTTGCTCCTTCTGCTTTTCGTGTTTTTGCTTTTTCTTCCTTCTTTTAGTAGTATTCTTTTTCAGTATTTTTTTTATTTAGTACTTTCTTAGTAGTCCATTTTAGTTTATTATATTTTTATTATATCTACTTATGTAGTGTTTTTACTAGTTACTCTAGGAATTACAATATACATCTTTGACTTTTCACAATAGACATAATCCGTATTTACCATTTCAAGTGGAATATAGATATCTTAGCCACCATGTAGGTGTTTTACCCCTTCCCACGTCCTTTATGCTATAGATGTTGAGAATTTATAATGCTAAATTTTTTTGCTTTACACCTTCAAACATATAGATGATTTAGGAGAAAAATAGCCCATTGTACTTACTCAGGTACTTATCATTTCTGTTATTCTTTATTTCTGATACTCCAATCGTCCTTCTGGTATCCCCTCCTTTCTGTCCAAGGAACTTCCTTTTGAAATACCTTTAGAGTATGTCTGCTGACAAAGAATTTTTTTAGTTTTCTTCATTCAGAATGTATTTCATCTTCATTCTTGAAAGATATTTTTGCTGGATGTGGAATTCTGGATTACTAGTTCCTTTCTTTCAGACCCCTTTAAAGATTTCATTCCACTTCCTTCTGGCTTTAATAATTTGTGATGAAAAATCTGCAGTATTGAAATTGTTGTTCCTTTATAATTATCATTTTCTTTTGGCTACATTTTAGATGGTGTCTTTGTCTTTAGTTTTTAGCAGGTAGATTATAATCTATCTAGACATGAATTTCTGTGGGTTTATCCTGTTTACTAAGCTTTTTGACTCTGTAAGTTTATGTCTTTCATCAAATTTGTGAAGTTTTCAGACATTTCCTCAAATAATTTTCTGCACTGCACTCTTCCCTTTCCTCATTCTGGGACTCCCATGAAACAAATGTTAAGCCTTTGGTATTGTCCCCAAGGCTCTGTTTGCTTTTGTTTTCCCAGTTTTTTTCTCTTTGTTGTTTTTATTAGATCTGTCTTCAAGTTCATGCATTGTTTACTCACATTGTTTACTCTCATCTCTGTCCTGCTATTGAAAACAGAGCTAGGGGGGTCTTGATATTCAGGATAAAAACCTTCACTTAATTCCCCTGTTTTTATTATGCTTGCCTTACCCTCAGTTTTATCCCCCAAGAAGACCCTCTGGTTTTCCAGTGGGAAAAAAAAGTATAGTTTCTTGGGTTTGTGAAATAGGGGAGGGTGTCTGAAGAGCTAACTGCTTTTTACACAGACTTTCAACCAGTGCTTTTGTTTTCATTCCCACTTTACATTCTCACTTCCAAAAACCTTGTAGTAGCAATTCCTGAGGGTTTATAGTATCTGTAGTATAAATTTGGGTTGCTTCTCAGTTTTTCCTGCCTATAAGCTCAGGATTCTAGTTTTTCAGGACTGCTTAGTAAGTTGTCACTTGTCTGTTTTCCTGTATCTATAATTGTAGGTGGTGTTTTCTCCTCTTTTCTCTTTATGAGTTTATACCTAAATCTGTTTATTTTGGTGATGTTTCAGAAGAAAGACAGTAATAAATTATGTATTTATAAATTATGGCAAACTGCCATCTTTACCTGGAGTCAGGAAAAAAATTGTAAACCTAAATTTTAAAATGTACTCATATAGCAACTGTAAATTAAAGTTTTACTTTGTCTTCTGATACATTCTAGGATGAGATCCCCACTGGAATGCCATGCCTAGAATCAGTGACTATTGGTGATGATGTTTGGGATGAGAACTGGCTACCTTTGCAGGCTAAAATGGGAAAAGGAGGTGATGCTGCCTCCCACTTATTTACCTCAAGCCTTGGTGGAAAGAAGCCTTATCCGTCATGTGAGGAAATGCCACAGAAGGTTAGATCCCTGGGAAAACAGAAAGCTTATCATTACTGAAAAACGGAAATGTAAATTTCCTCAAGAAATCTATACACTCGGGTATTCAGAAGCATCTGTCAGATGATAATTCCCAAGAATTCATTTTTTTCCCTCAAGATGGCAGTGGTCGGGAAGAGGACAAGTTGGAACAGGGAAGAGTAAATCATGGGCTTATTGTCCCATCTGTCCTTTCAACTGTTAATGATTTTTGTTTTATCACTGGGAACCTTTGGCCTTAGGATCTATAAATGAACTGTTTTCCCTAATTTTATTTTTATTAGCCTTGTAATATAATCTCTGAATCTCTGCATTGAGAATATTAGCTAATATTAGGCCTAACTATATACTTAAAATTTATTTCCCACTGGTTATTAGAAGAAATATCTATAGTTAAATTGCTCCTTATTATTTGTGCTGTTTAAAATACTAGATGATCATGAAAAATCATCTGGCCATGAAAAACAGTATTGAAGAAAATAATACAAACCAGAGTTGTATTTGTTTCTATGAGAGCTGTGTTCCAAGGAATTCAAGGTATTGGGTGTGGACCAATAAAATAAGGGGGGAAAGTCACACTGATACAGAAACTTAATAAACACTTTTTCTTGTTTAATTGACTTTGCCTCTTTGCCTTTCCCTTGCCCAAGTTATTCTCTGTTTGGATCATGTACTCATACAGCAACTATAAATTAAAGCACTCTAAAACGTATCTGAGTTTATTGTAGCATTTTTTTCTCTATAGGATTGGTGCTTTTCTAAACCCAAAGATACATGGGATGATTCATGGCAGCCTTCAGGCCTTGTGAATGGAATGAAAGTAGAAGCTCAAAAGCAAGAGGGACTGGGTGCTCAGGAGAAAAATACTGGCACAACCAGAATTCAAAAGGTAAATGTCTAATGAATGTTACTGTGACAGATTCTTATGGGGAAGTACTTTCATTTTTAGAAAGTAAAGTTCTGGTTAATGATCCCACTCTGAGCATTTGGTGGAATACATATACACAAAATGTATGTTGATTCAAAATTAATTTCAGTCAATTTAATATATTTATCTCTTCAGAAGAAAATCCTAAGCCTAGAATTGAAAGATTGATTAAACCTCTATGTTAGAGGAATAGAAAACAGATATTTTCATATAATTTAGCCATAAGGAATGTTTATAGCAATAAATGCGTACATAAAAAAGAACAGTGACACACGACTTAACTTTATATCTTTGGGAACTAAAACAAACAAACCAAAACAGCAATGATAAAAACAAACTAAGACCAAAGTGAGCAGAAGGCATGAAATAATAAAAATTAGAGTAAAAATCTATGAAATAGAGAACAGAAAAATATCAATGAAATTAAGAGCTAGATTTTTGAAGCTATAAACAAAATTTGCAAACCTTCACTCAAATATCAAAATAAAAGAAGAAACATCAAATTTGATGCCAAAGAAATAAAAAATGATCTTACTACAATTACATACAAACTGGATAACCTGGAAGAAATGGATAAATTCCTACAAACATAACAACCTACCAACACTGAATCACAAAGAATAGAAAACTGAATAAATAGGTCAATAACAAGTAAGATTGAATTAGTAACCAAACCCCACCCCCTCCCCAAAAAAGGATCAGATAACTTCACTGGTGAATTCTACCAAACATTTAAAGAATTAACCTTCTCAATCTTTCTCAAACTATATATCATAATCATCCTCGTGAGTGTGAAATTGTATGTTATTGTGGTTTGGGGCTATGCTTTTGATTGCATATGTTAATCATGAACATGTTTCTTGAAAGTCTGTCATTAATCTCTAGTTCCATGAGGTATATTTCTAGATAACTATGATGGAGTCAGTCATTAACAACTAGAGAGAGCTGAATTTGGCAGAACAGTGCTTCTCAAACTATAATGTGCCTACAGATGGCCCGGAGAATCTTGTAAAAATGTGGGTTCTGACTGGGCGGCATTGGGACGGGGACACAGGTTGTGCATATCTAACACAAGCTCCCGGTTGATGCTGCTACTGCTGGTTGGCGAACCACACTTTGAACAGCAAGGCTGGACAGCGCTCTTTGGAGAAGGAATCTTGATTGTCGCTAAGTGCTTAAGTTGACTGAAGGTACTTGGTCTCAGAGTACCATACAGATTTAGAAAGGATTCATCCATGGGTTTGGGGTGGTTGTTGTTTTTTTTTTCAGAATGAGAAGCTATCACAGTGCATCTTAAATACGTTTTAACAGTGCATCTTTCTTCAAAAATCACACTTAGGAAAGAAAAAGAATATAGCTTTAAAAACTTGTTTCTGATTTTGATTTTTGTTAAACTTGTAAAAATAGGCAGCAGACGTGTGGGTGCCTGGGTGGCTCAGTTGGCTGAGTGCCCGACTCTTTATTTCGGTTCAGGTCATGATCTCACGGTTTATGAGTTTGAGCCCCATATCAGGCTCCGTGCTATCCGTGAGGAGCCCATTTGGGATTCATTCTCTCTCTCTCTGCCCCTCCCCCACTTGCATGTGCATGCTCTCTCTCTCAAAACAAACTTAAAAAAAGGCAGCAGGGCATAATGTAAAAATCACTTGGTCTGAGTGGTCTGCAGTTTAGGGTTTAGCCTTATCACAACTTAATGCCAGTTAACATTGAAGAAGATAAGTGCTAAGTTACATAGATTGTATCTACTTCAGCAATGATGGTATAGTAGGATACAGGATCTCATGGTTAAAATTTGACACTCCATTCACTGAAGCCCAAATTTAGTCTCCATATGGGATGTTCATCTCTTTCTCTCAAATCCTAGTTCTTAATGCTCCGTTTTGTCTCTTCTGAGGAGTCTTCCTTTAACTACTTTATGTTCCATGTAGGTAATGCCTCCATTCGTGGCTCGCTGCAGCACATACGCTATTTCCTAACTGAGGACTGTGAGTTTAGGGACAGTGATCCTCTCTTACTAGGAGGTGGGAAGGTGGGGCATAGAGAACATGGACTGGGCTGAGTTCTGGTCTCTGTTTTGTCTCCTACTTGTTGACCTTGGATAACTTAGCCTCTTGTGAAAAGCATTATGCTAAGTTAAAGGACCCACAGTAAGGAAGACCTAACACCTAAGCTAGTGCCTTGTACTGTGGTTTAAAGGAAGAAGCACGTGCAAGTAACTTCACGCTGTGCCTGACAGTGTGCCTGCCGTGTGCACTTTCTCATTTCCTGCCACTCTTCCTTAGCTCTGTGTGGCAGCAGACAGTACCATGTTTGCTTATAACATGTGTTCAGTAAATGCTTCCTGGATTGAATGGATGGTCACTAAGTTAGAAAAGGACTTGTTTCTTCTGGAGAGTATCTAGGTTCTTAAAAGTGAGTCATTTATTAATGATGATATGAAAAATATTTGTCTTGTGTATAAGGATCCAAAACAGGGTTAATTCTTCCTGTTATGCTAAGAATTACCTTTCATGCTTTTGCCCTACTTTTCCCATACTGCAGCAGCCAAGCTCAGAGAGTTCTTCAGACTCTTCCACATTGCCCAAATTGGAAGAGTTCTACATCTCTCTTATCCAGTCACAGCAGTCAGCAGAAGGGAGCCAGTTTGAGCCCAGCAGCACTCAGACTCAGGCAAAGCAAACCCAGCTACCCCCAGCAGCCTTCAGCGCAACCCCTACAGGGATGGATTCCCCAGAAAAACACTCTGGTTCAGGTAGGTTTACATACAATTGACAGATACGGTGGTTTGTCATTTATCTTTTCCAGAACATAACTTGAAAAATTGCTGACTTTAGCATTTGTCTCAAGTCTTTACGTTATTCTGGGCTCAACTGTTCCCCTTTATTTTGCCACTCCCTTTTTTTTTTTTCTTTTGCAGTTTGGTTGGGGGAGTCAGTTTTACAGACAGTGAAATTTGCCACTTTTGACGTGTACAGTTCTGTGAGTTTTGACATATGTATCCAGTCTTGTAACCACCACCACCACCATCATGATATAGAGCAATTTCACCAGTTCCTCGCATGTGTCTGTTGGTCTGCAGTCATTCACTCCCCTTGCTTGCTGGTTCCTGACATGTTACTTTCCTTTTTCTAGAATTTCATAGAAAGAGAATCATACAGTGTATAGTTTTTAAGTCTGAACTTTTTCACTTAGGATGTTTTAGAGATTCATTTATATTGTTGCCAAGGTCAGAAGTTCGTTCTGATATACTGCTAAGTAGTACCCCATTGTATGGATATAGCATAATTTGTTCATTACATGACAGACATCTGCGTTGTTTCCAGATTTGGGCCATTATGAAAAAAGCTGTGAACGTTCACATACAGCTCTTTGTGTACACGTACTCAGTACATGCCAAGGAGTAGAATTGCTGGCTCCCATGATCATTACATGATTAACTTCTTAAGAACTGCCAAAATGTTTTCCAAAGTGGCTGTACCATTCTTTATTCACACCAGTAATATATGAAAGTTCCAATTGCTCCATCTCCTTGCCAACACATGATATTATCAGTCTTAAAATTTTGCCATTCTAGTGCGTGTGTAATGGTATCTTGTGGTTTTAATTTGTATTTCCCTCTTTGCCAGTGATGTTGACCGTCTTTTCATGTGCTTACATGCAATCTGTATATCTTCTTTAGTGAATTGCACGTTCAAATATTTGTTCATTTTCATTAAATTATCATCTTTTCATTGATGTGTAAAAATTATACTTGACACAACAGCTTTTTTCAGATATATATATGTGTGTGTGTATATGTATATATACATCACAAATATTTTCAAGTGTGTTATTTCCTTAACAGCATCTTTGGAAGAGCAAAAGTTTTCGTTTTGATGAAGTCTGATTGATTTTTTTCTTAGTGTAAAGGTTGACCTTTTTGTGTCCTGTTCAGAAATCTTTTTTAACCCAAGTAACTGATTTTCTCTTTTTCATATGAAAGTTCTAGTTTTAGGTCTTACAATTAGATCTGTGATCCAATTTGTTAATTTTTGAGTTACTATTTGTATTGTTATTATTATTATTATTATGGTGCGATATAAGGATTAATGTTTATTTTGACTGCATATAAATATTCACTTTTAGCACCAGTTCTTGAAAAGGCTGTCCTTTCTGGGGCGCCTGGGGTACTCAACGGTTAAGCATCTGACTCTTGATTTCAGCTCAGGTCATGACCTCATGATTCATGGGTTTGGGCTCCCACATTGGGCTCTGAGCTGAGCCTGCTTGGGATTCTCTCTCTCTCTGCCCCTCCCTGGCTGGCTGGCTGTCTGTCTCTCAAAATAAATAAATAAACTTTAAAAAAGAAAAAGAAAAGGCTGTCATTTCACTTTTAAACTGCATTGATATCTTTGTCAAAAGTCAGCAGGCTGTATATGTGAGGGTCTATTTCTAGACTTCTATTATGTTTTAGTAGTCTGTATGTCTTTATACCATTGCCTTGATTAGTGTGGCTTTATAAGTCATGAAATCATACAATTTTGTTCTTTATCAGATTGTTTTGGCTATTTTAGGTCATTTTCCACATGAATTTTATTTATTATTTTTAAATATTTATTTTGAGAGAGAACGTGCGTGCACGCAAGTTGGGGAGGGGCAGAGAGAAGGAGACAGAATTGCAGGCAGGCTCTGCACTGTCAGCACAGAGCTCAATGCAGGACTTGAACCCATGAACCATGAGATCATGACCTGAGTCGAAATCAAGAGTGGGACACTTAACCGACTGAGCCACCCAGGAGCCCCTTCCATATGAATTTTAGGATTAATGTAAATTTACACAAAGCTTGCTAAGTTTTTATTGAGTTTTTTTTCATATGTTATAATATTAGTTTCAGGTGTACAATATAGTTATTCACCACTTGCATATGTCATCTGGTGCTCATCACAAGTACACTCTTTACCCTCCATCACTTTGCAGGTAGGTACCTTCTCCCATTCAGGGAGGTTTTAGGTTTTTGATTGTTTCCTTTGCTGTGTAGAAGCTTTTTGTTTTGATGAAGTCCCAATAGTTTATTTTTGCTTTTGTTTCCCTTGCCTCTGGAGACTTATCTAGAGCTATGACTGATGTCAAAGAGCTTACTGCATGTGTTCTTCTCCAGGATTTTAAGGTTTCAGGTCTCATATTTAGGTCTTTCATCCATTTTGAATTTATTTTTGTGTATGATGTAAGAGAGTGGTCCCGTTTCATTGTTTTGCATGTTGCTGTCCAGTTTTTACAACACCATTTGTTGAAGAGTCTGTCTTTGACCAATGATAAGATTCTTTCCTGCTTTGTTGAAGATTAATTGACCATATATAATCGTGGGTTCATTTCTGGGTTTTCTGTTCTGTTGATATACGTGTCTATTTTTGTACCAGGACCATACTGTTTTGATTATAGCAGCTTTGTAGTATAATTTGAAGCCCCAAATTGTGGTGTCTTCAGCTCTGCTTTTCTTTTTCAGGATTGCTTTGGCTATTTGGGATCTTTTAGTGTTTACATACAAATATTAGGATTGTTTGTTACAGCTTTTTGAAAAATGCTGTTGGTATTTTGATAGGGATTGCATCAAGTGTGTGGATTGCTTAGGGTAGTATAGACATTTTAACAATGTTTGTTCTTCCAGTCCATGAGCAAAGAATGTTTTTCTATTTCTTTGTATCCTAGTTTCTTCATAAGCGTTGTATAGTTTTCAGAGTACAGATCTTTTACCTCTTTTGTTAGGTTTATTCCCAGGTATCTTGATTTCTTTTTCTGCTGCTTCATTATTGGTGTCTAGAAATGCAACAGATTTCTGCACATTCATTTTATATCCTGTGACTTTGCTGAATTCATATATTCTAGCAATTTTTTTTTTGGTGGAGTCTTGAGTTTTCTATATAGGGTATCATGTCACCTGCAAATAGAGAAAATTTGACTTCTTTGCTGATTTGGATGCCTTTTTATTTCTTTCTGTTGTTTTATTGCTGAGGCAAAGACTTCCAGTACTGTGTTAAATAGTAAAAGTGAGAGTGGACTACCCGGTCTTGTTCTTGGATGTAGAGGGAAAGCTTTCAGTTTTTCCCCATTGAAGTTGATACTAGCTGTGGGTCTTTTGTATATGTGTTTTATGTTGAGGTATGTTCCATCTATCTCTACTTTGTTGAGGGTTTTTATCAAGAATGGATGCTGTATTTTGTCAAATGCATTTTCTGCATCTATTGACAGGATCATCTAGTTCTTATCCTTTCTTTTATTAATGTGATATATCACATTGGTTGATTTGCAAATATTGAACCAGCCCTGTAGCCCAGGAATAAATCCCACTTGATTGTGGTGAATAATTCTTTTAATGTATACTGTTGGATTGAATTTTCTGGTATCTTGTAAAGAATTTTTGCATCCAGTTTCATCAGGAGTATTGGCCTGTAATTTAGTGGGGTCTTTGTCTGGTTTTGGAATCAAGGTAATGATTCATAGAATGAGTTTGGACATTTTCCTTCCTTTCCTGTTTATTTGGAACAGTTTGAGAAGAGTAAGTGTTAACTCTTCTTTAAATGTGTGGTAGCATTCTCCTGTAAGCCATTTGGCCCTGGACCTTTGTTTGTTGGGAGACTTTTTTTTTAATTTTTAAAAAATGTGTATTTATTTTTGAGAGAGAGACACAGAGCATGAGACGGAGAGGGGCAGAGAGAGCAGGAGACACAGAACTCGAAGCAGGCTCCAGGTTCTGTGCTGTCAGCGCCGAGACCAACATGGGCTCGAACTCATGAACTGGGAGATCATGACCTGAGCTGAAGTCAAGGCTTAACAGACTGAGCCACCCAGGCCCCTTGTTTGTTGGGAGAGATTTGATTACTGATTCAGTTTCTTTGCTGGTTATGGGTCTGTTCAAATTTCCTATTTCTTCCTCTTTCAGTTTGGGTAGTGTGTGAGTTTCTAGGAAAGCAAAGCAGCCATAAATAATACACAAATGAATGAACATAGCTGTTTTCCAATAAAACTTTATTAAAAACCAGGTGGTAGGTAGGCTGGATTTGGCCCACAGACTGTCGTTTATCAACACCTTTGTAGGTCCAGGTTTCTGTCCAGCATTATTTTCTTTTTTGCTTGAAGAACTTACATATCTTGTGGTGCTGGTCTGCTACTGATGTCTTTTCTCAGTTCTTTCACATTAGGCAAAGCCTTTATTTTTATTTCATTTCATTTCATTTCTTTAAGGGTTTTTTTGGATATAAAGTCATAGGTTGGTAGGTTTGTCACTGCATTAAAAGATGTCACTTTGTCACTTTGACGTCAAGTCTGTTGTCATTTTTGTGTTTGTTCCTTTGTAATGTGTTATTTTCTCTCGATGCTTTTAAGATTTTCTCCCACATCACTGATTTTCAACAATCTGATTATAAGGTGGCTTGGTGTAGTTCTCTTTGTATTTCTTCTGCATAGAGTTCATTGAGCTCTTGGACCTCCAAGTTTATAGTTGCCATTAAATCTGAAAAAAATTCAATCATTATTCTTCAAATGTGTTTTTCTGTCACTCCCCCTTCTTTTTTTTTTTTTTTTTTTTTTTTAACTCCAGTTTTACACATTATATGCGATAGGTCACTTTTTCTACACCTACTGGTATACTTCTTTTCCCTAGTCTTTGGATGGTTTCTATTACTGTCTCTTAATGGTGCTCACCTTTTCTTGTTCAGTAATTAATATATTCTTTTCCCATCCAGTATATTTTTCATCTCAGAAATTGTATTTTTCATCTCTACTGGTTTGGTTTGGGTCTTTTTAAATCTTTTTTTTTTTTTTTTTCCTCATCATACTTGTGTTTTTCTCTGCCTTCTTGTATACCTGGAGTACCCTTTTTTAAAAAAAATTTTTTTTAATGTTTATTTGTTTTTGAGAGAGAGAGAGAGACAGACAGACAGACAGAGCATGAGCAGGGGAGGAGCAGAGAGAGAGGGAGACACAGAATCTGAAACAGGCTCCAGGCTCTGAGCCGTCAGCACAGAGCCCGACGCAGGGCTCGAACTCACAAACCGTGAGATCATGACCTGAGCCGAAGCTGAACGCTCAACCGACTGAGCCACCCAGGTACCCCTATACCTGGAGTACTCTTAGAACAGCTATTTTAATACCCTTTCCTTGTGATTCTGGCATGTGTACCATTTCTGTCATTTGTGTCATTGCTGAATTGGCTTCTACCTGTTGCTTTTTCTCCTGAGAACAAGTCCTATTTTTCTCTCTTCTGTGCACATCTGGTAACTTTTTATTATATGGCAGACACTGAATTTTACATTATTGACTGGGCCTCTTTTTCTTTTCCCTCCCCTCCCCTTCTCTCCTTCTTTTCTCCTTCCTTCTCTGTATCTCTCTCTCTCTCTTTCTCTATCCACCCATCCACCAATTGGTTGCGGGGGGATTGGGGAAGATGCAGTTTAATCACCCGAAATTGGTTTTATCATTTTTGCATTTCTTTTAGGTTTCATTAGGCTGGCCTAGAAAAGTCTTTAGTCTGTTGGCCCTGCTATTTAGGCAGTACCATTCTGAGGGTAGAGATAGGACTAGATGTTCCATATGTTAGGATTTCTTTACACTCTGTCTGGTAGGAACACGACCTACTTTGCCCAGAAGCTACAATGATTGTTCTGCCTGTTCCTTTCAGGATGGTTTTCTCCTTGGCCTCATGGTCTCCTCACGTGCCAGAACCAGATCACTAGCCAGCCTAAGACTCAAAGGGACCTCTCTGCAGATTTCCATCTGCTTCTTCTCTGGTACTTTCCTCCCACAAATTCTAGGCAGCTTGGCCTCCATGAGTTCCAAATTCTGTCTTTTCAACCCAGTAAGATCTCCAGGCTCAGTTTGGATTCTCCCTTCTTGTACTGAAGCCAGGAAATCATCTTAACAGTGAGCTGAGGCCCTTGTAAAGCTCACTCCATTTGTTTCCCTTCTCTCAGGGATTACTATCTTGCATGCTTGCTGTTCAGTGTATAAAAGCTGTTGTTTCATACATTTTGTCCAGTTTTCCAGTTGTTTAAGGCAGAAGAGACTGTTTTTCAATTCCTGTTGAATTAACCTTATGTCCGGAAGCAGAAGTTTCACTACTCTTTATCCCTTTTAAAATCTGAACTCACCCAAACTTTGTGTAAAACCACTTGGTTTTATTTGAATGCACCAGCTCTTTTCCCCTCTCGTGGGCATTAATTACAACTTTTTGATCAGAATCTTACTCTCAAATTCTTGAACGTAATTCACCACAAATGTATGGAACATATGCCACATGCTGCTATGTTAGATGCTAAAAATGCAAAGATGAATAAAGTACTGATTATGCCTGCGTTTTCTCTAGATTTTCTGAAATATGTGTTTTTAAGATCTAGGGCAATGCTTTACAAAATGTAATCATACCAGTGGCAGTTTGGGAAGTGTTTGTGATGATGGACATTGTTTAGCTCACCTAGATTTTTTTTTTAACTAAAGCAGAGCTTTCTTGAAGGAAGCAGTGTGTTTGCTTAGATGCTGGCATCAGAGCGCCTTCTCTCATTGTAAGCAGGCGGTAAACGGGTGTGCTGGCCTGGAGTAGACGCGTGAGAATGCCTGGCATCCCTTCCTGCTGTTCAGAACTTTTGGCATTGGAGTTCCCAGCGAATTTATTTCATTTAAAAGGTTCTTTCTTCGTGGTTGAAACTAATTCCTAAGGAATTTGTTTTATGGCTGATAACTGGTTTTTGGAACTTCTTACAAACATCTTGGTCAATTTTGTTTTTACACTGGCACAGTCTCAAATTGGAGCCACTTTGGCAATAGAAAACACCCGTGGGATACACTTGTGTTCATTGCCGGATGGAAATAGGGGAGCTTAAGGGCTCCTCCCTGGAGTTGGAATCATATCCAACTTATTTTTTTTTTCTTTTTCTTTTTTTTTTTTTAATTTTTTTTTAACGTTTATTTATTTTTGAGACAGAGAGAGACAGAGCATGAATGGGGGAGGGTCAGAGAGAGGGAGACACAGAATCTGAAACAGGCTCCAGGCTCTGAGCTGTCAGCACAGAGCCCGACGCGGGGCTCGAAATCACGGACCGCAAGATCATGACCTGAGCCGAAGTCGGCCGCCCAACGGACTGAGCCACCCAGGCGCCCCATATCCAACTTATTTTTATCTTGTCCTAGAGAGAAAATTTCCCTTCCTGTTCATAAGTACGTTTCCCCCCTCTCTTTCCCTCTCCTCCTTCTGACAAGGATTTACTTCATCTCAACGCATGACTCTCCACCCTCATTTCTTTTCCATTTGTTGACTGGTTTCCCAGGCTCATCTCTGATCGTAACAGAAGGTATCACCATGTAACAGAAGTTGATTGTAACACACGTTAATAAAGAACTAGAATGGGAGAGAGAAGGCAGAGTATGAGAACCCCTTGAGAAGACTTGTGTGTTCTTTCTTTTTCAGTGGAGAGCTCTCCAGAGCGCCTGAAGAATGATTTTTCTAGTAACCATGCTATTACAGTGTTCAAAGACAAGAGTCACAGAGCCATGGACCAGCTGTATTTGATTTTGTCTCCTGAGCACCAGATCTCCCAGAAGCTCTACATTCCCCGGAGTACAGCCACTGCCGCCTTAGGAGCTGCTGCGCGGCTGGCTACATCCAGGAGCCTCCTACATTGGTATCCCACTGTGAAAAGGATGGAAACTTGAGGGAGGAAGTCGAGGAGAAAGCAATAAGCCAGGTGCTTTAGGGCTTGGTGATTTCCCAAGGCCAAAATAAGGCAGTATTGAGACAAAACGGTATTTTGATAGTTGATGCTTATGTCTTTCTGTGTGATTGTATGTTAGCTGTGTTATGCTAACAGTCCACTTTGTTGTGTAAGTATTGATATTTAATGTTTCAGTTTTTATTGTTTCTTCCCTATAGTTTTGTTCACCTCAGTTTAATGTAGTGTAAAGGAATTTGTGTGTGTGTTTCTATAAATGTCTTTCTTGTACATAACATGACTGATAAATGAAAACTGGAAAACTGATGTCTTGTGATCCATATTTAGTAAGACAAAAATGATCTCTGATTCTTCAGAAAAAGGATGTCTGAATTGTAAGGCTGCTTTTTTTTTTTTTTTTCTCATTTGAAATTTTCTAGATCATGGAGATAATCCAGAGCTCCACTTCTTACCACTATCATTTCTTTAAAATGCTAGGCTCGGTGAGAAAATCCATATCCTGAGGCTTTGGTCGTGAAAGAACTTTCACATTAAAAAAATTAAGCTGTCTTTCAGTACAGGCAGTTTCTTGAAGACTCATGATGCAATTCTAGAGACCGGTTGTTCACACTTAGCTGACTGAGCCTTCCCTGTAGGACTCACGGTTCCCAGGAGCTCCTGGGTGGTAGTCATTCAGGAGGGTACTGTTTAAGCATCTGTGTAACATGATGCTCTCTGAAGTCAAATTGTGGGAAACGCTATAGGACATTTTGTTAAGTTTATAGAATGAACCATCAAGAACAAACAAGAGACTGAAAGGTGAAATTAAAGAATGTGAGTGATACTAATTTAAATTCTTTGTGGTAAAATACTAGACTTATCCCCAAATTTAAAAAATCCAATACAGAATCATTTCTTAGAATTAAAATTTGAGAAAGAGCTGTGAATTACTGATGTGCTACTTATAACTAGAGTTTCACCTTTCTAGCCCCTCTTCTAGGCCTCCTATTTCAGCATTAAATGCCAGAGCTGGCCCCTACTTCCTTTCTCTCTCTCTCTACAATACAGGATTTCTCTTCTTCTCAAGTACTTAATCAGGAAAATGTCCACTGAGGAAGAGAATGAGATGAGAGTAAATTTAGACTATTACTGGCTGGGACTTATTAGGATTAAGAATCGTGAAACAAAGTTAAACCCAAAGTCTCTAAATACTGATGGCTTTTGGTTTAAAAACTTAAGAGAAAACATATTTAATGCAATAAAATTTGAAAATCCAGATTCACCTTTAATTCCAATATATCTTTAAGAATGATATTCTAATTGACAAAAAAAATAATAATCTGGAAACATCACGATAGCTGGCCTAGTAGAAAGAGCAAGTTCCCATTTGGGCTTTTGTGATTTTATATCAGACATCTTTATTGGAGAAGACAGTTGAAAAGTTATATGGAGGGTCAGTGTGACCAGTTAAATATCCTACTCAACTGTGATATGAACTGGAAAAGTTCTGGTTTTCATTGTAGGTTTAGGTAATTATCCACAGTTTGTTTCTAAAGAAGAAGATTCATTTTAGAATCACACTTCTTAGAGTTCTTCCTTTAAAGAAACCAAGTGTGAATAATATACTTGACTTCTCCAGGTGGGCAGTCATCGGGCTTGGGGTGAGGTGAATCTGGTAGAAGCGATGTTTCTATATTTCATCGGTTACACTGTAACTCTGTGTAATGGCACTGAGCTACCAGTAGGGATTCTGCCAATACTGGGTAACCTGATGGGGATTACAGAATCACTGTGCTAAGGCTCTTTCATATTCCCATCCTTTTGCAAATGGCCAGATGATTATTTAGACAGAGGCATCTCTAACAAGTGTCAGTATACTTTGAAAGAAGCCTATTTGGCAATTAATAGTTAACATCCTGAGTGAGCAGAGTGAAGAATGAGCCTCCAAGAGGCTTGTACATATTTTGACTACTTGACTTTGGGACGGCCAGTCTGCCAATTTGTTTATCCCATAAGGTGGGTTTTGCTTGGTAGTTAACTAAAATAGCCCAACACATCAACAAAATTTAGTAGATCATTTGAACGTGAGTAAATAGATTTATGTATATGGGCAGGGATAACAATAAGAGATGTTAAAACAATAGGTAGCTGCTCTGTAGTTTAGGGTTAACTATATTTTATTGTCTAAAGATTGGTTGACACATATACTTAGACCCCGCCCCCTGTATTTTTGTTGTTAAAGATCTGTTAGAAGTGATGGAGGTCCCCAAGTGTTGACTGGGATGTGGGGGCCTGAGGTGTGTGAGAAGGAATGGGTATAAGAACATAAAGGAAAATTCTGGTTATAAACTCTTTAGGGATGGAAGAAGGAGTAGTTTTACTAATAGCCATTCAGGTTTTAAAACCAGTGGCTTGTAGCCAATACCTGTCTTCCATCTAAAAACACCCCACGGGATATCAAAAGGGGCCCTCCTCACTGCAGTCAGCCATGCCTGGACTGACCCTTTAACTTGCAAACATTTGAGATGCCAGTTGCCCAGTTTAAGGTATGAGGCTAACTAGAGGCTTCTGCCTACTGTCAGACTCTGTCTAACCTAGAGACTTAGAATTGTAGAGTTTTGATCTACATCTTGATATTAGATGAAGAAATTTGAAGCCTAGAAAGACTGACTTGTCTATGGTCACATGCCTCAAATTCCCTTATCTGCTGACTTCTAGGGTCAGTGCCTTTTCCAAAGGAAAATATTGCAGCTCTGTGTTTTGTAATTTAAATGATTTGGTTCCAGAAGACAAAGCTTACTACATAAGTCCAAAAGAATGGTGATTCTTTTTTTTTTTTTTTTATTAATATTTGTTTATTTTTGAGAGAGAGAGGGAGACACAGAATCCGGAGCAGGCTCCAGGCTCTGAGCTGTCAGCACAGAGCTGGATGCAGGGCTTGAACCCACAAACCGCGAGATCATGACCTGAGCTGAAGTCAGACGCTTAACTGACTGAGCCACCCAGGTGCCCCTAGAATGGTGGTTCTGATAGCTGGGCAAACCCCTGGTGTTGGAGGGGAGAATGATTGATTTACAACATCTTGTATTCTTGAATGTAGATAGCTTAAATGACAGTGGGCCAATTCTATGGCTAAAGAATCTAAATGGGGTGGGGGGCATGGTAAGGGATGAGAAACCAACATCTTACAGAGCAGTCTTTCTGAAGCTTCCTATTATATTTATACATGTGTAGCAAGGCTTTTCTAACAAACTTTGGATCCTCTTTTCAGAATTAAATTCATTTTATTTATATATACAGTGCCATGGACAGCGTTATTCATAATTTTACAGGAGCCATCACTAAGACATCAAAAATTTTTCACTTCCTATAGCCCATTCAGATCTTGATGTTTTACAAGATGACAGTGAAGTTCTGTCTATATTCTTTGAACACAGTCCTTTTCCTAACAGGTGTCATTTGTCTCACTTAGTCACCAGTCAGCCTGGTAAGTTCTTGGTGTCATTACTCTCTGGTTCTGCAGGAACCAGAATACTTTAAATTCTGCTCGTTTTTAAGCATGTAGACAAATTACTTTAACTTCTCGGTGAAGAAGGTCTTCTCTAACATTTGGAATCACAATTGACTTGGGTGCCACTTCTCACAGGAAATTGAGTGACCCACTTAACAACTGAGTGGAGAATTCATTCACAGCTAAATTTTCTTGGTTATAAGCATAGTTTTCAGGAAATGCTTTTTAGATTTCTGTTTGATATAAACTTTGTTTTATATTTTCTGTTAACATTTTTTCAAATGTTTTTTTACTTTGTGGAAAAATATAAGAAACAATGTTTACTTGATTATTATTACTTCTTAGTGCAATTTAGATAAATAATTTGATGAGGAAACCAAACTTCTGACCCTTTCTCTGCTCTCTAAACTTTTGTTATAGAACTAATGGGAAGTTACTGGGATCAAGGAATTATGATTGGCCTGCTCTTTGGAGTTTGTAACAGCATTTTGTTTGACTTCTATATATTTATGAAGTTGGAATTTGTTTTGTCAAAAAATGTCTAGGTTTTTTATTTGTTTTGTCTAGTTTATGTTGTGATGATTCTGCAGGAATGAAAATTTCACTTAATATATGACCCAAAGAACTTAATTGACTGAAATACAAAGGTTGCTTATATAGTTATGAAAACAGAGATTTGACAGTTTTCTTGATTAAAACGTTTGTCTTCATTTTTGGCACGAGCTTTTTGTTCTTGACCTTTGTAAGCCTTTGCTGTGTTGTAGGTAAAGACTTTTATTCCATGAAGTTGGAAGTTCATTCCCACTAGAGCCACTTCTTAAGTGCCTGACAGCTACATCTCAGACTTGTTTTATTTCTCGTTAATAGCAACATCTCAAACCCTTGTAAGCCATGTTCCAGTTTCTTAAATTCTCTTCTGAGACTGTTCCACACACTGAATACCAGTTTAGTCTCCACTTGCAGCTGTCATTCAGTGCTGTCTCAGTTGCTTACCTGATTTCCTGATTCCACATTCAGAGCCTTTGCTACAGTGGGTCTTCTGTCCGGAGCAGATGATTTCTGTTCTCAGGCTCCATTTGGGTGGTTTGGTACAAACTTAATCTGTCATTCGATGGGACTATAAGTAGGTACCAAAGCCAGTTTCTTACTGGAACAAATGACTCCTTGACAGAAGTATCCTGGGACTGCAATTGTCACTCATATATTCTTACAAAAATTGCTTCTGATACCATATATACGAAAAAACCTGTCAGCCAGATAAGACTCTCTGTGTACCATTTAGGATATTGACTGTTAGGCACAGCGTATCCTTCTGTTCTCTATTTCTTCCTCATGATACCTGTCTTTCCCTTTGCTTAGAAGGAACTTAAGTGAGCATATATGGGCCAGAGCCAAAAGTTTACCCTTTCTTTTCTGAATTTTAAAAGTGATGGCCTTCCTGTATTGATTTGGAGTAGGATAGTTAAGCAAATTGAGAGTAGGGAGGTGGAACATTTGGCTCTAATTAAGTGATAGCATCCTTTTTACACCTTATGCTTTTGGCAGTGGAACATCTGTTTATGATCAGATAGAGTGTGAGCTTCAACAACCTTTTCTACAATTGATGTAGGTTTATTTTTGCTAAACTTTTTAGATTCAGAAATGGAACTCCATGAAAACTCTTTGGTCTCTATGTAGTTTTTACGTGGAATTGGTCCAATTACCTGGACTCTGCCCAGATTCATGAGGCTCGGAAAAGTTGCCTCAGCAACTTGATTTAAGAGAAATGGTGAGTATTTCAATGAAAGCCAAAATCAGGTGTCACAGGCATCAGTGTAGTTAATTACCAGTGAACCTGCCTTCTGTTTTGGCTTGGCTTAGGATCTTGTCAGAGTCAGAGAGTCCTTCAACACTGTGGAAATCAGTTTGTGGTATCAAATCTGGAGTTCGGTGGAAGTTTTGTCAAGTCTTTTGGCTAAATTGAAAGTAACCCGTGATCACTGGTACTACTTTGTTCTGGTACTGGGTCAGAAGCATGGAATGCTCTCGAGACATAGCCTTATTAAAGACCATATGCTTGAGCAGCTTGGTAGAATCATCTGTTTGACATGAATGTCTAAAAATTACCAAATTCTGTAAGCAATGGACCAGTGATCCCTGACCTTTTATGATGTTATTAACTTCATTTAAAATGTCAAATACTGAGGGCCGTTTCCTGAGAAAGTACACATTCATACAAAATTATTTCCTAATTTCCAGGAGTCCATGACCCCTGTAACTTACCCTACACTTTCTTGAACAGGAGGAGTTGGAAAGATAGCCCTCCTCCACCTCCAGTGTTCCCCACATTGTCCACTAGTTGCTTCAGATAAAGACCTAGGAGTAGAATCGTCCTTGAATACTCCTGGCCCTTCATCCCCACGTTTGATCCATTGTCGAATCCTGTCAGATTCTCCCTGCTAGGTATCTCAGTAGCCCTCCTTTTTTTTCTGTAAATCTGCCATCACCTTAGGTCAAGCCAATTTCACGTCTCTCCTGGCATGGGGTAGATGTTCAGTAAGTTTTATTGGGTGAATGAGTAAACAGGATGGAATGGGATATAAATAAGGTTCACCAACATCTTGATCTTTTTTCTACCATGCTATGTTCTGAATGTCTATGAAACAGAAGGCTTCATTGGGAAGAGTTTAATCAAACACGAATAGACACCCAATTTAAACTTTGCATTTAGAATTGAATGAAGAGCACATTGCTCAGGTAAGAGAACAGAGTAGAAAGACCCAAATATTTTGTCTAGGTTATTCTTCTGTACAAACCATACTTGGTTATTTTTCTGGTTTGGGCTGTGAAAGAAAAGGGCAAAAAAAAAAAAAAATGATTTGCAGCTTCTTAGCAATCAGCCTCTTGGCCTTCTTCCAGAAAAGTTTAATTTATCAAATTGGCTCTTTTTAGTTCATTGTTCTTTGTTCCTGGAAGTACATCTCTGACATCAAAATCCTTCAGTTCCATAGACCCCAGTTCAGTGATGAAACAAATTCATTTAAAAGTGCTCTTTAGGGTTAATGTATTAGTTTGGACGCAAACTGCTTTTTGTGGACTTTCTGGTGGCCTCTCAATTTGGGGCTGAATTGTGTTGTAACGAGGGGGAGGCAGGCCTGTGGCAGTGCTGAACTGTGCCAGAGCCAGATTGTGACTCCAGGGGCAAAGGCAAAATGAGAGAAACTGAAGAATCTGCTCTCCTTAGCAAGATTCCCCCCACCTTCTGGTTTTGTGGTGACTTTTCTGCCATTAATTTTTTTAAAGAATATATTGACTTTGAAGATTTAATATTGTGAGGCTTCCTGTTTTGAATTCAGTGTAGTGTGAGAAAATGTGATAAAAAAAAAAATCACTAAGGCAACTAAAGAAATGAGCAAGGAAATTACCTCTAGCTTTAAATTTGTTAGCCGGTTAAATTCTGGATTCCCACTGACAAATAAAATGCTGTGACTAACCATTACCAAGCACCCCTGAGCCAGCAGGGAGGGCAGCAGTTTGCAGGCCTGGCCTTGTATGGTAATCACCTGGAGGAGTGCTCAAAAACTTGCTTGGATCACATCCCCGAAGGTCCTGCCCTTTCCTCCTTTCCCTTTGCCTCTCTCCGGTGGAGCCCATCGTCCAGCCAACCTCCCTTTCCTCCCAGGCATCCCTGACACAGTGAGCTGCTGGGACAGACTGGCGTGGGAAGAAGTTGAGAACTGCGTTAGAAACACGGTAGTGACAGGCTACTACAGCTGATCGTTTAGATTTTATTTAATCGTAGTAAGAACACAGCATGGGGTTTTACCCTCTAAACAGATTTTCCTTTCCTTTTTTTTTTTTTTAATATGTAATTTATTGTCAAATTGGTTTCCCTACAACACCCAGTGCTCATCCCAGCAGGTGCCCTCCTCAATGTCCATCACCCATTTTCCCCTCTTCCCCACCCCCCATCAAACAGATTTTCAAGAACACAAGACAATGTTGACTATAGGCACAGTGTCGTACAGGGGATCCTAGAACTTCTCCATCTTACTTTACTGAAGTTTTAACCCCACTGATTAGCAACTCCCCATTGCCCACCCAATGATCTTAAGTTGATTGTCATGTTCTTTTATATCCTGTGATGGCACCTTCCCACTAAGTATCATAAAGGTTTAATGTGGGTGGTGTTGCGTCCTTGAATTGTGGTGACCTTACCCCCGCCCAGTGAGGACCGAATGTTATGGCGCCCAGAGAGTTTTGAAGCAGCACACACCACAGTTGTGGGGGGGGGGGGGCAGCGCTCTCCTTTTATTGTTAACCAAACAGTGGTCGTTTTACCTTGGAGGCTTGATAGGAAACCTGAACAAAACTGAATTTCCTGCTGTCTTTGGAAGGAGTCTGTAGGAATGTCAGGGTGGTCTGGTAGTCATGGGGCACTGGCTGGGGGCTTTCCTTCTAGACTCCACACAACCCAGCTTTCAGGAGCAGCTGCTGAAACAGAGGTAGTGTATGAAAACCTCGGGGGAGTTTTCACGTAGGGATTATAAACCTAGAATGTTTCTACTTGAATTACTCGCCAGAGTAGATTTGGTGAAAGGAATATTTCACCAACGCTGGATTAAAAAAAAAACAAAAAAGTTTGTGAAATGAAGTATTCTTTACAGAGTAAGTCTTGCCTTCTCCTTACCACCGGGTGGCGCTCTAGGACAGGCGTTCCATTGCCAAGCCCGGAGCCAAATCCTTTCCCTGAAATACTTTTGTTTCACAAAAAGGAAAAATAAATCCTTTGTTTCATGGCACTGTATGGAGAATTGTTGAGTTGGAAGTGGAGCTTGGAGTTCACTTCCTCCAACCCGTCTTTTCACTTGAAAACAAGCTAAGTGACAAGTGAATTGGGGTAGGGTCTTGGAGGAATTTTCATAGGATCCTCTTTCCCACAGTTTAAAATTTCTCCAACTCGGCCTTACAGGAAGCTGCCTTTTTACACAACTTAGACTTTAATACTGTATGGTTATTTTTACTCTTCGAAGGCAGTGGGGAAACACAACAGGCCTCTATCATATTCAGATGCGACAGCTACTAATTCTCTCTGGCTCCATTGAAAAAAATTGTAAGGAAAAAAAATTCACCTTTCCATCTTTATTTTGGACTTTCCAGGTTCTTACCTCCTTTCTAAGTTTCTGTTGTAGAAAAAAAAGAAAAGCAAAATTCTTACGATTTAGTCACATTTTGAGTCTTTAAAGGGATTTTATTCCAGGCATTAAATGTTGTGTGTTTGTATGTTTTCAGAGGAAGGTTCCTCAGGTTCTCAGAAATGATTAAGAACGCCTGCATGAGTTCTGCATCCTGTGTTCTAAGACTCTGCTTCCCAGGTTCTCCAGGGAGATGGAAAACAAGTGTTAACCTTTGCGACTTCACTCCCAAAGATCCCTGGTGTAGAGAGTGGGTTTAACTCACAATGAGATCCTGAGTCAGTTATAATAACCATCACTTGCAAAGGGCTTTACACATCACAAAACAGCAGAGACAGCTGCTGTTAAAACATCAAAAGACATCAAAAGTTAATGAGGTTAGGGGCGCCTGGGTGGCTCAGTCGGTTGAGCGTCCGACTTTTGATTTCTGCTCAGGTCATGATCCCAGGGTTGTGTGATCGAGTCTTGCAGTGACCATGGAGCCTGATTAAGACTTCCTTTCCCTCTCCCTCTCCCTCTCTCTCTCCCTCTGTCTCTCTCTCCCCCTCCCCCCCCTTTCTTACTCCTTCTCTCCCTCTCCCCAGCTTGCACATGCTTGCAGGCGCTCTCTCTCTCTTAAAAAAAAACAGTGAATGAATTTAGATCACATTACCCAAGGATAGTATTATCTGACAGGAAATTATAAGTTCTGCACCCCATTCACTTCTGAGCAGCACTGCATTTACAACATTCACAAGAGAATTGCTTGGATAATCAGAGCTTTATTGCCACAAGTTATTTGCTTCCAAGTGCTGTATGTAGATTATCTCATTTAATCATTACAACAACACTATGGGGTGGGTACTATTATTACTTTTACTTTACAGATAAGGAAATTGAAGCACAGAAAGCTTAAGTATCTTACTACAGTCTGACAGGAATTAATACTGTCGTAACAATGTTAATGTTAATTTACTAAGTACTTATATGCTGTGCCCTTTACATATTTAATTTTCACAGCATCCTTATTACTATTTCTTTTTTTTACAAGAGGAGACACTTGTAGCTCAGAAGATTAAGTAATTTACCCAAAGTCAATCTAGGGAGTTGCAGGAACTATAGTTCGATAGTTTCAGGAACTATCTATATTGTCTTCTATTATGCTTCCCCTGTTCCCTCTTAAACCCACTCCAATTCTCCCTGTGCCATTCTTCCAGAAATTCTCCTGTTGAGGCATCCACTGATCTCCGTATTGCTGAATTCAGTAGTCAGTCCTCAGCCTCCGTCTCATCTGACTTATCAGTAGCATGTGACACTTTACATGTCCTCCAGTGACCTCACATTCTCTAGGGTTCCCACCTAGAGAGTTGGTCAGTCCTCCACTCCTCCTTTTCTGGCTCCTTCTCTCTTCCCTGACCTCTTACTGCTGAGGGGCAGCGTTAAGGAACTTGCTGAATTCCTCCAGGCTCATGGCTTTAATTACCATCTACACTCTGAAGATGCCCACATTTGGATCTCCAGCTCCGAGCTCTCTCCTGAGCTCCATACTCAAATTCCTATGTGACGTTTCCACTCAAGCTACCCAAACGCCATTTCAGACCTAACAGGTCCAAAATGGCACTCATGGTATTTGTCCCACCTATACCCCAAAGCATGCCATCTACAGAGCCTTCTGTAAATTAGTTGCTGCAACTCCAACTACACAGACCAAATTCTTGGAGTTACCACCGACTCTTTCTCTCCTACCCTGCACCCAGTGAGCCGGAAAATCCTATTGGGCATTCTTCCAAAATGTATCTGCAACCCTTCCCACCACTTGCACTCCTACCACCTGGTCTGAATCGTGGTGTCTAGTCTGGGTTGCTCCAGCTTCATCTAGTTTCCCTGCATCCTACGTTACTCTTTCATCTGTTTTCCACAAAATAGCCGGAGGGAACCATTCAAACTCTAAGTCTAAAGGAGTCCCTCTTCTGCTCAGGACCCTCCAAGGGCTCCCAGTTTTACTCCCAAGTTCCTACAATGGCGCTCGCGTGGTGGCATTGCTAGGTAAGATGCAGGATGCCCAGTTCAATTTGGTTATCAGGGAATGACTTTTTAGTATGTCTCCTGCAATATTTGGGACATAATTATGCTTTTAAAATATTAGGACTCTGAGATTCAGGTTAACTGGGAGTCCATGTTTTTATTTGCAAAGTCGGCCAGCAGTACCCACAGGCCCCACGTGATATGCCCCTCGCCCCATTGCCTCTGACCTCATCCCCCACTCCCTTCCCTTGGCTGACTCCATCCTGCCCAGGCAGACGGTGTGTTCCCTCCCGCACAACCAGGCAGCTCCCACCTTTGACTCTGCCTTGGCTGCTCTCCCTCCAGTGTCTGCATTGTCTCAAAGAGGTCATTCTGAAAATGATTAATCTCCATTCTCCTCATGGCTCCCTTTGCCCTGCTCTACTTTTTCCCCATAGCACCTGACTTTTAGGCTACACCTTTTCATTCTGTTTTATGTCCATCAACCACAATGTAAACTTCCCACAAAGCAGGTATTTTTGTCTGTTTTGTTCATTATTGTATCCCGAGAGGCTGACACGAGAGCACACAGGTACGTGATGCATTTCTGTTGATAAATAATTGTTGAATGAATGATTTTAAACGCCTGTGTTCCTTTCCGTTGCATTATAGCCCCTCTGTTTCAGTTCGTCTTAGGACAAATACTTCAAGAACCTGAGAGGGTGTAGAGCCTGGAGAGGTGATGGGGGAGGCCGGCGCGGGGCGGGTAGAGCACTCACATCTCAGATGTGAGTTCTTTTATCCTGGGGCATTCTGGGTCAAGGCACAGGGCTGTCCATGCCTCTCTGCTCGGTAACTACCATGTCCCTGCGCCCTCAGCATTGCCTTCTGTGTAACAAAAAAGTTTATTTTCTATATGTCAGGCCTCATGCAAAACTCCAAGGCTGTGAGGATAAACAAGGTAACTCCTACTTAGAAGGACCTTACAGTGAGGTTCCCGCCTGTCTGACAAAATGATAGGGAATGGGGCCTTTCCTAATAAAACAAGAGAGCTTCCGTGTGCCCCGTGTATCCTGTCTTCTCCCCCTAGGTTTTTTGTTGTTGTTTTTGGTTTTTTTTTTTTTTTCCTACTTTGGTAATCCCCGAGAGAAAATCCCAGCGAATTTGAAGCAGGAGAAGCGAGAAGAACAACTGCTCTAACCTCTCTGTGACCCCGGTCCGTGGCTCTCAGAGATAAATTGCAGCAGGCGCAGGACGCCAGTGGCGTCAGTCTCGAATGACGCCAACAGGAAGGTGGTACGGGAGGTGGAGGGAGCGCGAGTGCGCACACGGACGCTGAGAAGCCGATCTGCAGCTGAGAATCCTTGCCCCCCGCCCCGCCACGTCCCAGGAGCAAAGAGCATTAAAACTGGGGTGGTAATGCTTACCCAGGGGCTTTGTAGAAATTTTCAACCCACCTTGTTTCTGCACGATTATGTTCCTGAATTACCGAACAGAGAACTATCTGAACATGCAATTTGCTAACTAGGAAAATCTAGGGCAGGCCGCAGAAGTGCCCTAGTGACATGGCTAAAATGCATAAACTAGGAAGATGGGGAAAGAAATCTCTTTGGGGGAGGATGGTTTTCTCTTCTGCCTTCCCCAACATTCTAGGTGAACTGCCGGCATGTATCTGTCGCTAGATGAGAGGTTCTGCCATTTTCTAATTCAATGAAAATTTATTGTGGGCCTGTTTGACACAGGCTGCGTAACTTCCTGTTTCCATGGTATTAAATTTACTAAGAGAGCTCATCCTTTACTCAAAGAACATAGCTCCCTGGTGCAACTGACCAGGCCTACCAGGGCGTTAAAAAAAAAAAAAAAAAAAAAAAAAAAAAACAGGCCTTGGGATCTATTATATGCCAGTAGCAAGAACTTGTTCTTTCTTTAAAAAAAAAAAAATGACCGGGTGCCAGCTAGAACTCAGGACACCTCACAGGACAGCCCGGGGATATAGAGGGAAGCGGACCTCATCAGGTGAACTGGCCCAGCAAGACTGGGAATGAGCCATTCTGATCCAGTACTCTCCCTTCTAAATTTGCTCGCTGTGACCCAGAACTGGCCACAGAGTGCCTGGCCCGGCCCCATCCCGGTGCACGTCTTAGAGTCAGGATTTAGCGGCCAGCGGTACCCACAGGCCCCATGTGATATGCCCCTCGCCCCATTGCCTCTGACCTCATCCCCCACTCCCTTCCCTTGGCTGACTCCATCCTGCCCAGGCACATGGTGCATTCCTCCCGCACAGCCAGGCAGCTCCACCCAGTCCAAACTTCCACTCATTACTTAGTAACTATGAGCGTCTTCTAGTGAAATGTGTCCCTGACTAAACCTCCCCCGCCCCTTGCCTTTCCTTTGCAGTGTACGTAAAAAGGCAGAGAATCTATGCTCTCTGAGTGCTTGCTTCAACACTCTTCATCCTTGCCCTAATATAATGCTTTTCTGTTCCTTGACAATAATGTTCTGTGGGGAAGTATTTTAAACTTATTTTGGCACTGTGCATTTATTATTCTTACTACCTCGATGGGGTGGAAGTCTGGAAGTAAATAAGAATTGAATTGCCAAAAAAAAAAAAAAATGGTTTTCTTTAAAATTAAATAATTTTACTGGAAAAAAATTACACTTTGAGCACCAAAATAAGAACCCTGTTTTCAATCAGTCTGGTAGATCATGTCGCAAGAACAAAATGCCCAGGGCAGGCCTGTCAGACCTCCCATAACTATCGGGAATGTTCAGGCATGAATGTCTAGTGCCGTTACTTTTATTTTAAAGGTTAATAAAATTTCCACAGCTACAAAAAGTAGGATCTCACAGGATCTGCTTAAAACTTTATCCCAAACCCCAGTCTTCCTCCCTATAACAATTCCCAGGAAACTCAGCTATCTAGCAGGGGAATGTGACAAAACCAAATTAAAAGGAGTACTGATTACTATAATAGTTTATATAACCCTTTCTGGAGAGCTTGACTTTTGGAAAGTCAATGAATGAATAAAGAAAGTGAGGCTGTAAGTGTCTAAGACAAAATAATTCCTTCTTAGATTTTATGCTTCAGAGTAATATGAAAACTAAGTGAAATTCTGAGCATTATACCAAGGAGAGAACATTCCATCGACCCTCATCATAATGGAGTCAACTTTCAGTTCTTTTTAAAAAAAAAATTTTTTTTTTAACGTTTATTTATTTTTGAGACAGAGAGAGAGGGAGACACAGAATCCAAAACAGGCTCCAGGCTCTGAGCTGTCAGCACAGAGCCCAACAAGGGGCTCAAACCCACAGACTGTGAGATCATGACCTGAGCCGAAGTCAGACACTTAACCGACTGAGCCACCCAGGTGCCCCACAACTTTCAGTTCTTAATCCTCCCCTGTTTCAGACAAATGTCGGTGACTAAGTAGTTCCCTTGTTTCTAATTGCTCATATATGGTAACACAAAGTGGTATCATTTTAACTATGAAAAGATGTTGCATTTCTTCATCATGTTATTAAAAAGTGTGTAATTTAATCACACACAAAATGAAAGATGGCGGTTAAAAGTTTTCTTCCAAGATATGTTAAATCTCCAACTCTTCCAAACTCAAAGGACCCATTTTAAACTGAGGAATCAGCTCTAACAAGAGACGCTAAAACAAGTGTTAATAAATGTCTGGATGCTTCTGGACGGCTAACGCTCACCTTCAAGAAGCAAATAATTGCCAAGGACCCACTGTGCCAGGCGTTGTACTAGATGCTAAAGAAAAAAGATTATTCCTATATTTAAGGGTTTCACAGTTGGGTGAGAGGGTGGACAGGGTGGAGAGAACTTGCAGATCGACGACCATAATAGGATGTGATAAGTGCCGTAGGGAGCATGTACAGGCACCCTTGGCCACATAGAAAGCTTGACCCAGCGTAGGTTTGGAGGGCAGTATACATTGCAGGGAGTTTTTTCAGAAGTTGCCACCGAGGCCGGGTTTTCAAGGTCATACACCTGTGTCTAGTTTTAGTTCATGGAAGGTATTTCAAAAACACTTAAAAGATACTTAAAAAGCACAAAAGGAAGACACAGACCATTGGGAAATAACATTCCAGTTGGCTGGGAAAAGAAAAAAGTTAAAAAAAAATCAGTTTAAGGAAAATTACCCCAAACTTTTAAGCGTGTAAAAGATCATTTTATGATCTTTTATGTTAAGCTAGGGAATTTTCTGATAAGCCTACCCAACTCTTACTTGCACAGCTAATCATGGCCTAAACATTTTACAAGTCTGTAACATTTGTAATGAGATTTTCTTTCCTGCCAATGTAAAGAAGAAACTCCAAGGGTTGTGGTTTATTGTCTGTTAATGCCTGTTGGGCATTAACCAATTGGAAACTAACTTAGCAAATTTATTTCACTATTTTTTTTCTTCATTCCTTAGTTTTCATATCCCAAGTTTTCACAGAGTCTTTGAAAATAGCTTTGACATCCTGCTGGTGTCATCATTATATATAAATAAACACATTATACATAAATATAACTTTGCAATGAGCTCACTGGTTTTTGTTTAAGAATCAAGTGTTTAAAATTTTGAGAATGACACCTTGATGGATAAGTATGAGCAGAAAATAAGTAGCTCATTATAAAAGCATATTCTGTACATGAAGTGTTTATTCAATATAGGTATTTGATTTACTGTTGTTACCCAACCGTCATTAGCTACCCTTTGTTTTTCCATCCTAAGAAAAATTATGATATTCAGTAATGCTCTAGACTCGGCATTTTTATCTAGGCAGCAATTCCAACTATTGTTCTGTCATCTATATGCACTAATAAGGATATTTTTCCACTGCTTCATCTAGGGAATCTGTGGAAATGTTAATTTGTGCTTCTCCTTCTGGTTTAAAGATACTCTCAGAAAAGCATATACATTCAACAGAGATTAACTTGAGAACATCAGAACCATACAGTGTCATGTAGCAATAGAGAACACGTATACCTGCCAGGAAATCACCTTATATCCTTCCAGAAGCAGTGCAATCCCATGATTGGGATACTTTCTACTTCTCTTGCCCATCACAAAATCCAAAAGTTTTGATACGAATTTAAACGGGGTAAGTTTTAAGTGAGTCCATGGATATTTTTAAAGGAGTTCATTCCTTCTTCACTTAATTCATTGCACCCACAGTGAGGGACAAGTGTATAGATAGATAAGATGGAGAGCAGCTATGCCCCAAGGAGAGGGACTACATGTACAGAGGCACAGAGATGTGGGGCGCAGGGGGAGAGGGTGTTTAAGGAGCTTCGAGTAGATCAATATGGCTGAATCACGGAGTGCAGGTAAGATAATGGAGAAAAAGTGCTGCCCAAGCAGGCAGGGGCAAAATGAAAATGGGCCTTGCAGGTCATGCAAAGGGGTTGTGATTTCTGAGAGCAATAGGGAGTAATTGAAGGATTTCTTTTTTTTTTTTTTCTTTTTTAGTTTTAATTTAAATTCCAGTTAGTTCACATACAGTGTAGTATTAGTTTTAGGTGTACAGTTTAGTGATTCAATATGTATATACAACACTCAGTGCTCATCACAAGTGCCTTCCTTAATCCCCATCACCTATTTCACCCAACCCCCCACCCACCTCCCTCTGGTAACCATCAGTTTGTTCTGTATAGTTAAGAGTCTGTCTTGGTTTGCCTCTTTTTTTCCCCTGTGATGTTTTTTTTTTTTTTCTTAAATTCCACATATGAGTGAAATCATATGGTTTTTGTCTTTCTCTGACTGACTTATTTTGCTTAGCATGATACTCTCTAGCTCTATCCATGTCATTGCAAATGGCAAGATTTAATTCTTTTTTATGAATTGAAGGATTTCAAATGCACTTTATAAAGATCACTTTGACACCAAATATGAAGCCTAGTCTGAAAGACACAAGACTGGAAATAGGGCCATTGGCTAAGAGGTTATTGCAATAATTTATAATTCATGTAGGAGTAATGAAAGTCTAAAGGTGGTAAAAGGGGTAGACAGGATCAGATTACTTCTTTCTGAAAAGGAAAAAGTCTAAAGATCTTATCAGAAAATACAGCTCTTTTCCATGTCTTGTCTCCACATCTATTTGTCTGAAAATAAAGAGACAACAATAAAATACCAAGCAATAATTGTATCTATGTGTCTGAGTCTATTCAGAGAACAATATCCATTGACATATGGCCTCTCCAGCTATATCTAACTCTGTATGTGTATTTAAGTACTGAGAGTTCATGAAACTTTCCCCCCATTTCTAGGATGAGCATACTGAGAAGAATTGGTCATATGGAAGGAATACTGAACTACTATTATGTCCCGGTTAGTCTTTTGGAAACAGAAAATTTCCATTTTCACAATTCCAGTGAATCACTTATAACTAATCAAAGCACATTTCTTTAAAAAAAATGCATCATTTTCTTTTACTAAATTTGGTATTTTCTTTGGCATGTGGTGGAAAAGCAGGTAAGTTGATTTCTTAGAGGGGGCTGCGACACCAGCTGGTTATTTAAGAATGAGAAGGAGGGGCACCTGAGTGACTCAGTCAAGTGTCCAACTCTTGATTTCAGCTCAGGTTGTGATGTTATGGTTATGAGACTGAGCTCCACATCAGGCTCTGTGCTGAGTGTGGAGCCTGCTTGGGATTCTCTCTCCCTCTCTCTCTGGCCCTACCCCACTTGTGCTCACTTTCTCTCAAAATAAATTAACATTAAAAAAGGAAACGAATGAGAAGAAGACAACTGAAGAGCCCAGGATCCAAAGCTGTCCTCTTTTTCATAAAAGCAACAAGAACACTGGCAAAGTTGTCAGAATCCTCTTTTTCAGAATTCTGGAAATTAACCAAAGGTTTGCTGCAATTCAGAGGATGTTTATGCAAGAAAAACTTGCTAAGAAGAGCAAGATTTGTGGCATTTTAACTTGCCCTTGTTTCCATCCTCTCTCCCTAGCATCACAGTAGCCTGGAAACCAGCCACCCTCATACAGCGAAAATCAGCAGACTGGCAGCTGTTGTGGGGGGTACAACAGGATTGGAGCTCTTTCAAGGCCCTATTACCGGAGAACGTTCATTGTTTGACCTGTCCAGTGGTTCCCTGGAACACTCCACTAGCAAGTATGTCTTTGCTTGACCTGATTCAGAGTTTAACCAGTGCAAACAGCCTTTTATCTGGGGATATTTTATTGAAAATAATCAGAGGCAATTGTTTTACATCATGAATGCCTGAGGTAGCAGATAATAGTTGGAACTATAGGTGAATCCAAAAGCTTGAAAGATATATATATATATATATATATATATATATATATATATATATATATATATATATGTCAGTATATATATAAACTTTGATATATTCCTGGGAATAGAGAACGCCACATGCAAGGCTGTGCACATGCTCTGGAAAGAATTAAGAAAGCCCTAAGCTCTCACCTTTGGCTAAACTTGAGGCTCTCTGCAAGCAGGTAATTAAGGCTAAAGCAGAGTTATAAACAGCCTGGCTGAGTGTTGAAGGCATGCCCCAAATATACACAGAGGTCCTTGGCAAAGAGTGAGAGAATTACTGGCCTCAAGCATTTAAGGAAATCTCCATCCATTATTAGCTTACCTCTAAGCTAACAAAGAAGGGACTTGAATGGCCACATGAGACTAAGCATACAAACTTCACAGAATTAGTTCACTAAACAACAACAGCTACAGCAACAACAAAAACCCTAGGAGGAGAGAGAATATGACTTCCAGAGTTGCTCATTATATTATGTCAGGAATTCCATTTTCAACAACAAATTATAAGACATTCAAGGAAACAAAGTATGGCCCACACATAGGAAAAAGCATTCAATGGAAACTGTAGCTGAGAAAGCCTAGATATTGGGCATTGGACTTACTAGTCAAAGACTTTAAGTCTCCTATTTAAAATATGTTTGAAAATGTAAAGGGAAGTATTAGAATGATATCTTGCCAAATAGAGAATATTCATAAAGAGATAGAAATAATTTTTTTAAAAAAGAGAAACTTGAGGTGAAAAATAAAATAAATGAAAAATTCACTAGAGGAGTTCAACATTAGGTTTATGCAGACAGAAAGAAGAATCAGCAAACCTGAAAATAGTTCAACTGAGATTATCCAGCCTGAGGAGCAGAATGAAGAAAAATGAACAGAGCCTCGGAGATTTTGTCAAGGCATAGGCATAATGGGTGCCCCAGAAAGAAAAGAGAGAGAAAAAGAAGCAGGATATTCTAAGAAATAATGGGCAAAATCTTCCCAAATTTGATGAAAAACAGAAGTCAAATAGACTTCAGTAGAAAAGGTCAAATGCATCCTCACCTGAATCAGTTTAAACAGTGCAAACAGCCTTTTATCTGGGGATATTTTATTGAAAATAATCAGAGGCAATTGTTTTCCATCATGAATGCCTGAGATAGCAGATAATAGTTGGTGAGAATATAAAATGATGCAGCTGCTTTGAAAAACAGTCTGGCTAGGTGTGCCTGGATGGCTCAGTCGGTTAAGCATCCAACTTCAGCTCAGGTCATGATCTCATGATGTGTGGATTCGAGCCCCATGTCAGGCTCTGTGCTGACAGCTCAGAGCCTGGAGCCTCCTTCAGATTCTGTCTCCCTCTCTCTCTCCCCCTCCCACTCCCCCGCTGTCTTTCTCTCTCTCTCTGAAAAATAAATAAACATTAAAAAAAAGAAAAACAGTCTGGCTGAACACATTATTGCCCTATGACCCAGAAATTTACCTCCTAACTATTCACTCAAGAGAAAGAAAAAAAGCTACATCCTTACAAAAACCTGGACACGAATATTCATAGAAGCATTATTCATAGTAGCCAATAAAATGACTCATGACAACTCATGAGTGAATATACAAAATGTGGTCCATCCGTAAAATGGAATGTTACTCAGCCATAAAATGGAATGGATTAGTGGTGTATACCAACAACACCAACAGAGATGAACCTTGAAAACATGCTAAGTGAAAGAAGCCAGACACAAAAGAGTACATATTCTGTGATTCCATTTATATGACATTTCTAGAACAGACAAATCCATAGAGACAGAAAATAGATTAGTGACTGCCAATGGCTCAGTGGCGGTGGGGGGAGAACAGGGAGTAAATGCTAATGGGTATGGAGTTTCTTTTGAGAGTGATGAGAATATTCTGGATTAGGTAATGGCAATAGTTTCACAATTTTATGAAAAAACTAAAAACCACTGAATTGTACACTTTAAATGGCGTATGAATTATATTTCAGTAAAAAAAAAAAGTTAATGAAAAACAGCCTTTTGATAGGAGCAAAAAAGCCCATGTTGATCAAGCAAGGAGATGTTGACTTCACAGACTCCAGAGGAGGCTTAGTACAAAGTGCTGTGTGGTGATGGGTCTTAAATAGAGACATAGTTGAGAATCACCTGTGGAAGTCTCAGAATATACAGACAACTGGCCCATTTGGAGGTTTTCTGATTTAGTGGGTCTGTGGCGAATCTTGAGTGTTTCCATGCGCATCCCACCCTACCCCTAAAGTGCGGATAAGATGGAAAATAGGATTTTGTATATTCCTGACTTAGTTGTTGAAGACTGCCCAGTTATTAGAGGACAACATTAGAAATCAGAATTAGGAAATCCAGATGCTTCTCATTGTAAGTTATTTTGGTTCTATACCAAAATTTCTTTTACACCGTCTAAGAGCGGTTGCTATCCACGACTCATGAGGAATATTTACGCAATATCTCCGTCACTGATACTTTCTTTCTCAAATTCATGCCAACATCTCAATTGTGGCAGACATGTAGGAGGTACTCAACAAATGTAATTTATATTCCCTTCTTTATATCAACTTATGTCCAAGACCCTAAATCTTTAGGAATGAATAGCTTTCTCTACTAGTAGCTTTGGGATTTTGAATAGTAGCTTTTGTAATAATACTTGGAGGGTATTTCTATAACCAAAAGAATTTAGACAAAGATTAATATTGGTTGATCTAAAAGTAAATATAAATTCTAGTGAAAATGGGAAATCTCCTTCATCACTGAATGGCATTACGTATGTAATTCTGTCGCTCACAGCCTGCCTTGGCAAGTGTTAGAACACGAACTCTCTAGGGTTGTCCCAAACACAGTGGGTCCCAGAAAAAGAAGAATGACTTGTGACATGAACCCTGCAGAGTACCTCAATCTGTTTCTATGATTTACGATTCCCTTACCTCAGTGATGACTCCCACCATTTGGTTCAGACCTACAGAGGCCATGTCTGAAATTTTGGCAAAGAGAGGGGCACGTACCATATTGAATCTATCTTGGGCTCGCGAATCACCTTTCTTCCCTGCAAAGTTATCAGCTGCTTAATTATAGATGAGAAGTTTGCATCTGTGGCCAGAAACCAGGGCCAGGTTTAGTAAAACCTGAGCTGGCTCCCAGTTTCCAAGGACAGTCAACATCAAGGAATCCCACTCCATGCTTTCCCAGGACTGTAGGGTTGGTGAAAAATGCCAGTCTTCCCAGGTATGATGTTTTCTCAGATTCATAAATGGCTCCTGACTGTCAGTAAAACAATGCTAATCCATCTGGGTTTAAGTGAGATGGCAAGAAAACCAAAATTCACTATCAAGGTGACCTATAAAAATTACTTCCCATCTGTCTCCATTCCTTGTCCTCTAAAACAATATGGTGGGGCGTTTGGTGGGGCCCTGTAAAAGGTAGGGGAGAGGAATGAATGACTTCTCCATATTCTTTCACTTCCCACACCGTATATTCCAGTATTGGGGAAATTTTGCGCAATTATTGTCTTTATAGCCCAAAACATACACATTGTACAAAACTTAAAAGAATTGAAAGGTTCCACAGTCTCCCCTCATCCATTTCCCTTAATCTGTTTAGTATCTCAGCCACAGTGGCATTAGACACTGCCCTAGGTCCTGGGGAGAGAGCAGTGAATGAAGCAGAGTTCCCGTCCTTCATGAGCTGCATTCTAGTGTAGAGAGACACAAAACAGCTTTGGGTACTGATAGATCCTACACGAAAAATCAGAAAGAACCTGACAAAAATCAGCCTTTGAGGCTCTGAAGGAGAGTATGGTCAGCTCTTTCAAATGTTACCAAAAGGTAAAGAATGGAGTAAGATGTAGTCATGTGTCTTCTACTAGATGGAAAGTAGTCTTCAACCACGAAGCTGGTTGGTGACCTCGAAGGTAGGAGGAAGAATGAATGGGAAGTGAGACCGTGGAGACAATGTCGGCTCACCCTAGAGACTTGCTGTGAGTAGGCGGCAAATGGGACGTTGTGACGCAGCTGGAACGTTGTGACACAGGTTCAACGAAACCGTGAGCGTTCAAGTCCTGAGCCCAGGGCCCGGCCTGGAATGAGCACATAGCTATTCTTAGTGTTATATCTCCTGCCCCCTGACTTTCCTGTGTCTCTTCAGAGTTCATTTTTCTCCTGAAAGTGTTTCCGGTCTGTGACTGTCTTATGCGAGTCCCGGGAATGTACAGTCACTCAGAGAATTATCCACAGTTATGAATGATTGTATCTCTGGCCTCCCTAGACGAAAGTTACGCTTCCAGGAATCGTAAATGGAAGGGTTTTGTGTCTTCAGTGGCCCGTCAGAGTGCATTTGGTGCCGGCAGGATGAAGCTGCATGTCCACTCACGCCAGCCTGACAGGGTGCTTTGGACATGCCAGCAACTACCAGATTTCAGGCAGTGAGTGATCTTCCTGCTTCCCTCTGTGGTGCCGCAGCACAGATGCGAGAGCACCCAGGGAATTCATGGTCTCCAGACAGGTTTTCTGGTATTTCCGTATTTTCCTGTGACGATTTGGGAGAGGTGGTGTTGGCATGTTTGTGGTTGGATGGCTTCTGGTCTTTTGTTTGCTAAATGTCTGCCAAAAGGACATATGTCCCCAGTTGTCACTATTCATGATCACTTGCATGGCCAGAGATTCGTCACAGGGGTTAAAAGACAAAGCAATCTGGATAGCCTATAATCAGCACCAACTACCCCAGGGATGGTTGTGTTCAACCTTAAGTCACTGTGATCCTGTTCCTCAGGGCACCAGCTCATGTCCCAAGCACCAGACCCATATTTGTTCCCGAACGTGGGCCTAGGTGCACAGCATGTCAGTCCTGTTAAAGAATCAGTTAATCCCAGATTCTCAGTAAGTGCACCTATTTGTACCCAGCTGGGTAGCTATCATTCTGGGAGGAGAAGAACATTCCTTGTCATATTCAAGGTGCCAGAGTCAGACTGGACTCCCTGCTTCTCCTCCTCCCAGCTGAACAGCAGGTCCTGAAGCTACTCTTCTGGGAGTTGTTGCTTCTTAATGCCCTCTCTTGGGGTCTCTCTAGCAGAATCTCCCTTTCCAAGGAAATCTGATGTCCGTTCTTCATATAACACCACGAATTTGTGACTTCACTCAATCATTGCCTTGCATTGACAGAGAGTTGCTTCGTGTCTGTCTTATTTTTGTGAGCTGTTTAAATGTCTTTGAATTCCATTCAGCTGAGTATGCAGTGTAGACAGTCTGCAAATTTTTTTGAATTCGTTTTAATGCATTGCTTTGCCCTCAAGGATCTCAGAGTTTCACTGGGAAGGCAAGGGGTAGCCAGGTGAAATAGTTCACTAACAGGGCAAGGCAATAGGTCAGTGCCCAAGCGGAAATGTAGACCCCGGAGGTTCTGTGCTGGGGAAGTTGGGGGAGAAAAGTCTGGAGGCAGGGCCAGTCCGAAAAGGCTCTTGCTTGTAACAGCGGTCGCCTGCAGAGAGAAAATAAGTCCGTAGTTGCTTTCCAACTTGGCCTGGTTTTACAAATGAATCTAGCTAGCATAACAGTATTTCTGCGACTGTCATCATGTCCTTTGCACACTGGTCTCTCTGCTTCCTCAAAGGCATTTGTCCTACAGACAAGCCAAGCTCCTGACCCCTAGAAATCTCACAACAAAGTTGACTTCTGTCCTCCTTTCCCACTCACCAAAGCCCTTTCATCGCTAGTCTTTTTTTTTTTTTTTTTTTTTTTTAAGCCTCTGTTTCTTTGAAAAGTTTTATCTTATGGTTCAGCTCTCTGAAAAAAAAAAAAAAAAAAAAAAGAGCCGATAGCAGGAGAAGGAGCAGACAGAGGATGCATACACTTTCTGGCACTGCTTTCTGGGTGCTGCACTTGTGCTTTTTAATCCGGCTGCTGTCAAGCTCCATTAGGAGATTTGAACATCAGCCTCTTGCCTTTGGGGCCTCGCCTCCCATCAGCCCTGGCTGGAAGGAGGACGGCGTTTGAAGACGAAAGACAGGTTGAGTGTTGCAAAGAGCCCTTCCTCACCATCCTCACAGCCCAGTCACCTTTCGTTCCATATGGCGGCCTTCACGCTCCCACGTGCAAGCACTGACCACTACAGGGAAGCCATCAGATTGCCACGTGCTGGCATCCACAAGGTGATTCGAAAACCGTAGAACAGGAAGCAAGGCCAGGCCCCTGTAACCCCTGTCTACCTTTGAAAAGAAGCAGATTTCCTCCTTCAGGAACGCCGATCAGTGTTGGAGGAGGATTAGAGCCTCGACTCCCACCAAAGTGGTAAAAGTCACTCAAAACGGTCCTGGGACCGCAGGGTGACAGATGTTATAGCCAGACAGCCTTCCACCTCTGGCCTCTGCTGTGGCTTTGGTGGGTCGAAGCAACATTTGGACTCTTGCCTCGGGGGCCTGGCAGCAGGTTTCTAGGAAGGAAAAGTCCCCTGGTGACATTCTCTTTCTTTGCATTTGATAAGAAATAGAAACCAGTCCTGCAGAAAGAATCTATGAGGGTGTTTGTTTCTCAAGCTGAAATTAACACTTTTGTTGGCATCAGGAGAAAATATTAAGTGCCCGACTCTGTAAGTCATTGTGCTGGATCTAAAGCCAGAGTCTATGTATGGTTTGTTTGTTTGTTTGTTTGTTTGTTTGTTTGTTTTGGTGAACCTTAGTGTAAAAAAGCAGTGGTTTGCATTCAGCAAATCTTGAAAATTATATGGAAAAAAAAAATAGATGGACCGTAAAGCTCAAATCATTGTTATTAGGAAGAACAAATGGAGAGTATGTGTTTATCCCTGTGTTGTTACCACTATTAATTATTACAGTAAATGCTTCATTGAAGAAAGCTCAAGGTTTAGAAAGAAAGCTCAAGGCTTGCTGAATCAGATATTTAGTTTGGAAATTTAATTTATTTTCCATTTAATTCAAAATTTTAATATATATACATATTTTTTAAATGTTTATTTAATTTTGAGAGAGAGAGACAGAGCGTGAGTAAGGGAGGGGCAGAGAGAGAGGGAGACACAGAATTCAAAGCAGGCTTCAGGCTCTGAGCTGTCGGCACAGACCCCGACATGGGGCTCACACTCATGAACCCATGAGATCATGACCTGAACTGAAGTCGGGACCAACAGGCACCCTTTACAATTTTAATATATTTTTTATGTAACGTGGCATTAAAATGAATTTGCAAAAGAAGGTGTATTGTAATGCCTATGATTGGGTTTAGTGATACAAATCCAACACACTTAGTTTTTGAAATGGTTAAGTTGTGCTTCCTTCATTAAGTTGGAGCAAAACTTCTGCCAGTGTTGGGGCACCTGGGTGGCTCAGTCGGTTAAGCGGCTGACTCTTGATTTCAGCTCAGGTCATGATCTCACGGTTTGTGAGTTCAAACCCCACATCAGCCTCCGTGCTATGAGCAACTCACGCTGTCTCTGTCTCTCTCAAAATAAATAAATAAACTATACTAAATAAATAAACTAAAACAAACAAACAGCTTCTCCCGGTATTGTGTGTACAGTCAGTGGACAAATCCGTGCAGCACTGAAGGTCTGAGACAAGCTGAGACAGAATGGACTGGGAGGAGAGAGGATACAGACTTCGGAGATAATATGCCCTGAAGAGCTACACACGCAAGCTTGGATGTGAAGCAGTGGAGGAGGGACTGAAGCAACAGGAAATGTCCAGATGACAATGAGCAAATTCCAATGGGAGAGCCTCAGAGAGCAATACCGAGCTAAGCACAGAGATTTGGGGCTCTCCTCCGGGCAGCAATGGTAACAGTAGGAGAGCAGTCTCAAATAAGGAAGGAAATAAGGAAGTTTGCTCCACAAGACAAGACATAGGAGACAACAGTACATTTATATGGTAGATTTTAAACTAGAACTTCTGGAATAAGAAAAAAATACTGACTAGTGGTGCCCACCTTGGGCCAAATAAACAATGCTCGGCCCTTGCATCACTGCAGCAAGACTAAGTGTTGCCCCCACGGCGGTATTAATGGCCCATCACAATCCTCCTGTGTCTTCGTGCAGTTTGCAGATTGCCAGAACATCGTCTTTTCCCTTGTGCTCATCTACCTGCTTACAAATATGCTATAAAAAGTCTTTTTTTTTAGGGAGCAAATATTGCATCCTTTTTTTGTTGTGGCGTTTCTGTCCTTTATTTTTTCTTTTTTTTCCAGCTTCATTGAGGTATAAATGACAAATACATGTATTTAAAAATGTATGATGTGGTGACTTGACATACTTTGTGAGATGATTACCACAATCAGGTTAATGAACAGGTTAATCTCCATCAGTTCATGAAGTTACCTGTATGTGTGTGTGTGTGTGTGTGTAGTGAGAATGTGTAAGGTCTACTCTCTTAGCAAATTTCAAGTATACAACACAGGATTATTACAGTATTACAGAGACCATGCTGTATGTTAGCTGCCAAAATTTATTCTTCTTATAGCTGAAGGCAAGTACTCTTTGACCAGCATCTCCCCATTTCCCCTACCCCTCAGCCACTGGTAACCACCATTTTACTCTGTTTCTATAAGTTCAGTTTTTTAGATTTCACTATAAGGGATATCATGCTGTCTTTGTCTTTCTTTGTCTGGCTTGTTTCACTTAGCATAGGCCCATCTGTGTTTTTACAAATGTCAGGATTTCCTTCTTTCTCATGGCTGAATAATAGTCATAATTATATGATATATGTATATATCACATCTTCTTCATCCACTCATCTGTTGGTGGACACTTAGATTGTTTCCATATCTTGGATATTGTGAATAATGCTGCAGTGAACATGCGAGTGTAGAAAATTTTAAGATAATGACTTTGTTTCCCTTGGATATATACTCAGAAGTAGGATCACTGACTGTATGATAGTTCTATCTTTAGTTTTTTGCAGAACCTCCATGCTGTTTTCCACAATTGCTACACCAGTTTACATTCCCACTAACAATATACCAGGATTCCTTTTTTTCCACATGTGTTCGCTTGTCTTTTTGATAAAAGCCACCATGACAGGTATGAAATGATACCTCAGTGTGGTTTTGATTTCCGTTCTCTTGATGATGAGTGACGTTGAGCACCTTTTCATGTACTTGTTGTCCATTTCTGTGTCTTTGGAAAAGTGTCTATTCAAGTCTTTTGCTCATTTTTTTAAAAGTTTATTGACTTATTTTGAGAGAGACAGAGACAGCGCTAGCAGGGAAGGGGCAGAGAGAGAGAGGGAGAGAGAGAACCTCAAGCAGGCTCTGTGCTGCCATGAGGCTTGAACTTACAAAACCGTGAGATCGTGATCTGAGCCAAAACTAAGAGTCAGACACTTAACCTACTGGGCCACCTAGACACCCCTTGCTCATTTTTAATTGGATTTTATTTTGTTTTGTTTTGCTCTTGAATTGTATAATTTCTTTATATAGTTTGGGTAATAACCCCTTATCAGATCTATGGTTTGTAAATATATTTTGCCATTCTGTAGGCTGCCTTTCATTTTGTTGATGGTTTCCCTTGCAGTGCAGAAACTTTTTAATTTGATGTAGTTCCACTTATTTTTGCTTTTGTTCCTTGTGCTTTTGGTGACATTCCAATAAATCACTGGCAAGACCAACGTCAAGAAGCTTTTTCCCTAAGTGTTTTCTTCTAGGAGTTTTTTAGTTTTCAGTCTTACTTTTTAGTCTTTAATCCATTTCTGGTTAATTTTTTTCTGAGTAGTGTAAGATAGGGGTTCAATTTCATTCTTTTGCATGTGAATTTACAGTTTTCCCAGCACCATTTATTAAAGGGACTGTTCTTCCCCTCACCGCCCCCCCCCCCCCCCCATTGCATGTTCTTGGGGCCCTTGTCAAAGATTAGTTGACTACATATGTATGGATTTATTTCTGGGCTCTAAAATTTGTTCTATTGGCTTAGGCCTTTTTGTTTTTATGCCAGTACCATACTGTTTTGATTACGGTAGTTCGTGTGATACTTCTGGGCTTGTTCTTTTTCCAGATTGCTTTTAGCTATTGGGCCTTTTGTGGTTCCATACAAATTTTGGAATTTAGTATTTTTTTCTACTGTTTCTGTGGAAAATGCCACTGGAATTTATTTTAGAGATAGCATTGAATCTGTAGATCACTTTGGGCAGTGTCGACATTTTAACAATATTAATTCTTCCAGTCAGTAAACGTATCTTTCCATTTATTGGTGTCTTCTTCAATTTATTTCTTCAGTGTCTTGTAGATTTCAGTGTATAGGTCTTTTTCTCCTTGTTAAATTTAATTCTAAGTATTTTATTGTTTTTGATGCTATTGTAGCCAGGACTGTTTTCTTGACTTCTCTTTCTGATGGTTTGTTGTTAGTGTATGGAAATGCAACTGATTTTTGCATGTGGATTTTGTATCTTGTAACTTTACTAAATGTATTAGTTCTAACAATTTTTTGATGGAGTCGTTAGGTTTTTCTATATAATATCATGTCATCTGCAAATGGAGACAGTTTTACTTCTTCCTTTCTAATTTAGATTTCTTTATCTCTTTTTGGAGTCTAATTGCTCTGGCTGGGACTGCTAGTACTGTGTTGAATAGAAGTGGGGAGAGTAGGCACCCTTGTTTTGTTCCTGGGGCCTGCATTACTCTGATACTAAAGCCAGACAAGGACACTACAAGATAAGAAAACTATAGGCCAATATCCCTGATGAACATAGATGCAAAAATCTTCAAAAAAATAGTAGAAGCAGAATTCAACAGCATGTTAAAAGCACCAAACACCATGATTAAGTTGAATTGGTCTGTGGGATGTAAGGATGGTTCAACGTACACTAAAGCAATAAATGCGAACATCACATTAATAAAATGAAAGACAAAAATCACTTGATTATTTTAATATAAATTGACAAAATCAACATCCTTTCCTGATGAAAACTCTCAGCAAATTAGTTATAGAGGAAATGCACCTCAGCATAATAAGGGCATTTATGACAAGGCCACAGCTAATATCATACTCGATGGTGAAAAGCTCTAAGTTCCTCCTAAGGTCAGGAACAAGACTAATATCACATCTTTGAAGGCAAAGAGATATTTTAGTGCCAACAATGAGTTCCTAGGTCTATGCAGATCTTTTGCATAACTTGAGTAAGTCACTTATATACTCTATCCCCACATGTAAAATGGGCTAATAATCCCAGTTCTTGTGGCCCTTGGAGAAGCTCCCAAAGATGTGAATTCTTTGCTACATGTATGATTGTGTTGGGAAAGATAAATAAGTTAATATCTTTCTCATGCTTTAGGTGGCTAAAAGCAGACCCAAGGCCAACTAATTCCATTTCTTTAATTCATTCTCCTGTCGTTTAAGATTTTACAGAAGTCTCAGGAACCACTTGCAGAGGCTACAAATCTGAATAGGAAATTGCTCCTTACTCATTTACTGAATTATCCTATAGCTCTTTTGTGAATTTCTATTAAAGAACTGATTCACCCTCAAGTATCTTCTGGTGGCCCATGCCAACATGTCAACTTTTCTTTATACTGAAACACAAATGCCCTTCAGCTCTTTGGTGCTGGTGGAACATTTAGGGTGTGGATGCTGGTACTCTGTCCCCATATAGCCACACATATTTTTTTTTTTAATTCCCATTTTGCTCTACCAATTACTTTAATTCAATCATGAGAAAGTACTTCACTATGCCGAGAGTGCTTTTCAGCACATTGTTTTCATGAGTCCTATTTGTATCTTCCTGAGAGAAGAGGCTGACCAGTCACTCTTGAAAGCAGCTGTTCTGGCTGTGAAACGGTGGTGCAGACGGTCTCATGCATCAGCCAGGACACCAGGGCAGGTAAGGGGAATTCAATAATCCCTGAGTCCCACAAAATGACCATAAAGTAAAAGACTTTGTCTCCAGAGAGGATGGCTATTTCGCTTCTATAAGAGAGGCCAGGAAACAGAGACAGAAGAAAACGCAAGATGACATCCAGACTTTCACAGCGGTCGCACGCCCTGTTATTACCTTTTCCTTAGCTATTTAACTATACCCTACCACAATCCTAATCCCAAGACCTCGTGAGAGAGGACAACTCCCTCCCCCCAATAACTTCTGGGAGTACTCAGAACTGTCTCACATTCCTCTCTGTCTCTGTGCTCACATATCCATCCCTACTGGCTGCCTCTTTTCTGACCTACATTGAAACAGGCACAAAGCCAACCACTTGCCCCCGTTCCCACACACCTGCAAATTCACTCACAGAAACGCCTATTGTCAGTTTGAAACACTGCTGCAGATCTGGGGGGAGAAGGTCACGGAACGGGGTGCAGCAAGAAAGCGCAGTCTTCAGCCACATGCCCGTGTCCACTTTCCTCCTCTCTTCCTCCTTGTCTTTACATCCCAGGAGCAACCGCGTCTTCCCCTTGCCTCACAGAAAACAGGTTTTTGAAAAATCGATCACCCCTCCCAAATTTAGAAAGGTAATTTGGTGCACTTCCTGTCCATTAGCGTAACACACCCCTAACAGAGACCTGAGCGGCAAACGCATCAACGTTTTTGCGGCAAAATGAATAAATATTGGCACCAAATGAGGTAAAGATTTTAAACATCCTCCCTAGAGCTTAAGTTTTGCCCCTACATCAGATCAGGTCAGCTCTGGTTTTGTTCTCAAGTGAGATCTTTTCTAAGCTGACTTTCAGAGAGTTGTGAATTTCAAATTGTGGATAAGCCATTGTAGATCTATATGAGAGAAAACCACTGAGCTGGGCCTTATAATCCAGTCCTCTCTAGAGAGAGCTGTGATCTTAATCGCTTTAAAAAGAAAAACTTGAATCCTAATGTGTAGTTTGAATATCAGATGGCAGAGTTGGTCACACAGAAGAAATTAAACTGATATTCCTTTCTGATATGTCAGGAAGCTTCCACCAGAAGAACTTGTGTTTAGACAAAAAGTAATTTTTCCCCCCAGTGATACCAACAACACAAAAACTGCTTTGGGAAGAGAGGATGGCCTCCTCAGATAAAGCAGGAGGAGAGGCTTCCAGTGGCCCTGGGAAACGGGGGGTGGGAGGCAGGGTTTTGTCTCACTCCTAGTAAGTGATATGGCCCCTGTCGGAATGGTCCTTTGATTGATTGATTTTTTTAATGTTTTTATTTATTTTTGAGAGATAGACAGAGCATGAGCAAGGGAGGGACAGAGAGAGAGGGAGACACAGAATCTGAAGCAGCCTCCAGGCTCTGAGCTATCAGCACAGAGCCCAATGCAGGGCTTGAACTCATGAACTGCAAGATCATGACCTGGGCCAAAGTCAGGCGCTCAACCAACTGAGCCACCCAGGCACCCCTGGATGGTCCTTTGATTTTATAATGAAAGTCGGTAAAAAAATAGTACTTTACTAGAATGCACCTAAGAGTGCAAAAGGTCTTGGTAATTACTTTTTTCCTTGATGTAGTGCTATTGATGTTTAGCAAAAAGGCAGTATTTTCACCCAAAATAAATCCTTCCAGATTAAAACAACAGCACATTCATATATGCAACCGGAGAACTTGTGCTTCTGATGACGATGGCAGACCCATCGTCCTGCAGGGTAAACTGAAAAGAACTCAAATATTTGATAAAATGTTTTAAATCATCTTAAAAGCATCAAAGAGCCAACTAATTCATAAGGAATTACTAGCTTTAAGTCTCAAGAGAGGGTAGACATTCAAACAGATGAGTCTTACACGTGGGGCCACTGGGGGGCATCTGGTAATCCTGGTTGGAAGTCAAAAGTTAGAGCCCATGGTTCACCGGAGGTATGGGTGCTGTAGAACCACCCCCTGCTTTGGGTTGGGATCCTAAAGGAGTTACACTCTAGGGTGGGGTGAATGGGAGGCACTTGTACCTGAGTGTGGACTGGATTCAGTGACTCACTTCCAATGCATATTGTCTGTCAAAAGTGACTTTTTTTGCCCATGGCCTTTCATCCTGGGTTTCTTTACACCATGGTGGGTTCAGGGCTCCATATCATACTTGTGAAAATTTAGAAGTTTTGCTTGCGCATTCACATGTGAAAAATGTCATAGTTCCAAATTACATGAAACAAAAAGTGATAGAATTGAAATGAAAAATAGACTATTCTACAACGAAAGTTGGAGACTATAATTTTAGAAAACTTTTTTTTTTTTTTAAAGCAAGCTCTACATCCATTGTGGGGCTCAGACCCACAACCCTGGGATCAAGAGTTACATGCTCTACTGACAGAGCCAGCCAGGCAACCCAAAAGTTGGAGACCTTAATATCTCACTTCTGAAAATGAATAGAACAACTAGACAGAAGATCTACCAGGAAATAGCAGGCTTTGAGAAACTTTAAGAAAGTTATTCACAAATAGGAAGAAATTAAACAGCAAATAACCACTCCCACATAACCAATGTTTCTAGGAAGAAATCACATGGAAAGTTAGAAAATTTGAGACGACTGAAAATGAAGCCAGAATGCACCCAAACTCCTGGAATGCAGTGAAAGCAGCACTTAGGGAGAAGTTGACGCCTAGAAACACCTATATTAAAAAGGAAAAAGGATCTCAAATCAACGGCCTAAACTTCTACCTTAGGAAACTAGAAAAAAGAGCACACTGAACCCAAAGCAAGAAGAGAGAAGGAAATAATAAAGATTAGGGTGGACATAAGTGCCATAGAAAATAGAAGAACAGGGGCACCTGGGTGGCGCAGTCGGTTAAGCGTCCGACTTCAGCCAGGTCACAATCTCGTGATCCGTGAGTTCGAGCCCCGCGTCCGGCTCTGGGCTGATGGCTTGGAGTCTGGAGCCTGTTTCCGATTCTGTGTCTCCCTCTCTCTCTGCCCCTCCCCCGTTCATGCTCTGTCTCTCTCTGTCCCAAAAATAAATAAAAAACGTTGAAAAAAAAAATAGAAAAACAATAGGGAATCAATGAAAGTAAAACTGCAACTTGGCAAAGATCCACAAAGTGAACAGACCTGTAAGTAGATTGATCAAGAAAAAAGAGAGAAGAAAACTCGAGAATGAGAAGTAATCACCTTACACAAGCATCAGGATGTTAAAGGAACACCACAGACAGCTCTATGCCAACAAACTGGATGACCTAACAGAAATGGAGAAACTCCAAGACAGACACAAACTACAGAAACTAACTCGAGAAGAGATACAAAAGTCTGAATACACTGAAGGCAGATTGAATTAGTATTAAAAAAATTACTCTCAAAGAAAGCCTAGACCCAGGGAGCTGATGGATTATACTATTTCAAGATGAATTAACATCAACCTTCACAAACTCCTCCAAACAATACAAGAGGGAATAATTCCCAATTCATTCTATGAGGTCTGTATAACCCTGATGCCAAAACCAGAGAAAGACATACGAGAAAAGAAAACAAATATCCCTTATGAATACAGGTGCCAAACAGCACAACAAAATACTAGTAAACCAAATCAGCAACATATAAAAAGGATTATACACAGGACCAAGTGAGAGTTAATCGAGGAATTCATGGTTGTTTTTAACATCCAAAAACCAACGAATATAATACACCATTTGAACAGAATAAGGGCCAAAACCATTTGATGACAGTAACAGATGCAGAAAACATTTAACAAAATCCTGCATCCTGTTATTACAAAAAAAAAAAAAAAAAAAAAAAAAAACCCTCAACAAACTAGGAATCGAAGGGATTTTCTTCAGCCTGATAAAGGATATTTATGAAAAACCTACAGCTAATAATTTACTTAATGGTGAAAGGCTGGATGTTTTCCTCCTAAGGTCAAGAACAAGACAAGAACGTCTGCTCTTTCCACTGCAATTCACAATTTCACTGGAGGTCCTAGACAAGACAGGAAAAGTGGAGAGAAGAAGGCTGACCGCATGGAATCAAAGTAGAAATCAACAACTGAAAGATAACAGAAAATCTCCAAACACTTGGAAACCAAACAACACACTTGCAAATAACCCCATTGATCAAGAAGGAAGTTTTAGGGGAATAAAAAAATACATTGAACTGAATGAAAATGAAAATACAAATGTCAACATCTGTGGGACCCTGGTAAAGCAGTGCTAAGAGGGAAATTTATAGCACTAAACGCATATATTAGAAAAGAAGAAAATCTTTAGTCAGTAATCTTAAGCTTCCACCTCAAGAATCTAGGGGAGGGACGCCTGGGTGGCTCAGTCGGCTAAGCGTCCGACTTCGGCTCAGGTCATGATCTCGCAGTTTGTGAGTTCGAGCCCCACGTCAGGCTCTGTGCTGACAGCTCAGATCCTGGAACCTGCTTCAGATTCTGTGTATCCCTCTCTCTCTGCCCCTCCCCTGCTCACGCTCCGTTTCTCTCTCTCAATAATAAATAAATGTTAAAAAAAATTTTTTTTAAAGAATCTAGGGGAAAAAAGAGCAAAATAAACCTAAAGCAAGAAGAAGAAAGGATATAATTAAGACAAAACCAGAAACCCATAAAACTGAAAATAGAAGAAAATCAACAAAGAGCTGTTTCTCTGAAAAGTTCGATAAAATTAATGAAACTTGGGCAAGACTGGCAAAGGAAAAAAAAGGAGGGCACAACACAAATTACCAATGTTTCTGGAATGAAACAGGGTCATTATACAGTCTGCAGATATCAGCAAGGAAAAAAAGGAATAAAATAAACAACTCTACACACATAAATCTGACAACTTAGATGAAGTGTCAGTTCTTTGGAAAATACAAAGTACAACACATCTCACCCAATCTGAAATAGGCAATTGTAATCACCCTGTAACTACCAAGATAATTAAATTTATAATTTCAAATCTTCATTTTATTTATTTTATTTTATTTATTCTCAAGTAAGTTAACATACTTCAGGAGTAGAATCCAGTGATGAATCACTTACATATAACACTCAGGGCTCATCCCAACAATGCCCTCCTTCATGCCCATCACCCATTTTCCCCACCCCACTCCCATCAACCTCCAATTTGTTCTCTGTATTTAAGACTCTCTCTTATGGTTTGCCTCCATCTCTGTTTTTATCTTATTTTTCCTACCCTCCCCTATGACCATCTGTTAAGTTTCTCAAATTCCACAAATGAGTGAAATCATGTGATACGTGTCTTATAATTTCAAATCTTCTAAAAGGTCCAGGCCCAGACAGATTCACCAGAGAATTCCAGCAAACACTTTAACAAGACTTAACACCAAATCTACATGGTCTCTTCCAGAAAATAGTAGAGATGGGAACATTCTCCAATTCATTTTATGAAGTTAGTATCACTCCGATACCAAAACCAGACAAAGACAGCACAAATAAAGAAGACTCCTGCCCAATAATCCTCTCGTGAATATAGATGCAAGAAATGCTCAACAAAATATTAGCAAATAGAATTTAGCAATACATAAAAAGAATTCTACACCATGACCAAGTAGGCTTTATTCCAGGGCTGCAAGGCTACTTTAATTTTCAAAAAGCAATCATCAACATAATCCACCATATTAACAGGCTAAAAAAGAAAAATCACATGATTACATAACCCAATGTAAAAGCATTCAACAACATTTACTACCCATTTATCACAAACATTTCCACAAAAAATAGAAAGAGAAATTTTGTTAGCTACAGCTAGTTTATACTTAATGATGAAAGGCTGAATGTTTCTCCTTTGTAAAAAAAAAAAAATTAATGTTTATTTTTGAGAGAGAGAGAGAGAGAGAGAGAGAGAGACAGAGTACAAGCAGGGGAGGGTCAGAGAGAGACACACACACACAGAATCCAAAGCAGGCTCCAGGCTCCGAGCTGTCAGCACAGAGCTCGACTCAGGGCCCAAACTCATGAACTGTGAGATCATGACCTGAGCCGAAGTCAGATGTTAACTGACTGAGCCACCCTGGCGCCCCTGAATGTTTCTCCTTAATATCAAAATGCTAGCAAGGTTCTTGGTAGATATAGAGAAGATTATTCTAATGTGTAAATGGAAAGGCAGAGGACCTAGAAGACCCACAACAATTTTGAACTATTTATTTTAATGTTTATTTATTTTTGAGAGACAGAAGCAGAGTGCAGAGAGAGCAAGCAGGGGAAGGGCAGAGAGAGCAAGACACAGAATCTGAAGCAGGTTCTAGGCTCTGAGCTGTCAGTGCAGAGCCTGACGCGGGGCTCAGACTCACAAATCGTGAGGTCATGACCTGAGCTGAAGTCGGACGCCCAACCGACTGAGCCACCCAGGTGCCCCTAAAACAATTTTGAATAGGAAGAATAACATGGGCAGAATCAGTCTGTGTGCTGGTACTGGTGAAGGAAGAGATCAACGCAACAGATAGAGCATCCAGAAACAGACCCATGCAAATACGCGCAATAGGTTCTGGACAAAGGTGTAAAAGCAACACATGGTGCTAAAGCGATTGGACATACTTAGGCAAGAGAAAAGATCTCAACCAGAAGTTTACATCTTATATAAAAATTAACTCATAATGTTTCATAGACTTAAAGGTTAAAATGCGAAACAAAAAAATCTAGGAGAAAATCTTTAGGATCTAGGGCCATGCAAAGAGTTCTTAGACTTGACAGAAACTGCATGACCCACAGTAGGGAAAAGTGAAAAATTGGACCTTATCAAAACTTAAAAATTCATCTGCAAAATCCACGCAAAGAGGATGAAAAGGCGATCTACAGACTGGGAGAAAATATTTGCAAACCATGTATCTGCAAAAGAACTAAGATCCAGAATGTGTGAAGAATTATCAAAACTCAACAGTAAAAAAACAAACCCTCTAACTAGAAAATGTCCAAAAGGCATAAACAGATATTTCGCCAAAGAGGGCATTTAGATGGAAATACAGGTGCCAAGATATTCAACATCATTCGCCATTAAGGGGAATGGTAGTTAAAAAGTACAATGAGATATCACCATACATTTATCAAAATGGGTAAAATTAAAAAAAAAAAGTGACAACTCTAAATTGCTGGCAAGGATGTGGAGAAACTGGTTAATTCATACACTGCTGGTGTGAATGCAAAAAGGTACAGCAAGTCTGGAACACAGATTGGCAATCTCTTAAAAACGAAGCATGCAACTAGCACGTGATCCAGCACGGCACTTCTGGGCGTTCAACCCAGAGATATGAAAGCTTATGTTCACACATAAACCTTCACACGAGTGTTTATAGCAGCTTTAATCAAAATAGCTCAAAACTGGAAAAAAACCCAGATGTCTTTCTTCTTATGAGTGAATGAATGGTTACACAAGCCATGGAACATCCATACCATCCAGTGGATAAGCCATCCAGTCGTAAACCCCAAGGAATTACGCTGAGTGGTGAAAAAAAATACAAAAGTTTACATACTGTATTATTTCATTTATATAATATTCTTAAAATCACACGGTTTTAGAAATGGTAAACAGATAAGTGGTTTCTAAGGGTTAGGGATCAGAAGGGAAGTGGGTGTGGCTATAAGAAGGAAATATGAGGGACTCTTGTGCTGATAGAAATTGTTCTGTATTTTGACCGTGGCAATGCCAATCTCCTGGTTGTATATTGTACTATAGTTTTGCAAGATGTTAAAGATGGGGGAAATTGGATAAAGGGTACCTGAGATCCCTGTATTATTTCTTACAACTGCATTTGAATCTACAAGTATCTCAAAATGAAAATTCTGCTTTAAAAAATTATTCCTGATCATAAGATGAAGGTTAGTGAGTGGAGAAGATACTTGCAATCTATAACCAACAAAGGCATTTAGCTAGAAAATACAAAGAACCTTTATGGATCAACAAGAAAAAAAAATCAGATAACTCAATGGAAAAATGGGTAAAGATTTGAATAGGCACTTCCCAAAACTGAAAATTCAAATAGGCTATAAACACATGTAAAGGTCCACAATCTTATTGGTAACTAGGGATATGAAATGAAGATCACAACTTTGGTATCATTACACATCCACCAGATTTACAAAAATCAAGAAGCCTAATAATATTGTCTTGGCAAAGATGTGGAGCAATTGGAACATAGCTCGTGGGAGTGTACATTTCATGACCGTCTCGGTAGACAACTTGGTATTATCTAATAAAGTTAAATAGAAACATACCTTATAGCCCAGCAATTCCACCCCAAGGTATATACCCTAAAGAAAAGTTTGCATTTAAAAATTTTTTTAACGTTTATTAATTTTTGAGAGACAGAGACAGAGTATGAGCGGGGAAAGGGCAGAGAGAGAGGGAGACGCAGACTCTGAAGTAGGCTCCAGGCTCTGAGCTGTCCGCACAGAGCCCGACGCTGGGCTTGAACCCACGAACCATGAGATCATGACCTGAGCCGAAGTCGGACGCTCAACTGACTGAGCCACCCAGGCGCCCCAAGAAAAGTTTGCATTTAGACACCAGGAGAGATACACAAGAATGTTATTAGCAGTATGACATTAGCAGCCTCAACTACAACTATATGCAACAAAAATAACCCCACAAACATGACCAAGTGAAAGAACAAGCCAGCTACACATGAAAAATCCATGCTATATTATTCCATTTACAGAGATTACAAAAACAAGCAAACTAAACTACAGTGTTTAGGGATGCATAACAAGCTAATAAAACCAAAAAGATATATAAGGAAGTGATTACTATAAAGTCAGGATGGCTGTTGCTTGGGGGGGAAGGGAAGGGCTCAGGAAAACAAATGGGGGCGTTTGTAGGGTGATGTCAATGACCTGGGTGAATACACCAGTTTGGTTTATGATGATTGGTTAGGCTGTACATATACTTCATTTGCACTTTTCTCTCTTGTGTCATTGTGTACAACAAAATAACACGTCTCTTCATATTTCACTTTTGTCTCTGAGAAGAAGTGAGGCCAGGAAGGAATGTAGGTGTGAGGTTTGACTGGGTGAGAAAAGGCAGCCCGTCAAGATCCGAGGTCAAAATTTAAAACCTGCGAAGAGAAGGAGGAAAAACGTGGAGTGTTGAAGCAACAGTAAATCTTCTGGAATGAGCAGGTGGGTAGCTTTCCTTTGGATATGATATGTTTTATATATAAATATTATATATCATAAATAAATATAATAAAAATACATATTTAAATAGTGGTTTAAGAATAATAAAGGTTGCTCCAAGTGCTAAATTTCTTACTCCTCTCGGTTACAAGTTGGACCTGGGCTGAGGCACCAACGTTTTTCTTTCTTCCTGTTTGAGAAATTGATACAGTGTTCGCGTTTGCTTTGAATCCTCCAGACTGTCCAGAGTATGAAGAGGAAAATATATTTGATGTGGGGAACACCGCCCCCCCCCCCCGAGCATTAATTTGGGTGACCCCCTTTCCTCCTCCCCTGTCTTCAGTCCAAGACTGGAGAGCAGGGTCAGGAGAAACATGAACAGATCGGAACAGGCAAAAGTTCCACACTGAGATGCTTTGGAGACGCTAAAAAGTGAGTTTCCTTCCATCTCACCCCACCTACCATGTTCTCCAGGCAGACTGATGTCAGAACTTATTGTCTGGGGGTACAGCACATAAGCTACTTGTAGAGTTTTAAAACACTAAAGGAGGGTAATTTCAAAGAAATCTAGAGCACCGTTAACGTTTTCTCCTCCTGCTGGGGGATGGGGAAGACATTGCGTCCCCTTCCCTGCCTTTTCCTGCTAGATCTCGCCGTCACACTTCTAATTACAGATTGACTCCCTCTCTGCCCGCTACAAGGACGGGGTACCCCTCAACGGCGGGGGCACCCAGGTGTGACTGGACTTCCAGGGAACAGTGCTGGCCAGAAATAGGGAAGCAGATGAGCCTTTCGGGCGGCTTTCCAGGCAAAGTCCGGTGGACAGCGACACACCCTGGTCCTTAAAACTATCATTCCCACGGGATTTTCAGTGCTGGACTTGAGCTGTGGCACATAGAGTTCCCTGTATAAGGCGTTCCTGGGGGCCCGACTCCTGAGCTTACATTTCTTAGGCGAAAAGGCAGTGGAGCTACGGGAAGGCTCTTTGGAAGACGCCAGCCTGCTCTGCTTGGTCCCTTCCCTCCGCCCTCGTGCAAGCAGCCTCTCTCGTGGGGGATTCTCCCAGGACTGGGGCCAGCGCCAATCAGGTGGCTCGGTACCTGCCCCCAGCCCGGGCCACCTGGAGGGGCGATGAAGCTGTCGGCTCCGTGCAGGGGCAGTTCTCAGAGCGCCGGGGAACGCACAGGAGCCTCACGTGGGCAGCCCCAGGCCCAGGCGCTCAGCAGGACGCGCGCAGAGCTGGTGCCAGCCCAACGCGCGAGTGGACGCCGGAAAGGAGCTGCTCAGTCGCGGTAACGGGTTAGGGTGCTCCTCGAGCGAGGTTCCCCGAAGGAAGAAAAGGAGGAACGGGGCGCAGGGGGCGGGCCGAGGATTCCTTCCCCGCCCCCCACCGGGGCGCCCGGCTCCGCGCGGGGAGGTGCCGGGCCGGGGCGTACTTCCGAGGGCGCATTAGCACCGGGGTAAGCGCGCCCCGGGGCCACCTTCCCCGCGCGCCCCTATCTTGACCGTGGCCGTGCGGACTGGGTCTGGGTCGCCGCTTGGCTCTCCCGCTCCGCACCGCGGGCCGCGCGCTCCGAGGGGGTGGGGGTGGGGGTGGACGTCTCCGGCCTCGTGGCCAGGCCGCCGGTCGCGCTGTCCCCGCCTCGGGGCCGGACTTGCCGAGTCCCCGTCCCCGCCTGCGTCGCTGCCGCGCGCTCCTGCTCCGCGAGCGCCTTCCGCCGGCCGGAGCGCACACGGACCCGGCAGCCGCGCCTCGGCGCCCGCCAGCACCCGGGAGCATGCGGCGGCCGGGGCCCGCGACGCTGCACGCTCGGCGGGACCGCGGGGCGCGCGTGAGTGAGCCGGGCCGGGGCTGAGCACCGCGGTGGGTGGGTGCGGGGCGGGACGCTCCGCCGCCGTCGGTCTGTGCGTGCGGGTTCCTCCGAGCGCGCGGGCGCCTCTGCGCCAGCCCTGCACCCTGGTGATCCTGCTCAAGTTTGACCATGCTAGGAGGGCGGAGGTGCGTTCGCGGTGCGGGGTCGCCATCTCCGCCAGGCCGTCCGGGTCCAAGACAGCCGGCGCCGACGTCTGCCTAAGGGACAGAGAAACCGGACTGTCACCCGGGCCGCTGTCCGTTTCCTCCCATGGAGGGAGCTTGCGTCCCGCACCCCTATCCCCAGGGCCGTGCGCGGCGGGCTGGGCTGGGGGCGCCGGCCACATCGAAGCTTCGCTCAGCGGCCAGAGGAGGGTTTGGCTCAAATAGAGCAGGGCAGGAGCGGAGAGCAGTGTCGGGCTAGGCCCGGCGTCCCCCTGCTCCCGTCCTCTTCACCCTAGCTGGCTGGGGTGGCTTGGGTAGAGTGCCCAGCGCGGCGCCCCGGAGACCTCCTGCCCGGGTGGCTTCGTCCGGTCTCTGCGCTTCCCGAGGCCGCGAGGGAGGGCAGAGATGGAGCTCGGTCTTCTCTGTCGGTGCCCTTGGGCTGCATACACCACCCGTGCTTTTCTGTCACACTTGGGCATTCCTTTTCTCTGGGTGGAACTGTGGGGCCCCAGAAGTTCGCTCTTCCTAGCAAGTTGGCCGCGGCGGGAAGGTGGTGGGGGGCAGGTGTGCAACCGCAGGCAGCCCCCCCTCCCCCCTGCAGTCAGTTGAGGCACTTTCTCCCGTGCTTTCCAGTCTGCCCAGCCCGGGACCCTCCTTGAGGAGGCCACACTCGTGGCCCGGGGCTGGAGGACCCGGGTTGGAGCTGGGGGTTGGAGCTGGGGGTTGGAGCTGGGGGTTCAGTGCAACTGGCAAGGGTGACGTCTACGTAGTCGGATCTCTGTGCCCTGTCCCGCGTCCTCCAGTGGTTGAGCCAGACTCACGTTTTATACCGCGTGAGAAACAATGATGGGGGACTTCAGATCTGGAAAAGTGCACTTTGCCTGAGATTTGCTGCGATTTGGGGTGTTCTTAGGGGGGTAGAGTGGGGGTGGAAGGCAACTTCCTTTCTGTGCTAATAAAGTGCTTGGAAGTACATTTGGCCCCTGCCCCTTCCCTTTATACTGGCAGAGGTGGATCAAAGGGGAGAAAGAGCAAAGGCATATTCTCTGGGAGCAATGATAATTTCTCAGACCCGTCTCCAGAGGTTCCAGCTCCCGTGTCTGTAGGGATCTAAACCAGCATGTAGAGACAAGGGTCGTGTTGGCACTCGGGGTGGCTCAGCTGTGGTCTTAGGCAAATCAGCTGCACCCTCCTCACAGTTCCCCCTACTCACAAGCAGAGCGGGGGCAGGATTTCTGCCCTCCTGGGGAGATGACCATGAGTGAATGAAGAGAGGACCATGTGTGAATGGGAGAAGCCTCTGAAGTCCTCTGGGGGTGGGGGTAGGGTGTGTGTGTCACATGCTTGGGTAGAAACCCTGGTGGTGGGTTTCACTGGCATTCCTGCCAGAACCAGAAATTTGCATTTAGTGACCTTATCAAAACCAGTGCTCAGGAAAGGCAGAATGGGCTCCAGTGCTGATGAGAGCAAGTGCCTCACATTTTGCTCAAGGATCTCTGCTTTGTCTCCAGTGTGCCCGTCTGTAATTGGAAATGAGCTCTGCTTAGCTCAGAGCGGCTTCAGTCTGAGCGCAAACATCATCCGGCAACAGGGGGGCCTGTGTTGGCACGGAAACGACCCACCCTCACCCAGAGACCCAGGGTAGGATTTTAGTGATGTCTCCCGATTACCTTGGAAAGGAGGCTGGCGGCAGGGGGTGGGGGGGGGGGAGATCATAGCAGAAACTGGGAATCGTCTTGGTGGCCCCTTTATCGTCAGAATGGCCCTGGCTGGTCTCGTCAGTTGTGGAAAGTGCCCCGAGGTTTAGAATCTGGCCTGATGATCATTAGCACTAAGGAAAACTGCCACCACGTATTGAGTACTTTCTATATGTCAGACACAAGGCTCTGCTAAATCACTATTATTATCCCTGTATTTCACATGAGGAGGCTGAGTTTAGGAGGGGTTAAATAACTTGCTAAGACCCTACAGTGAGTCCGTGGCAGAGCTGTTCTGTGAAGCCAGGTGTCTCAGTTCCAAAGCCCCCTGCTCCCTCCACACGGCCGTTCTTCTCCCATTAGGAACGGACACATGTGGCAGCTGAAAATCCAGAACCGTTGTGAATAAACACGATTTGGAGGTGCGAGAGATGTTTGTGACCCCGTTAGGCTTTAGGGAAAGTGCTGGCCAGGTAAAACTGCTTGCTCTTCATTCCCTCTAGGACCCACGGGTTTAATCGTACACAGAGGATTGATCCTTTAACATGTAGACTGCAAACTGGCGGCAGTGGGGCAATGGCCTACTTATTTCCCTTTCAGTTAGCAAACATCAAAAAGATGGATAAACTGCCAATGAGGTTCTAGAAAAACAGCCCCCCCATACGTTGCTGTTGGAAGACTAAATGGGTACAACTTCTTTGGAGGGTGTTTTAGAACCATCTACCAAAATTAGAAATGCCCATGCCATCGGACCCAGTGATTCCATTTTTAGGGGTTGAACTTGTCCTTACACTTGCCCATGGGCACAAAGACATATGTACAGTGTAGCACTGAAAGAACTATCCACGTGCTCATCAAAGATGAACTTGTTGAATATCTTGTGGCACCTCCAGGCAGTAGGATACTGTGCTATTCATTCATAAAAAGAGACTTGGGAATTTCTCTGTAACTGACATGGAATGATTTCCAAGATATATGGCTAAGTGGAAAACATGCATAGAGTGTCTCTATGATGCTGTTTATGTTATAAAAGAGGAGGAAGAAGGAGAATTCCAAGATGTTTGCTTGTGTATGCATAGGTATGTCCAAAAAACCTGACAAGATCTGTTGCCTTCAGGAAGAGCAGACCTTTAAACCCTTCTGTACCCTTTCAATTCGGAACCATAGGGATGCATTAACTATTTAAAAAAATTTTTTTTAACGTTTATTCATTTTTGAGACAGAGACAGAGCATGAACAGGGGAGGAGCGGAGAGAGAGGGAGACACAGAATCTGAAACAGGCTCCAGGCTCTGAGCTGTCAGCACAGAGCCTGACGCGGGGCTCAAACCCACGGACCGTGAGATCATGACCTGAGCCGAAGTCGGACGCTTAACTGACCAAGCCACCCAGGCGCCCCAGATGCATTAACTATTTTAAAAAATCCTCTTTCCTTGTCCTGTGCCTGATACATTCCCTCAAGCTCTTCTCCGGGTGAACGGTGTGGAGGTGGCACCCCCACCCTCAGGTTGCTTGAGGGGTTCCCTTTGGGGTAAAAGCCAAAGGTCCCTGAGAACACACAGGGTCCCTCAGCTCTGGGCCATCCAGAATTCCTTTAAATACGTAGGTTGTGCTTGGAAAGCTGGAGGGAGAGGTGCCTTTAGACACCTTTCTGAGCTGGGTAGGCAAGATATGACCCTCTGGCCTTGAAAACAATATGGAGAAGTAGAAATTTTTTGCCCTAATATTCCCTTATACAAGAGAAACTGCCAGCACTGGGGTAGCCTCAGTGGGGCCGGGGGTAGGCGGGAGTAGGGGGAGCACTGTGCCTTGTCATCAGTGAGGGCAGTAAGTCTATTTCTAGTGTTGTATTTGGACTTCAGAAAGGAGAGGGAGAGAGATATACTTGAATGAAAAGTTTTGCAAATTATTCTGGGGTCTCGGGCTGTTTTGTCCCAGAGGAAGGAAGAAGGTTATTGACGCAGCTGTAATGGCATCAGTTGGTATGTTCTGGAATGCCCCTTTGGGTGTCTCCCATCAGCACAGATGTCCAGCCCCTGCCCTGCTCCCCAGCCAAGAATTCCCTTCTGCTGATCACCTATCGTGGAAGCTGCTGGATGCATGAAGGGGATGGGAGCAAGTATTAGGAACTGCCTTCCCTCCTTCAGGTAAACAGGCTGTTGAATAGCAGAAGCAGAAGAAAGACTTTGTTCCAGCCACACGAGAAGGGACCTTCCAGTAGGTGGGAAGCCTTCATTAGGAACTTTCTGTTTGCAGGTACTCCGCTAAGCACTCTGCCTACATCATCTCATTTAATCTCCTGATCGAGTATGTGTGAGAGCCCAGGCTCTTTGCCATCAAGCAGCACCTTTTTTGCTCTTCCTTCGATGACTTTCTTTCCTGCATAGTAACCTGCACCAGAGACACAAGAGCATCCCAGGTGCTCAGAGACTTGGTTTGGGTTATAACAGTGTGTAGCTGAGCATTACATACTTTGATGGATGAGCTGGAATATTTGCAGTCTGGGTAGGTTTGTACAGGGCACAGTTCAGGGACAAAGCAGTCAGCATTCTTGGTTCAGGGTCTCATCTTAACTGCTTCTGTCTCTGTGTGTGCATTAGGGCCAGGCCGAGTGGACTGTGAGTGTGATGTTCCCCAGAGACGGAAGGAGGAAAGGGAGTGCTTGTGAGGGTCGGTGTCTACACCCAAGGAAGAAGGTGGGCAGGGTGGCCCCTGAACCCCCCAGGTCTGTGCTGGGGGTCTGTCTGCTATTTGGCAGAAACAGCCTGAGAGCCAAGGGCCTGGCTCATTGCACACCTTTCTCCTCCCACACGGCTTGCTGGCCAGGGCTCGCCTCTGACTCCCACTCCACTTCAAAAAGAAACTGCTTGAATTTTCCCCCAAATGAATTCTAGCACAAAGGCAGCCACTGCTGTGGCTCATGAGGTTGAGAGCAAGAAACTGGGCTAGGCTCTCAGCTAAGTCTGCCAGAACCTAGCCATGAGGGAGAAAGCCAGATGCCTGAATGGTTTGTTTTTAAAAAGTCCTCTTATGATACCCCAAAAATGATGTTTGCACAGCAGAGCAAAATAGTAGTGGATGATCAGCGTAATACATGCCAGAAAGTGAGTATTGCTCAAGGCACTGGGAAGACCGAAAGATGAGCAAGCCGTGGTTCCTGGGCTCAAGTTGCCCACAAGGCAGTGTGGGAGAGGAACATTCGCATCAGCAGCAGGATCCTGCAGACTGAAGAAGCACGTGCTAAGTAGAGGTACAAATGGCATGTGGTCAGGTGTTGAGGGGTGACAGTGAGCCAGAGGCTGGCCCCAGTGATTTGGTAGATCGTTAAGGTCTTTTTTGGAGGAGGTGATTTTTGAGCTGGGCTTTGAAGGTTAAGTATGATTTTGATAGACAGGCTCAGAAGAAAGGGCAGAAGAGGCCAAGAGAACGGTTTCGGTAGAATATGGAGCATTTCAAGATACATTCATATCAGTAATGTCATTATTTACTCAACTTCTGCCACAGACATAATACATGGCATTTCCAGGTGCTTACAGAGTAAAACTGTTTATGTCCCCATAAGATAGGCAATCACAATGATTTTTTTTTTTTTTTTTTTGGTGGTAAATCAACACGGCTTGATGACGGATTAGATATTAGAAGGGCTTCTCGGAGGCACAAGGCTCTAAAACCAATTAGGCTTCTATCAGATTCATTTTACTTGTTAAAATAACAACGGGTGATATCAGACGTATGTGAACTCGACATGTCTGTCCTATCAAACCACTGAATGACCATGAGCTTTCCAGTGGGGAGGCAGCGGGGTGCCAGGAATGGGGGTTCCAGTTCTGCCTCAGCATTTTATTCTGTGTTCACTCATGTATTCACTCGTTCATTTATTCCTGTGGGCAATGAAGATGATTCATGTGCCCGAGCCAAGTGCTGGGCTGGCTGGGGGCAGGGGCGAGTGGAGAGAGAGAGGGAGAGGGGGAGAGAGAGAGAGACAGACAGAGAGAAGGGAAAGTCAAGGGCCCTGTAGCCTCCAGGAGCTTGTAGTACATGGGAGATATCACAGGAGAAGGTGATAAATGCCATAGTAAAAATAGCAACAAAAGGCTGTGGGAAAACGTAATATGTGCTCAATAAATGCTTGTTGCTAAAACACATAAACATCATGATCGGCAGTACCAGATATCACCAAGAGAACAAATCAGAAGGCTAAAAATATTTCTTTGGATTTGGCCAGTGGGTCTCAAAACACTTGTTCATGTCATGAAACCCATGGAAATTATGGTGCTTGCTGGAGAATACCATAGAATTTTGAAAGGGCTGAATATATAATTTTGAGCTAAAACAGAGAGCATCTTATGCTAGATTCTACTACAGGCATAGAATAGCAGACACCAAGTTTTAAGAAAGAAAACTTTATGAAACAAAAGCCTTAAATTGAGGATATTCTGTGAGCTATTTTTTTTTTTTTCTATGAATCGGGGAAAGCCTGCCAAGATTCTATTTTAGTGCAGGAAACCCTCAGTCCAGCTGGTAGAACACCAGGGATCCACAGGCGCATAGTTTTGGCAGTTTGAAGGTTGTTGATGACTCTAGCAAGGGCAATTTCAGGAGAGTAATGAGGCCAGAAGCCCGATAGAATTGGGTTGCATTTTCATGATGTCAACCATGTATTTATTGAATGTCACAGGGGATACAGTGTCTGTGTGTGTGTGTTGGGGAAACCAGAACTGTCAAAGCCCCAGCCTTCATGGAGCTTGAAGTCATTCAGGGAAACAAACTTGTCACAAAGTAAATGTGAAGCGCCACTTATACAATCAATAAAGTGGAGGTCCATGGCATTGTCAGGGTGTTTCATAGGAGGTCTGGGCCGCTCAGGGAGGATCTGGGAAGTCATTCTGGGGAAATGATAGTTCAGTAGTCCTGGAGAGTGAGTAGGAGAGAAGGAGTGGTGTGTTGGACCTGAGAGAGGATATTCCGGGAATGGGGGAGGGTCTTGGCTAGAGCAGGCATAGCATTTTGAGGTGCCAAAGGCCAGTGGCCTGGGGTGCCTAGAGGGAGAGGGAGAACCATGTGAGATGAATAGGAGAGGCAGGAGGGAGTTAGAGCCCTCAGTCTTATCAGCCACGGTAGGGATTCTGATGTTGCTTCTACAGGAACAGGTAATCACAGAAGTACTTAAGCAGGAGGGTGATATAGTCAGATTTCCTACTTTAGGAAGATCTCTGTGGCTGTAGGGCGTGGACAGTATATTTGAGGTGGCCAAGGGAAGATCTGGGGAGACATCTCGAGAGATGGTTGTTTACACTGGGACATTTGTAGTGGAGAGAGAAAGAAGACAGAGTTGAGATGTTTAGAAGTGAAATGGACAAGAAGTGATGGTTTGGTCAGAGGGAAGTTTTGGGGACGAGCCCTGGGCTGCCAGCTATGTAGCAGTGGATGGGGGTACCATTTCCTGAGACAAATGACATGAGTTCAGTCTCAGCATGTTGTGCTTGAGGAGACTTTGAACCATCTGGGTGGAGGGAGAGCGGCCAAGGGGATATAGGGGCAGGAGTTTGAAGGAGAGGTCTGGGCAGGATCTATGCCCCCATAAGCTGTCAACATCCAGGGGTAAGTGAAACCATGGCATGGAGGAGGCTGCCGAGGGAGGAAGGACAGGCTTAGAAGAGAAGGCCTGGGGTTAACTTCGAGTTAGGATGGGCCTAGAAAGGAAGCAGAGAAGGATGATCTAGAGAGATAGGAGAAAAGCCAGGAGTGGGAAATGTCACGAAAGCCAAGGGCAGAGTGTTTCCTGAATAAGAGAAGAGGAAGCATACATAGCCCATTATGATGAGGACCAATGAAAGTCCACTGGCCTCAGAAACAGAGATCACAGGTGATTTAAACAACAGGTTCAGGGATGTGATGGGCAAAAGTCAGACTGTAGTTGGCGGAGGGGGAAGTAGACACTGAATGTACAAATAAGTCTTTCCAGAGGTTTGGAGAGATGGGGTGGTTTTGTTCTGTTTTAATGGGGGACAGTTGAGCACCTTTACATGGCAGCGGGAAGGATCCAGTTGAATGGAAAAGCTATCGGTTCAAGGAAGGATAATTCATAATGTGAGGTCCCTAAGAAAAATGGGTAGACAGCATCAACCAAGCAGGTGGAGGGAATAGGCCTTAGGATGGAGAGGGGCCATGCTCTGGGATAACTGGAGAGAAGGAGGGGAGGAGAAGGCTCATGCCTGTTTGTTTTTATGAGATGGTGGAAGATGAGGATGTTTCCATCTGATGAAGAGAAGGAAGGATGGCTAGAGGGGAGAAAGGACGGAGGACGTTTACTTTAGAATGGGGGTGGTGAGGACAGTGAAGAGAGAAGGGGTGAAGACACTAGTCAAAGGTGATACTAGTCGAGCATGTATTAGCCGGGTGACATTGAGTCCATTTTCTTACCTGTAAAATGGGACTGATACCCACGATGCTTACCCCACAGAGTTGTGCCTGGCACGTAGAACACCATCAACAAATGCCTGCTGCTGTTTTGACTTTTCTTCTCACCGTCAGTGGCTAGCCTAGTGCTGAACACATAACTGGGTTTAGTATGAAAGAGTCGTCAACACTTCCAGGTACTTAGTACCTACAATTTAGACAGACATCTCTCCTTACACCACTTGTCTCCCTTCCATCTGTAAAGCACCAGCCTCTTTTCTTCTCTAAGCAATTGGAAGCTTTTCTGCTACTTAATGCTTAGGGATTCATTTATATGTGGTCCTTAGCCAGGGCAGATTCTATTAGGGGAGTTAAGCATATGGACAGGGCACTGGGCCAGGGTGAGAAGAGACGAGGTTCAGTTAATTCAAGAGCCCAATCTCCTCTGGCCTCATTGATACACAGAGGACAGGGCATCTGTGGGACTCACGCCTTCATCACTTTCCTAATATCCAGTGAAGCCAACTCTGAACCAGGCCTGTACCCGGGTCTGAGATACAGAGATGAATAGAAATGGTTCCTGCCCTTGTGATATTAATGTGATCAGATACACGTTGTAATGGCTGCATCCCATGCTGGGGAGCATAGAAGAAGGAGCCCTTGGCTGTGCCCGGGCTAGGCAGGGAGGGCTTCCCAGAGGAGGTAGTGTTTGAGCTGGAATGTGAAGATCAACATCTTTGTAGAGCAGAAAAGGGAAACAGACAAGGAGGGAACATCTTTGCAGGTAAGAAGGGAAGTCTTTGGGTCCTTCAAGGCGCAGTTAGGCCCGGGAAGCTCAGGAGATGGTGGGGGGAAGCAGAGACTGAATTTGGTCCAGCAATGTCAGAGCAGGAAATGACAGGCCATGGGGAGGGGGTGAGACACAGGACAGCAGGCTGGTGCTCTGCCTCCTGGCCTAAGGACCTGGACTTGAACCTGTGGGAGTGGTAGAGCCACTGGAGGTTTCTGAACAACGGCAGAATGATTGGTCAAGGGTCAGTGGCAATAGTCTAGGCGAGGGTTGACCGCAGGACAGTTTCAGTGATATGGGTCCAAGGTATGGTCATTGTTAGTGAATGAGCGAAATGAAACTAAAAGCCAGTGGCATTAAGGAAGTTGTGGAAATACGATGCTAGGGCGTTTGGAGAGGCCATCTTTGTGTGTATTGAAACTTTCTAGGATGATGACAGAACCTTAAATGAAGGGGGACAATTGCTAACGTCCTCAATGAGTGAGGGAGAGGCAGTGGTGTGGTGAAGGATAGAGTGAAGACTAATCAAATATCGTGGACCTCAAAGGGATAAGGATTTTGACAAGATAACAGAAATGAAACGCTCTAGACTCTAATTCTGGAAAACAGAATAAACTCCTGAAAGGACTGAACCGTTGTTTATATCCAAGGCGAGGGGGCCACCGAAAAACAGGTGGAATGTATTTCCAAGCTGCTGGACCACTGAGTACCGCTCGAAGACACCATACAACATCACAGATGGGTGCCCACCGGTTCGAGTTCTCGGAAATCAGCTGAGTGCTCGTGATGGCACCACAATCTATGATGCTGTCCTTGCTGGAGTCCATTTCCCAGGCCCCTCAGAGAATCATTTCCAACATCTTTGCTGAGGTCTTGCTGATACCAAGCATGTCCTCTCGTTGTGGCAGAGGAGTTAGGCACCCAGCACCCTTCACCTCAGGGGGCTGACAGCTCAACACCAGATTTCTCTTAGCAGATGGGTCTCATTGCCCGCTTTCTTCTCTGCTGGGCATACTCTGTACCCAGTGTTGTGCTCGGGACATTGGAGGAATCAGAAAAATCCCAGACATGGTCCGTGCCCTCAAAGATCTCAGGGTCTAAATAGAAAAGCCGGACTGGCACACCTGGAACAGCGATGCCCTTTGTTGTTTGGTTTAAGGGAGAGGTGGTTGGGGGCTGGAAGGAAATAAGGTAGATGTACTGCAACTGTCTAGTCAAGAGTTGAGGCAGATGGAAAAGACAGAGTAAGGAACCTAAAATGACCTGCAGATTTTTGAATGTGGGGAGTAGGCCTGGCAAGTGGGGGTGCCGTTCTGAGAGACAGGAAGTACAACAGAGGAGAGACTTGGAAGGGCGGTGAAGAGCTCTGACTTGAAAATGGACAGTTTGCAGGCTCATTTATAAATGACACAAGTGGATGTGGAGCTCGGTTGCCTTTGTTGATGTGACTGTATTAAGAGTAAGTGTTTTAACAAAGGGAAAAAAGTTAATGAGGAGGCAGATGAAGACAATGGTAATAAAAGGATGGAGAACGGATGTACTTTGGAAACATTTAAGGGATAAAGTGAGCAAGATTTGGTGGCCGAGTGGATTTGAGGGGAGAGATGGAGGGGGGAGACTGCAGTGATTCACACACCGCTGGGCTTGGGGACTGGGGGGATGGTGGTCCCATTAATTAGGGGGAGAAAGGCAGGAAGGCAAGCACTTTGAGGGGGAAGGGCAAGTGAGATGATGGCGTCTGTTGGAGGCCATTCGAATGACAGATTCCCGTAGGATAGGTAAGCAGACTGTGTCCAAGCGCCAGTTGGTGGTGCAAGTCTGAAAACCAGGCCAGCCGAGTTCATAGCTCTGTGAATTGCCCATGGGCGGGCGAGGGCCTAAGGAAGGCATGGGAGGGCAAGAATGCAGCCTTGGGAAGGATTCACGTATAGGAGGGGAGTGGTGTAGAGGGGACAGTCTAAGAGGGAATAGTCGGGATGGCATGAGTTGAACCAGGAGAGGTAGTGTGATGGGTGGTTGATGAGGAGAAAAGTTAAGGGATAAAGAGTTTCAAGTAGGAGTGGGTAGTCAACGTAGACTGTTTGGGAGGGACAACACGCGGGTCATTGGAGATCTTTGTCAGAAGTGATTTCAGAGTAGCGGGTGGGAGCTGGAGGCGGATTTCAGTGAGCTCGCAATGAATAAGTTATGAGAAAATAGAGAAACAAGTGTACACAAACATTTGAGGAGCTTTGCTGTGAAGAGGCAGAGAAATGCAGCGGTATCTGGATGATTATCATCCAGATGTGGAGACACCGAGTTTAGGCTTTTTAAAAAATGTTTATTTTTTTTTTTAATTTTTTTTAAAGTTTATTTATTTTTGGGACAGAGAGAGACAGAGCATGAACGGGGGAGGGGCAGAGAGAGAGGGAGACACAGAATCGGAAACAGGCTCCAGGCTCTGAGCCATCAGCCCAGAGCCCGACGCGGGGCTCGAACTCACGGACCGCGAGATCGTGACCTGGCTGAAGTCGGACGCTTAACCGACTGCGCCACCCAGGCGCCCCAAAAAATGTTTATTTTTGAGAGAGAGAGAGCACAAGCAGAGGAAGGGGTAGAGAGAGAGAGAGAGGGACAGAGGATCCCAAGCAGGCTCTGCACTGACAGCAAAGAGCCTGATGGGGGGGCTCGAACTCACAAGCTGTGAGATCATGACCTGAGCCGAAGTCAGGCACTTAAGGAACTGAGCTACCCAGGCGCCCCAAGGCTTTTATTCCTAGTGGCTTTGTTGGGAAAGAGAAGAGAGACAGTTGGGAAAGTAGCTGTAGGGGGATGTGAGGTGAAGCAGTGGGTTGTTTTCAGAGTGGAAGGAACTCGATCATGTCCATGGGCCGAGGGTTTAGAGATAAGAGAGGAAGTGGGAAGCCTGAACTGGAAGGAGAGGGGGAGGTGGGTGTTTGAGGGGGAGAAAGCCGCAGTTTCTTGGAAACAGGCTTTTCGTGGTTTAGGAGAAGAACAATAGAAAGAAAAAACCTGCTCCCCTCCCACCCCATCAGCCTCCCCCCCCACCCCACCTGTGTGTCTGCTCATGCTCCCACTGTATCTCAGACCTACCCTTACGAGGTAAGTTTGAGTAAGTGTGGAGGACACGGAGATTCTATGTCTCCATAGACACTAGAAAGAGTTCTTTCTTGCCCCTTACCTCTCTTCACCTCATTAGCCAGTTCATCGGAATTCCTGGCCTTCTGCATATCCATCCATCTGTCCAGGACTGACTTGGAGGAGGTATGAATTGGTAGGGCCGTGCAGGGTGTTACAGTTTTTATATACTTTCTTATCAGGTGGCAAATGGCCACTTCCCAGAGTTCCTTGAGTCCCCCACCCCTGGGGCTGCTCCCGCACCCTCCCTTAGGGCATCCAGACTCCCCACAGTCCAGCGACCAAAGGGAAAATGCCTCCTCTTCCCAGCTGCAGTGCTATGGTGGGCATCAGTTCTGATGGGTCCTGATGTGCCCTGCCGGTTATGAAATAGGTTTAATAACACCCCTTCATCACCTGTCAGTTTTTCCACCCAGCTCCCTATGGAGGGAGGCTCACCGCAGACACTGAGCCAGGTGCTGGAGATAGAATGGTGAAGAACGCAGGCAAGGTTTCTGCCTTTGTGGAAACTACAGTCTTGAGCAGTATTTTCTTTTCTCTTTTCTTTTCTTTTCTTTTCTTTTCTTTTCTTTTCTTTTCTTTTCTTTTCTTTTTTCTCTTCTCTTCTCTTCTCTTCTCTTCTCTTCTCTTCTCTTCTCTTCTTTTCTTCTCTTCTCTTCTCTTCTCTTTAGTTTTCTTTTCTTTCTTTAAAATGTTGATTTATTTATTTTGAGATAGAGAGAAAGATCACGAGTGGGGAATGGGCAGAGAGAGAGGGAGAGAGAGAATCCCAAGCAGGCTCCACACGGTGAGCACAGAGCCAGATGTGGGGCTCAGTCCCACAAACCATGAGATCATGACCTGAGCTGAAATCAAGAGTCCGATGCTTAACCAGCTGAGCCCCCCCAGGTGCCCCCATGAGCGATATTTCTCAGTCAAATCACCACTGACAGATCTTTGTTGTGGGGGGACTGTCCTGTGCATCGTAGGGTGTTAGGCAGGATCTCTGGCTTCTGTGCGCCTAGATGCTAGCTGCACCCTCCCCCAGTTGCGACAGCCGGAAGTATGTCCAGACATTGCTGAATGTCCCGTTGAGGGACAGAATACCCCCTCCCCCATTGAGAGAATAAAAAGTATTATCAAACAGCTGATCACAAAAATAAAAACACAATTACTAAGTATAAAGATACCCTGACAAAACATAAGCGTGTGCCATGACAGAGGAAGAAAGGAGACTTATTTTAGGTTCAGTTATAAAGCAAGGCTTCCTGAACGAAGTAACCCTGAGGCAGAAGCCTGGGGCTGAGAAGGAGCCAGTCACATGAGGAATGAGGGACTGAACGTCCCTGGTGGGAGAAGACCCCAATACAAGAAAGGAGCTTGGCTGTTTGAAGAACAGAAGGAAAGCTCGTTGGCTGGGGCTTAGGGACCAAAGGGGAGAGCGGTGCGAGATGAGACTGGAAAAATTAGTAGGGACTAGATTATGCTGGGCCTCATAAACTGTGTGTTTTAAGAGTAATTCAAATATTTGTGCAGTGTTTTTTTTTAAATTTTTAAAAATGTTTATTATTTTGAGAGAGAGACAGCGCATGAGTGGGGAGAGGGGGAGAGAGAGAGGGAGACACAGAATCTGAAGCAGGCTCCAGGCTCTGAGCTGTCAGCATAGAGCCTGATGCGGGGCTTGAACTCACAAACTGTGAGATCATGACCTGAGCCGAAGTCGGATGCTCAACCGACGCCCCTGTACAGTATTTTAAGTAGAAATGAGACACACCCAGGCTGATGTCTGAAGATCATCTGTCTGCTGAGTGGCAGTCGGTCGGAAAAGGACTAAGTGGCCGAGGCAGGAGACGGGGGGTAGCCTGAAGCCTGGCACTGGAGACAGAGAGATATAGATGGACTTGAGATTTGCCTCACCTGTTCGTGATGTCTCACATATTTTGGCCATACTCAAGGGTTGGCAGTACTGGTTCTGGGACCGCCTTTATTCAGTAACATTTATTGAGCGCCCACTGTATGCCCAGCATGTAAGACACTGGCCCCGTCAGCTCCAAGTCTGGTAGGAACACGGACACAATGCGATCTGGGTGCAGAGGTGCGTGACCCTATAAGCGTGACCACAGACCAGTGCCACGGAAGTCTGTGGAGGTGGCACTGGTCTGACCTGGGAGCGGGGAGGGCCAGGGAAAATTGGAGGAGGTGACACCTGCACTAGTTGATAAGAAAAAAATCAGTGAATCGAGTGAAGGGAAGGAGAACGCACATGCCAGGCTTCGCACAACCTGGCAGAGACCCGGAGGGTGCAAACAGCATGGCGGGGCAGAGGCAGAAGACCCAGGGCAGGGACAGGTGGGAGAAGAGGCTGGAGGGGTCAGCAAGGGCCAGACCATGACAACAAACCCAACCTTTGGGCCTCAAGGGCCAACTGACAGTGCGGTGAAGACAGGAGCCAATGCAAGTGCAGGGGTTCCAGTCTAGTCTCTTGCAGGACACCCGCTCTTGCCACCAGAGGGTCCTGTCAAAGTCTAGAACTGCTGAAGGTCTGCCGGTGTTCCTCTCATCTCCTGTGTCCCCCGAGGCTCCCCACAATGGCTCCCGAGTGTCATCATCCCACCGGAGCCTGGCGCACCAAGTGACATGTACTTTCATCGACTGCCACCCTCTAAACCCCTTCACTCACGCTGCTCCCAAAAATCCCAAAAAGAGAAAACACAAGATTTTTTTCTCACAGTGAAAGTGATGAGTAGCAACGGACCTGTTTAAAATAAGAAGGAATTTCTCCGGTAAACTGGCAGCCGCTTAAAATGATGTCAGAACGTATTTTACCTGAAAAGATATTCATGACGTATTGTTTGATCATAAAGTGGAGCGAGTATGGAACCCCAGGGAGCGGAAGCGTGTGCGGGTGTGTGGAGGAGAGGATGACAAAGTGTTAACTGTGCTTATCTCCAAGTGCACAGAAGCACAGGGGATTTTCGCTGTGGGCGTTCGACTCACCTATTTTTAAAATTTTCTATCTAGTATAAGATTATTTTATGGTAAGACATAAACAACATACAAAGCTGCTCCGGGGGTCTGGTTGGCAGTGCTCCCAAGAGTCCTTGACCTCTAGCTGGTTACCCTGACTGCTCGTTGTAGACACGGCAGTATTTTTCTCCAGGAGGGCTGCAAGCAAGACTAATTCGCTACATGCTTTCCGTCCCGAAGATGACAGGAGCCAGGAAGGCATAAAGTCTTGTTACGACGACAGCCAGCCAGCAGCCCAGCCGGTAGCCTTGATGTCTGTGTGTTTATTTATTAAGGGGACTTTATGTATCCATCCTCCACAAGCTCCAGGAGCTCCCCAGCTGACTCTGATACAGATCATATTCTGAAAATGGTACAGCCCATCAGTCAGCATAAAGACAGGGCTGGCTCACGAGAGGATTAACACAAAAAGAACACTGTCCTAGGAAGCAAAATGAACTGGAAGGAGTATTGACGGGGGCACGGCGTTAGGAGAAGAGAGTGTGGGGGAACAAGCTGGGTTCTTCGGTCACTTTTCTTAACCTGTCAATTATTGAATGCCTTTTCCGTGCCAAGCATGGAGTCTGTTTCTGTCTACACTTTCTCCCGTTTAAACTTCCCGACGGTTCTTTATTTTTAATTTTTTTAATGTTTATTTATTTTTGAGAGGGAGAGAGACTGAGAGCAAGTGGGGGAGGACCAGAGAGACAGGAAGACAGGGGGACGCAGAATCTGAATCAGGCTCCAGGCTCCGAGCTGTCAGCGTAGAGCCCGACACGGGGCTCAAACCCACAAACCGTGAGACCATGACCTGAGCTGAAGTCGGATGCTTAACCGACTGAGCCACCCAGGCGCCCCTAAACTCCATGACACTTCTATGAGGAATGATTCCCCTGTTGAAACAGGCTCAGGGAGAATAAATAGTTAACAGCAGCTTAGGTTTTAACGTAGCTGTTTTTTCACCGAACACTACCCCTGCCTACACCTCCCTGCTTGAAGAATTCTGCTTAAAGGCGGGGAATTTTAAAGCTTGGAAAATGCCCCATTGATTTGGGCTTAGAAGTTACTCAGCGTGCAGTAGATGCCAAATGCTCTTGTTGAATGGACGGAGGGATAGAGGGAGGGATGGGTGAATGAACAAAAGAAAGCATGAATTTTGAAAGGTCATATAATCACATAAAGGCAGAGAGAGATAATCACATTAGAAAGCTATCACCAAGATAGTTGCCACAAATAAATGTGGCCAGGATTCAATAGTACTTTCTGTTGCTTACCCAAGAGTTACAAGAGATGGCTGTAATGGGAGTAAACGTCAGGAGAGTCATTTTTCGAGGGCTGGAGAGAATTGGGGTCATGTGGGTATGTGGGTCGGGTCAGTGCTGTCATGGTTCCGGGTGGGGAGGGGCTAGCCTGGCCGAGTTCCCGTGCACAAAGCTAGATGTCTGCTGTTCTCATTTGCAAATTGGTTACCAGGGTCCTACCGGGTCCTAGCAGTTTGCCTGGGCCTGCTCGGTTCTCAGGGCCTACGGACAGAGGAGCAAGGAGGCCTCAAACAGGGAAGCTTCTTGGGCCGCTTGGGAAGAGCAAGGCTTTATTTCTTTATTTTTTTCAAGGTTGCAGCAAACTGACGGCCTTCCTTGGCTCCAGCGAAGAGCTGTTTTTCTCCACATGTGCCGCTCAGAGATTGGTTACTGGGCCAGCAAGTAGAGATTGAGGAAAACCTTGGTTCGCATCCCTTATCTCCTCATTCATCTTCCCTGCTGTGCATAGAAGCTCGAGTGTTCCTTGTTCCAGCTTGGCAACGGGAGGGAAGGCCACGGCGTCCAGACTACTGTGGGAGCCTGGAAGAGAAATGGTTCAGGCAGCATGTTGGTCTTTGTCTTCCGGGAGCTCAGTTTCCTCTCGAGAATACACGCTACCCGTGGGGTTACAGAGCCACGCTGTTGAATCATGAAAATCCCGTGAGCGAGGTGGCCGCGGGACACCGGGCTGGCTAGTTTCTTCTTCTGAAAGATGAGGCAGTTGGGATGGCTTCTGCTTTTTCCGGTTCCCCGTCTGCTCTAAGAATGTGTGATTCTCCAGTCTAATACGTCTACTAAGGTTGATCAGGAAAGATCTGAAGGAACTGACTTAGGGCGCAGCACTTGGGAGAGCTGCATCCCAGCCCCAGAGGGGACACACGGTCTCTGGTGAGAGGCTGTGGCAAGACCCATTTCACAGATGTAGAAACTGAGAGCCAGACCTACCCCCCCCCCCCCCCCCCCCCCCGCCAAAAGCAGGGAAATCCCAATGCGTGGACCCCTGCAAAGGCTGCAGACAACTGCTTTCCCTGGTCTGAGAAGAGGGGCTTCCCCCAGAGGCCTCAGCCGGGTGTGTGGAACAGTCTGAATTCCTCTCTCTGACCCTCCCTCAGACTTTGCCCCCCCGCGCCGTGCTTCCTCACCAGCCCCATCCAGTTGGGGTTGGGGAACTGCTTTAAAAAATTATTTCTAAAAGATCACACACACACACACACACACACACACACACACAGACACACACACACACGCTGAGTGAGCTCTTTGTATTTTATATGGGAAATCATAAATGGCTCTAGGGCTAAATGAAACCTGAACCAATCAAACAACTTTCCCAGGGGCTCAAAAGAAACAAGATTCACAGAACCGGCTGCCAATCCTGCAGAAAATAGAGCTGATGGAGACACCCATGTGGGTGTCGGTTGACCTTGACAAGGGAAACACTAGCCAGTATTTTTATCTACCTTTTTTTCTCAGGACATTGGTTCTGTCACATGCACTAGCAACAGGCCCCTGTTTCTTCTGATGCAGTGCTCCGGCAGCTCAAATTCTATAATCTCAAGGATTTCCTATTACATTTCATTTCTTTTCCTTTTATTTCTCTTCTGTCTTTCCTCTGTGGGAGACAAAGCATCAGCCTGTACCTCTGAGGCAGTAACTTGCCCAAGACTCTCCCGATTTTAGCCCTGAAGGTCTCACATCCAGGGAACGCTCTCAGTCCTGGGCAAACCAAGACTGTTGATTTCCCTAAAGGTACGTCACTGCTTTGAAAGAAACTCCTGGGGTGGGGAGTGTTTCCCAGCTCCCTTCTGGAGGTGGTCTCACATGGCAATCATCCGTGCCAGGTAAGGAGCAGATCACTTGACCTCTCTGTGCCTCAGTTGCCTCATCTGTAAAAGGGGATAATGATAATCTGCACCTGGAGAGGTTGCTATATGAAATCATGTAAATCAACACATGTATTTTGAAATAGTGCCTGTCTCATAGCAAGGGTCCAGTAAATGTTAGCCACGGTTATTATTCAGTCAGCATCTGCCTGAGATCACAGGCCCTCAGAATTGATGGGATGCCTTCTTAGATTTCATCTCAGTGTCCCCACATTTATTTATTTATTTTTTAAGTTCGTTTATTTTTGAGAGAGAGAGGGAGGGAGAGGGGCTGAGAGAGAGGGAGGGAGAGAATCCCAAGCAGACTGTGCACCATTGCAGAGCTCAGTGCAGGGCTCAAACTCATGAACCGTGAGACCATGACCTGAGCAGAAATCCAGACTCGGAGGCTTAACTGACCGAGCCACCCAGGCGCCCCAGGGTCCCCAAGTTTAAATGCACTTTGTGCACTGTAGCAAGGTCCTGCTGTGTCCACCTCCCTTCTCTCTGCTTCCCCCGTCCCAACTATGGGGACAGCTGCAGCTGGTTAAAGTTGTTTGGATTGGAGTGGGTTCTTCCCAGCTTCACCTGGGGCAGGGGAGGTGGGGCATGATGTGTAAGTGCAGGACCTCAGACTTGCTCACGCACACGAATCACCTGGGGATCTTGTTAAGTCTTGTTCAGCGTGGGTGCTGATGCATCCGACTGGAGATCCCGCGTTTCTAACAAGCTCCGGGGTGAAGCTGCTGGCCCGGGGACCACGCTGTGAGAGCAAGGCCACACTATGTGTCAGCCTGTGTGAGTCTGGGCAAAAGCCTATGAAGTTCATGCTCATGTGAAGTTCCTAAGATGAGAGCATTAGTATGGGGTGGGGGGTTGTTGCTTAGATGTGCTCAAAGCGTTTGAGGAGAGCAGCTCAGGGAGTGGGGAAGCCAGGAGGGTGCCAGTGCCCTAGGCGGGCGTGGACACCTGTCGTGAGCAGTGGTTGCAGGTAGTTAATAACACTGGGTAAGGAAATGAGCTTTGGGAATTCTTTTGCTTATTTTAAATATCAGAGCTGGTTCGAGGCTATAGCTTTAATCATACCTTTCTCATTTGTGTCCCTGGATTTGCACTCTTGAATGGTGGACAGAAGGCTGTACTCCCCTCCCCCCAGTGCCCAGGAGTCACATGTGGTCAGTGTCAGGGACCCAGGGTGTGACTACAAGAAGGTTCAGAACTACTGCCTGAAGGGACCCAAGCCCCCAAACGAAGTTGGGCCCCCAGGCCCTGACCCAACACTCCTTCACAGTGACATTGCCTGGGAGGCATCTAATACTCCCTCAGCCATCTTGAACCTGACCTGTGAGAGCCACCTGGCACTTATACCTCCAGTTGGGATGGATCGACCCAACTCTCCCAAATAACCTGAGTACCCAAATGAACATAACCGGTGACCTTCGCGTTTGAGACACCTTTATTCCTTTTTCAAAGCCTTGAACAGGATCCTCTCTGCCATTCTTCTCCCAGCTGTCTTCCCTCAGAGTCCCCGTCAGACACCGACACAATGTTATCACCCGGCCGCGGTCATTTTGTTCTCTGCTCTCTGGCCTGCGCATATTCCAGACGAGCCTTTTCAGAAGAGGTAGGAGAGGGGCGCCGGGTGGCTCAGTCGGTTAAGCGTCCGACTTCGGCTCAGGTCATGATCTTGTGGTTCGTGAGTTCAAGCCCCGTGTCAGGCTCTGTGCTGACGGCTCAGGGCCTGGAGCCTGCTTCAGATTCTGTGTCTCCCTCTCTCTCTGCCCCTCCCCCACTCGTGCTCTCTCTCTTTTTCTCAAAAATAAATAATAAAACATAAAAAAAAAAAAAAAAGTAGAGGTAGGAGAGATGGAACCAGACAGGCAATTCTGCCTGCTGTTGCCTGGATTCCCTTAGGCCAGGCTTGTGCTAATCTGAAAAATAGCTTTAGGATAATGCACACTAAAAGCACTCTGCAGACCCTGGTGCCCTGGGAAGAGATTCGGGGACTCAGTATTGCCAGCTCCCTGCCCCCCACGACCGCTGTCAGCATCTACGCACTTTTAATCTCCCACACGTCTGCCAAGTGTGGTACACATTTGTATCTGTCACTTCGGATCCCCCCGCATGGCTGCTCCCGGCCAGCTGGGCTTTCTCCTTTCTTCCCAGAATGTTCCCCGAGGACAGCCCGGCCCCGGATAAGGGATTCCACTTTCTTTTGTTTCTCTTACTTGCTGAACCCCCCCACCCCTTGGCCCCAACAAGTACCTTACAGAGCCGGCCCGGTGCCCTGGCGCCCCGACCCGTAGCCTCCTGTTTCCTCCCAGATGAGGCCGAAGTAGAGGAGTTTCCAGACAGCTTCCCTCCTGCCTCACTCTCTGAAGGAGCGTAGCAGTGTTCTGATGTGCCTCCCAACCCGGCTCAAAGCAACAGCTCAGGATTTATCACACCCCACCAACTCCTACTAGGACGGGCTGCAGAAGTGTTTTATGTTTTTTATTGTGGTGAAAACCAGAGCATAAACTTTACTCGCCCACCTCTGCTGAGTGCGCAGTTTCGTAGTGTTTGGTGTATCCGCACTGTTGTGCAACAGATCTCTAGACCTTTTTCATCAAGCAACACTTAAATTCTATACCCACTAAACACGGATTCCCCTCCTCCCTTCCCCCAGCCCTTGACAACCACCTTTCTACTTTCTGTGACTTTTGACCACCTCAGATACTTCACATGAATCGAATGAATCATGCAGTATCTGCCCTTTTGCACCTGACTTCTTTTGCTGAGCATGATGTCCTTGAAGTTCATCCGTGTTGTGGTATGTGAAGGATTTCCTTTTTGAGGGTTGTGTAATATTCCGCTATGCACACACACCACACAGTCTTTATCCGTTCATCTTTCTGTGGACATTTGGGTTGCTTCCTCAGTTTTTTTAACCCCTTATTTTGTAGCTAGTCACCGCATAAACATTTAGACTTACCTAAGGCCACGCAGCCAATGAGATGTGTGCTTGCTCAGGATTTTATGTTGTCTCCTTGGTTTTGGCATCAGCATGTGGGAGGCTCTGGTCCAACCCGAGTTGGCTAAAATAGGATCTCCAAGAATTTTACAGGCCACAGAGTCATGTGATGACATCCAGGCAGCAGGTCCTGATGATTGTGTGCCTGTGTGACATCTGGCTTCGGTTTGACGTGGCCAAAGGCTCTGTGTGTATGGATACTGGAGTTTTTAATCAGATTATGCAACTGTTATTAATTTGTTCAGGTATGCTAATAATACTGTGTTATTACAGGTTTTAAAAAGAGCTACTTTTAGGGGGCCGCCTGGGTGGCCCGGTTGGATAAGCATCTGACTTTGGCTCAGGTCGTGGTTTCAAGGTTCGTGAGTTCAAGCCCCGCACTGGGCTCCGTGCCGACAGCACAGAGCCTGCTTCAGATCCTCTGTCTCCCTCTCTCTCTGCCCCTCCCCTGCTTGCATTCGCTCACTCTCTCTCAAAAATAAACATTAGAAAATAATTATAAAAATAATTAAAAAAGAACTACAGTACTTTAAAAAATGCATACTGCAGCATTTGTGAAATTAAATGTATGGTGTCTAAGATAATATGCTTCAGAGTAATCAGTAGAAGGTATAGATGAAACCAGGCTGGGGCTCATTATATTACTCTCTCTACTTTTGTATATGTTTTCAGTTTTCTATAATAAAATGTTTTTAATCTTAAAAACATTTTTTAAAATCTTACATTTGGATAGGGCCACATGTACCCACTCTCCGGGAACTTAGCAGATTATTGGTGAAACAGGAGCGGTTCGGGCCATTATTGATTGTATGCTGTAGAGAATAAAATACCGCCACCATTGGGCAATGTGAGAACAAAGAGAAACCCTGCTGGCTGCGGGGGAGGCTTCTGTGTGTAGTCACGGGACAGAGCTGTGAGTGCACGAGGGGCTCATCAGATTTCTTTACTGGAACAGCACAGGCCCTGGGCTCTGGCGTCCTTGAACCCGGGGGGCTTCTCCACCAGACCTTCCCCTCAGCAGTCACCAGCTTCCTAACTTAAAAACATTTGGCCACAGTAGGAAGTAAATATGTTTGTTTGTCCATTTATATACGCGTTCATTCGCCCATCCCTAGTTACTTCCTTTTCTAACCACCTGCGTCCAAGCATCACCAGCTATGGCTGAATTTACCTCCTGAATACCTCGAACCTGCCCACTTTAACCCGTGGCCCCTAGCCAAGTCCCTGCATCAGCATCGCTTAGCTAGGTAGTGCAACACCTCCTAATTGCCCTCCTTCTCCACACTCTGCCCCTTCCCTTCCATTCTTGGGTTAGATCTCGTCACCCAACCCTGCTCCAGAAAAACCCAGAAAGTCTTGCGGGTGCCTGGGTGGCTCAGTTGGTTGGTTTGTGGGTTCGGGTCCTGCGTGGGGCTCCACGCTGACAGTGCAGAGCCTGCTTGGGATTCTCTCTCTCTCTCTCTCTCTCTCTCTCTCTCTCTCTCTCTCTCTCCCCCTCCACCTCTCTCTCCCTCTCTGACCCTCCCCTGCTTGTGCAATCCCTCTCCCTCTCTCTCAAAAAATAGACTTAAAAAAAAAAAAAAAAGCCCAAACCCAGAAAAGTCTTTCCTCTGCCCTCAGATGTAGTCCAGACTGCAGACTGCAGTGGTGCTTCACAGAGTTGTTGGGGACGTGACTCTCCAGTCTGACTGCACCCCCACCCCTCTTTCCCTGTGCCCCAGCCTCCCTGAGTTCTGAGTTCTTTCAGTTCCTCGGGACATCATGCTCTTTCTCACATCCGGGCCTTCGTACATGCTGTTCCCTCTGCCCTGGCTACTCTCTCTTCCACCACTGCCTCCTTCTCAGTGACTCGCCATGGGAGGGGCTCAGTTAACCTCGCCGCCACCCCCACCAACGTTCTTGCTGTCTCCCCCTCCCCCCACCGGAAGGCTTGCCCAGTTGTTGGTGATCCTGCTGGGAGCACATCCTGTAACTGCCCCCCCTCCCCCAGTGCGTTCAGCCCCACTTACTGGAGCTGCGCTGTCTGTATTTTTTGAATTGACAGAATGCGTTTGACTTGAAAGCAAGGAGAAAGGAAGCAGAGTACATTGCAACAAGCCGGGTTGCAGTATCTTCGCCCGCAGATCCCCTCGTGCTCTGTCAGGCCGCACACATTCCCCGGTCGGCTGATCAGAGGCGGATTCCAGTTGCTGCTGGCGGGCCTGCTGTGTCTCTTATGATCTCAGCTCCCCATCTTCGCAGCATCCCCCCACCCCCACCCCTGGCCCCGGCCCCACCATGCGCGGGACCTCACACCGTGCCCCCTGCGCGGGGAGCTGGTCCCCTGGGTGGTTCCACAGTCCCAGGCCTGGTGGAGCTTCCTGACCTGGTGCGTGTCTTGTGCTTGCAGCCCCGTGGTCACCTCTGCGCACAAGCCTCACCCAACACCAGGGGCCCCACCTGCCCCTCAGATGCTCAAAATCCAGCTGCCTTGACTTCCTGCCCTCTGGGCCTTGCCGCGGTCCTTCTCTGAGAGCGCAGCCCCTGTGGTCTCCCCTTTGCAGGGTTTCTGTCCTTCCCGCATTCTCTTGTCGTGTCTCTGAAGTGTCCCTCTGGCCTGTGTGTCTACCTCACCCTCTCCTCCCTCGCTCGGGACCCTGTGCCCTCCCTGCCCCCATTTTCCTGGTATCTTTGGTCTGCCCCCCTCTTCCCGGTGTTTGTGTTCTCTCCTGTCTATGCCTGTGTTTGGATGTTTTCCCTTGTAAAGCTCTCCCTGCCCTTGTGACCCCATAAGCTCACAAAGGGGGCAGAGAGCCCCCTTTCCTCCCCAGGGGAGTGTCCCCCCCCCCCCCCCCCCCCCCCGCCCCATGTCATCAGCTCTCCACTCCTCACTCCCTGTCACCTTGGTACTCCCCATATCGAACCCCGGGTCCTCAGGAGTCTCCTTGACCTCTGTGCCACCCGGACCCTGATCCCATCCTTTTCTCTCGGATGTTCTCCTCAGGCTCCCTGTCTCCACATCAGCCTGCTTCTGTCCTTGTCCACACTTTCTGACTCATCTGCTGGCACGTCCCCGTCTTCCCAACCTCTGAGAGTAAGTTTCTGTGAGACTCCGTCCTCTGCCTGTCCTGTCTACACAGATGCTCCAAAAGACCCTTCTGTGCTCTTATTTGGGATTTCAACGTTGTCAAATGGGCTAAACTCCACGGCTCCCCTCTGAATGGCGGCTCCTCCGGAGTTTCTCCTTCCGATAGCAGGACCGCCATTCTCTGGGCCCTCCCTCCTTCGGCACCATCCTCGGCTCAAGTCTGTCAGCCTGCAGGCCCCGCACTTCCGCTGTCCCTGAGTTCCTCTTGGGTTAGTGGAAGCCAAGCTCCGCTCTCTCCTGCCCTCCGTCCTGTTTCCAGTCTTCATGTTGCCAGCGCACTGTTCACTCTCCAGGCCCCTGGACCAGCAGCTTCAGCATCACCTGGGAGCGCATACTCTCAGGCCTCATTCCAGACCCGCTGCTTCAGGAGCTCGGGATGGGGCCCAGCAGTTTCTGTGGGGTGATTCTGATGTCCACTAAAGCTGGAAAACCACTGTCCTAAAACACAGCACTAAACAAGTTTCTCCTCTGCCTAAAAACCTAAAATGCTTTGTTTACTTAGGATTCAATTCAGCTGGATGTAACAACAAAAGCAGTGGCTTAAACAAGATAGAAATCTATTTCTGACCTAAGAGAAATCTGGCCATCGGCAGTGCAGGGCTGCTATAGCAGCTCCATGGTGTCATCAAGAACCCAGAGTCCTAGCTTTCTGTTTCAATCCTGGAACATGGCCCTCTTGTCATCAAGCTTCCTCATGATTCAAGATGGCTGCTAGTGCACCAGCTATCGCATCTTCCTAGAGATAGCATCAGATCCCACAGGTTAAGGCTTAGTCACAAGACTAAGCTTCCCCCAAAATTCAGATGCCATTTTCAAGTCCACATTGTCACCTGTGATTCTATAGATTGGAGGTTCCATCGACCCTCTCCTTGTGGGTCCATCATTGCTAGAGCAGCTTGCAGAACTCAGAAAAATATTTTACTCGCTAGATTACTGGTTTATTACAAAGGATATTAAAGGATACAAATCGCCAGCCAGATGAAGAGATACGTAGGCAAGGTGTGGGGGAAAGGGCTCAGAGCTTCCTTGGCCCCTCTGAGCCCACCTCTCTCCCCAATCTGTTCATCAGCCTGGAAGCCCTTGAATCCCTCTCCCAAGAAGTTGGACTGAAAGTCCAGCCCTTTGATCACAGGGTTGGTTCCCCAGGCAGCCAGCCCCATCCTTTGGTTGCCTAGGGGCTTTCTAGAAGTTACTCTATTAACATAACAAAAGACACTTCTATCGCGTTCTTAGGAAATCCCGAGGGTTTAGGAGCTCTGTGCCAGGAACTGGATGAAGACCAAATTTACATTTCTTGTCATAAATCACAATATCCCGCATCCGAATACAGACCAGGAGGAATTGCAGAGGAGCCAGAGGACTTTTCCAGCTGAGTCCCCTTCCAAGCTTTAAGCAACCTTCCCATGAGACCCAGATAACACTGTCACTTAAGTCCAGTTGGTCAGACTTTTGTCCCAAAGCCACACGAGATTCAAGGGAGGCTGGGAAATGCAGTTTTTGTTGTGGGTGGCAGAATGTCCGGCTAAAAATTGAGGTTCTTTCAAAAGGTTACCTCCTGTATGATTCAATTTATATAACATCTTTGAAACAGCAAATTTACAGCAAAGGGTAACAGATTAAGAGTCTCTAGGAGTTGGAGAATGGGGAGGGAGGGAGGTGATTTGGGCTGTCAAACGGTAGAACCAGGGATCCTTGTCATGTTACTGCTCTGCATCCTGACTGTGGTGGTGGTCACCTGTTTCTAGACGTGTGATGAATTTGCATAGAACTAAATATACATATGCAAACATGCATGCGTTCAAATAAAACCCGTGAAACCTGCACGGCACTGGATTGTATCAATGTCAGTTTCCTGGTGTGATGTTGCACTATCCTTTTGCAAGATGTTACCCTTCTGGAAAAGTGGGGGAAGGGATCTCTATGAAAATTTCGAACTATAAGTACTTACTTACTATTTCTATAACTTATAAATTTATGGTTTTCTCAAAAAATTTAAGAACAAATTGAGGTTCTATTACTGATGAGGAAGGAGAGATGTTAAAAGCAACAAGTGGTCTCTGCCTTAAACCGAACCCAGTGTCCTGCTGTAAACAGTACCAGCTTATTAGCATAATGAGGACTTTTAAGATCCCACAGTAGGGTGCCTCCTGAGCAGCCCATACCTTGCCCGTGTGGGGGAGGAAAGACTCTCCTCCTACACTCCTTAGTTCAATAGCTGGGTCTAGGAAACAGATAGACAACAGGCAGATTATCAAAAGGCATACAAATTTATTAATTTTTAATATTTTGTGCACAGGGACCCAAGTATTAATTCACAGGGGGAAAAAAGTGAATACACCGAAAGTCTGTGAGCTTTAAGAGCTTATATACAGTCTTTTTTTTTTTAAGGTTTTTTTTTTTTTTTTTTTTTGGAGAGAGGCAGCGAGCATGAGTGGGGGAGGGGCAACGAGAGAGGGAGACAGGATCTGACGCTGGCTCCGTGCTGACAGCAGAGAGCCTGATGCCGGGCTTGAACTCACAAATGGTGAGATGGTGACCGGAGCTGAAGTCTGATGTTCAACAGGCTGAGCCACCACCCAGGGACTCAGAGTTTATATACTCTCTTAATAGGGAAGAGGAATGGGGAACTGAGGGGAGAGTAAATGATTTTGGGGAAAGACAAATGGGCCCTTAGAAAATAGATGGAAGCTATGAGAGTTTGTGATAGTTTGCATGTGGTGTGGACTTCTCGTTCCTGGGATGAGTCAGTCTTTCCTGGTTGGGGAAACTCCAGGAAGGGGATTTACGACCACTTAGTTCTTGTTGGATGATCTGTCTTTAGGCAGGAGTTCAGAGAAGGCCCCTATGTGCACCTGCTATTCTCCAAGCGCCTTCAGCTCAAAAGAATCCATATACTAAAGTGGCATATTTTGGGTTGGTGTCTCCTGAACTCCTTCACCAGGTCAGTGTCGTGTGCCTTAAAGCATTAGCCTCTAGAGGGCAGGCCCCAAAGGTGTGCACAGATTTGTGAAGCATTTACCTCTTCACCTGTATGGTCCCGAATAGAGCCAGTGAGACAGATTTTCCTATCCTTCCAGAAGTTTCCATTCTGAGAAAGCACCAAGATCCTTAGGTATGGCGCCATATGAAAATGGAAGAGAATGAAATGGACGAGAATGAAAATGGCCTTTTCTGGAGGAAAGGGGCAGTGAGCAGAGAGGGGCTGTTTAGATCCGTATGTTGCCGCGGTGACTGCAGTGAGGGGGAAGGAAGGACTGAAGCATATTTTAGCATGACTTTAAAGAATTCTGTCCTGTCATCTTCCACCATGTTCTGGTGCTCCTTGCTTAAGGCATTGCCCAGCACCAGCTGCTTTCTCGCCCCAGGGTGGCTTTGCTGAACTTGACTGTGCCCCTATGGGAAGGAATTAAACTGCCTGTCAGGAGCTTCTGCTCAACCAGAATCCTGCCCAGAGGCTTCTCCTGGCAGCTCTTTGCTCTGCCCCAAGAGGGGCAGAGGGAGGGCTGAGGTGGGCTGGGGAAGGAGGGCTGCCCCACAGGAATGGGTGTCTAGGTGGCTGAAGAGAAACAGGGATGGGCATCTGGGGCAAGAATAAAGGGGTGAGGCACAGACCGGGAGCCGGAGAAGGAGGGCAGAGTCAGACAGAGCTGGCATCAAAGAGCGAGTGTGGACAGAGAACAGGGATGCCGGCCCAGCACGGCTCTCCTTGACCCTGAGGGCAAGCACATTGCAGGGCAGGGGCTGCTGGCTGCAGGGGCTGCTCGCCAGGCCTCCTGGGCCTCCTGAACCCATGGACTTGCTGTGGGTGGGGGAAGGTCCAGCAGTGGGCTTTGGGAGTTTCCATGAATTGCCTGAACTTGTCGGCAAAATTCCGTATGTGCTTTTTTTCTTCAGGAAGGGTATCCGTGGCTTATGTCAGATTCTCAAAGGGATCCATAAACCCCTGAATGCTGAGAATGATACCCAATAACATCAAGAAAGGGAGATTTGGAGGAGGAGGAGTAAGGGAGGGTGTGTAGGTAAGGGCCAGGTGAAGCAGACAAGTAGCCAGAGTAGAAAAGCTTGCGAGAGGGGCGCCTGGGTGGCGCAGTCGGTTAAGCGTCCGACTTCAGCCAGGTCACGATCTCACGGTCCGTGAGTTCGAGCCCCGCGTCAGGCTCTGGGCTGATGGCTCATGATGGCTCAGAGCCTGGAGCCTGTTTCCGATTCTGTGTCTCCCTCTCTCTCTCTGCCCCTCCCCGTTCATGCTCTGTCTCTCTCTGTCCCAAAAATAAATAAACGTTGAAAAAAAAAAAAAAAAAAGAAAAGCTTGCGAGGAAGTACTTAGCTGTGGCTTATAGGCTGAGCGGGTGCAAGTAATGCTCACTGCTCCCCCCTCCCCGTCCCCCATTCCCTGTGGGGTTAGCGGGCCTGCCCTGCTTTCAGTCTGGGAGGAAGTCATGGCCAGGGCAGCCAGGAGCCTATTTCCATGCCCAGGTCCTGGAGGAGCCCTTCTCCATGTTGGCTCTTAACCTCAAGTTCAGGGAGACTTCCCTGAGGCCCTAGACCTGTCTGTTCCCATAGCCCCCTGCACTTCCTGTCAGAGCCTGCACACTTGTAATTGTGGCTGGTTCCCTCTTCAGGGGATCCCTGCCTGTCCTGCCCACAGTGTAGCCTCCCTCACCCCCCTGCCCCAGTCCCCTGGCCCAGTGCCTGACCCATGATAGACACTCTATATTCAATAAATACTAATTCAATGGATCGATAGATAAATCTATAAAAGAATGTCTTGTCTTCTGGGTGAGGACACGACACCCCGGGAATAGTTTGAGGGCGCTTAGAAAAATAGCTGAAGCTGACCTTTAAGCCAGAGGGAAAGAATGGGAAAACAAGGTGAGCCTGACTTTGTGAAGTAACCCTATAAGGAGGTTCATCTTAATTCTACCCACAGTGGATATACCCTGTGGGGTCCTGGCCCCGTAAGTTTTATTCTCATCATTCTTTGCTACGAGTTCAAGAGCGGATGAGGCTGAATGGATTGATGGGGGTGGGGGTTCATTAGGGAAATAATTAAGTGCGAGGGTAATAGGTGAAACAGGTGAGTCATAGATTCAAAATACAGAAGCCTACACTTGTTTGTGGCCTAGTCAACCAGTCCACATCTTAGGAGCACTTATTGTGGACTGAAGGCATTAAACCAGCGCCAGCCCTATGCAGGAATCGCAAGAAAGAGAAATGATCTAGGAGGGCCCTAACCTAATGGTACGCATAGGGCCATCTAACGGGCCACTCACCCCTCCGCTCTGCTCTCTAAGGAAGTCCGCGTGTGCGCGTGGGCCCTGGCGAAGCTCTTCCGCTTCCGGGAGAATGTCAGCCCTCCCCTCTGCTCTGTTGATTGCCAAGCTGTGACTTGGCCTTTAATTGGCCACACTGTTGATCTAACCTCCAAGTTTTTCTGTTTAATTTATTGAAGTTCACATAACATAAACATTTTTAAAATACATATATTAATTTTTTTTCCAGTTTATTCATTTTGAGACAGAGAAAGAGAGCGAATCCCAAGCACTGTCAGTGCGGAGCCTTACGCACGGCTCAAACTCACAAGCTGTGAGATCATGACCTGGCTGAAATTAAGAGTCAGATGCTTAACGACTGAGCCACCCAGGAGCCCCTTAATATATGTTTTTTAAGTTTATTTATTTATTTTGGGGGGGGGCACATGTGCGCACAGGAGAAGGGCAGAGAGAGAGGGAGAGAGAATCCCAGGCAGGCTGCACACTGTCAGCATGTAGCAGGATTCTCGTACAGAGAGTCATGACGCAGAGGCTTCTCTTTTCTTTTTTTTTTTTTTAATTGTTTTTTCAGTGTTTTTTTTTGAGAGAGAGAGGCAGAGCACTAGCAGGGGAGGGGCAGAGAGAGAAGGAGACACAGGATATGAAGCAGGCTTCAGGCTGCGAGCTGTCAGCACAGAGCCTGACGCGGGGCTCGAACCCACGAACCATGAGATCATGACCCGGGCCGAAGTCGGACCCTCAACCGACTGAGGCACTCAGGCGCCCCCCAGAGGCTTTTCTTTTTAGGAAGCAACTTTATTTATGCTGGCACTGCTCAGTTGAGTTTGTACCCGAAGAACTGAGCCCCGAATGCCACATGGCATAGTTTTTCATATGTTTTTTACTTTTTTATTCCCCATATATGGTCACACACAAATATGCAGTCTGATTAAGTGGTCTTATGTTATAAGGTCCTGAGGGATGTTACATACGCATATAACCAGGTTGCCTTGAGGGTTTTTTTTTTTTTTCTCCCTTAGGGAGGGGACCTACCACAAGCACAGAGCCCAACGCAGGGCTCGATCTCACTGTGAGATCATGACCTGAGCCGAGATCAAGAGTCATCCGCTTAACTGACTGAGCCACCCGGGTGCCCCTAAAATAACCATTTTGTTGAAGTGTGAAAGTCAAAAGCGTTTAATGTATTCACATTGTTGTGCGATAACCATTCCTGTTCAGTTTCCATTAGTCCAAACTAAAACCCCATACTCATTAAGCAGTTTCTCCCCAATCTGGGTCCTGTGTCTATGGATTTGCCTATTCTGGAAATAATCATGTAATATGCAAACTTTTGTATCTGGCTTTTTTCACTTAACGTAATGTTTTTGAGGTTTATCTGTGTTGCAGCATGTATCAGAATGTAATTCCTTTTTATGGCTGAATAGTATTCCATTATATGAATGTGCCATGGTTTTTTACCCATTCATCCATTGATGAACATTTGGGCTGCCTTCATTTTTTGGCTCCTGTGAATGGTGATTCAGAGAACATGGGTGCACGTGTATTTATGTGAGTACCTGCTTTTTGTTCCTCTGGGTACATACCTAATAATGGAAACCCTCTAAGTTGTCGCCCCAAAATTTAACCATGAATTTAAATTCTGCTGGCAAATGCTTACCCAAAGCTCAGTGAGGAGAAATATTACTCATGACAGGTTTTTAAACTTCAGTTTCTTGATGCAAAGCCCTTGTGTCAAACAGCTGACCCCAAACTCTAAGATAGGAAACAGAGACGCAGATGTGCTCCGGGTGAGGCAGACGAGGAGGCCAGAAGCGCCGGGAGATCAGCCTCCACACACCTCCCCTCTCCCCCATGTGCCCCCGAAGACCTGAGGCGGGTCCCCAGACCTCCCAGGCTCTGGGTGGCAGCCATCAGAGCCACTGCTCCAGATGCCCCGAACTCCAGGTCAGGCTGGCCTGTCAGAACTGAGGATGTGAACACTATCACCTTCCAGTATGCTTGCTTTTTATTTTTTTATTTTTTTAATGTGTATTTATTTTTCGGGGAGAGAGAGAGAGAGAGACAGAGCACAAGCAGGGAGAGGCAGAGAGAGAGAGGGAGACACAGAATCCGAAGCAGGCTCCAGGCTCTGAGCGGTCAGCACAGAGCCTGACAGGGGGCTCGAACTCACAAGCTGTGAGATCATGACCTGAGCCGAAGTTGGACGCCCAACCGACTGAGCCTCCCAGGCTACCTCCCCCCCCCCCGCCCCCCACCGCCCCCAGCCGCCCCCAGCATGCTTTCTTTCAGAGATTCGTCTTGGGTGTTAGGCCCTCACACTGCCCTTGAAGATACAATAAGAAGCTGCTTTTTAAAATATATGTGACGATATAGTGGCGGCTTTCCCTGGTAGATGTCAGTCTCCCCTTTAAGAGAATTCCTCTCAACTTAGTGCGACAAAGAACTGAGCCCCTCTTCAGCTGGATTTGTTTTAACTGACCCTATTTCCCCTTTGGCTTTGGTCGCTGAGAAGCTCAGAGGTAAATTTGTAGCCCACTTCCAGCAATTCTGAATACCCACTGCTGGCTGGACACATGCTGCTATGGGACCCTCCTTGCTGTCTTTATCTACTTAATTTTTATTCTACTGTATGGTATGCGTTTCTGAAGCACCCGCAATTGTTTTTGGGTTCAGCTAAGATGTGAAGAATCATGTTCTCGTCTTGGTAGTCTTGAGTATACATGGCCTCGCACCATCAACTCTGAGTACAGAATCCCAGTTGGTCCAGGTAAGATCATGAGGAGGCCAGAGCAGCCTCCTGACATTCTGCTGGCCCTGGTTCCCAAACAGGAGACACCACCCAGGACAGATCAGGTGAAGGTGGTCCCAGGGCCTTACCCATTCCTGATCAGTTTCAACCGACCCTCCACACCTACTGTGAACAGCATTTATGGAATAAAATACCACATAAGGACGGTCTCAGGCCACTAGGAATTCCAGAGGGCGGGATAGCACGCAGGTAAAAGACTGTGGTTAGGACATAGAAGTGGAGTATCACATGCCCCAGGAACGAAGGAGAGGAAGAGAATTTTCTGACCGTGGGATGTGAAAAAAATGAAGATATTATCTGGGTTTTCTGACGAGTGGTGACAGGAAGGATAATAGCATTCCAGGCAGGGGAAATTGACAGTTTTAGGGGAAGGTACATAGATCAGTGTATCTAGACACACACTGTAAACTCAGGGGTATGCAGTTAACACACGTGTGCAAGGCTGTTTACGTGTGTGTGTGTGTGTGTGTGTGTGTGTGCATGTAAGGTACTCAGTGTCAAGCAGTTTGTAGGGGGGTCAGATACTGCCAGCACCAGCGGGTAACACTGCCCTTTTAAACACTGTGGGCCACCTGGGTGGCTCAGTCGGTTAAGCCTCTGACTTGAGCTGAGGTCATGATCTCACAGCTCAGGTCACGATCTCACACATGGGGCTCTGTGGTGACAGATCGGAGCCAGGAGCCTGCTTCGGATCCTGTGTCTCCCCTGTTTCTCTACTCCTCCTCTGCTTGCGCTCAGTCTCTCTCGCTCTCAAAAATAAGTAAAAACTAAAAAAAAAAAATGTTTTCAACATCGTGAGGCATAACAGACCAGCCAGCCAGGCGCATGCTTGATGGCTGTGCATCTCAGGCTCTGAGCTAGAGTCCCAGGGCTTGGGGACGAGGCTCAAGAGCAGTTGTTAGACCCAAGAGGGCAGCGAGTGTTAACGTTTTATCCCAGAGGCGGGAAGAACCTTTACAGGGTTTAGGCGGGAGAGCCACGCAGTTGCATTTTGGAAAGTAGCTTTCAAAACTGAATGCTGTCAATATATACTTATGTATTTAAAAAGAATATAAAATATGAACAGCAGTAATCCTAGGTAATAAGAATCTGGGTGGTTTTTCTTTCCCTTATACTTTTCTTTATCTTTACCAATGTTTATATTATTAGAAAAGGAGTCAGTAAAAGTTATATCAAAATAAACACTTAAAATATTTTATACTGGCAATAGTCTGCGAGGAGTCACAGGCTCTGAACGAGGGTATTGGTAATAGGAGTAGAAAGAAGGGGTTGGATTTGAATATTTTGAGGAGGAAGTTAGCCTAGGGGCAGAGGAGAGAGAAAGAAAGAGAAAGTGACAGGGAAGAAGGGAGGGAGAGAAAGAGAAGTTGGATGGATGCATGGGTGGATGGGTGGATGGGCTGGAGTGGTCAGGGTCAGGGTCAGGGTCACACCTTTACTTTGTGGTAAGGCACCCCTGAAGAGCCCAAGTGCCTCCTTGGCCCATCAATGTTCCTGATCCTCTGGTACTTTAATGAGAACTAATAAGATTGGGGACTGTGGGTGGCTCTTTGCTGAGACAGACAGATGCTTCCTCCCAAAGGCCTTAAAAGCCCCAGTGGGACTTGGTTAGTGGGTCTCAGAGATGGACAATGACAAGACGATGTTTCAGCTAAATGAACAGACTGAGACGTTCCAGGGAACATGCTCTTGCATTGGGCACATTTGAGACAAAATGGAATACGAATGTGCATTCACATTTTCTGCTTACGTGCACCCATTGGTTTCTGCTATTCTACCGTAAATAAACAGATAGATTTATGTTGTTTTCAAGTGGAGGTCCCAAGACCTTCATATTGACAGATGGGGCTTTACCTCTGGGAATCCATGTGAGTGATAAAGTGCTGATATGTGGCCATGGCCTTGGTTAGAGGCCTGGATTCACTACTGGCTGCAGGATCTTGGGAAAATCACCTTGGTAAACCGAGTCTCAGATTATTTATGGGTTAAATAGAATAATAATGCCATACCACCTTACTTATGTCGTAGGATCTTTTATATGAGATGATGTGAAAATACTACATAAACTATATAGAGCCATATAAAACTGTGTATGTATTTACTGTTATGAATATTACTATTTCTTTATGGAAGAGGAGTGGTTGTTTTTGCACAGAGCACATGCCCTGAAGAATGCCTGGCCATAACTCAAAGTCTGCTGCTGGCTCCGTCCCGGGAGCAAAGCACGTGGGGAGCTAGGGCCATGCAGGTTCGTGTGGATATTACGATACAAGCCATGACCCACGTGTTCGGAGGGTAGCCCTTTAAGATGATGGGCCCAGAGGGCCTTGGACTATGCAAATGTGTGTTTATGTTATGGGTAAAGATCTCAAAGATGACCATAACTAGGACGAGGATATAGTCTGTAAATTCACAGTCACCCTTCTATTCAGAAAGGAAATTATTTACTACCTGATTATGCCCTTTGCAAGCACATTAAGGATTTCTGATCTGGGCTCCCTAGTGTGAAATGGAAATTTTTGAACATAAAACACACTTAAGAAAGTATAAACAGTGTTATTTACCAACGACTACCGTCAAGACAAGACTTCAACTTAATTAGCTTGAAGAAGTGATGTATAGACAAAACCAGATGCATGGGATCGGTGCTCATTCTTCCTTGCTGTGGCCCTTAGTCAATACGGGGTGGTAACCATGCATATACTATGTCACTGGTTCTCTAAATGTGGTCCTGGACCAGCAGCATCAGCATCCCCTGGGAACTTGGTAGAAATGCACGTTCTCAGGGCGCCTGGGTGGCTTAATCGGTTAAGCATCTGACTTCAGCTCAGGTCATGATCTTGCAGTTTGTGAGTTCGAGCCCCGCGTTGGGCTGTGTGCTGACAGCTCAGCTGGAAGCCACTTCTGATTCTGTGTCTCCCTCTCTCTCTGCCTGCTCCCTTGCTCTCACACTATCTCTCAAAAATAAACATTAAAAAAAAAAAGAAGAAGAAATGCACATCCTCAAGCCCCACCCAGACCTGCAGAATCAGAGACTCTGGGGATGGGGCCAGCAATGCATTCGAACAAGCCCCTCCAGGGGATTCTGATGTGTCCCAAAGGTAGTGTGATTGCTTTACAGGTACCCACCCCAGAACAGTTTGCATTAACCATCTCTGTTTAGTTTCCTGTGTTTGCTTAAAATGCTTCATTCTTGGGGCACCTGGGTGGCTTGGTTGGTTAAGCGTCCGACTTCGGCTCAGGTCATGATCTCACGGTCTGTGAGTTCGAGCCCCGCGTCAGGCTCTGTGCTGACTGCTCAGAGCCTGGAGCCTGTTTCGGATTCTGTGTCTCCCTCTCTCTCTGCCTCTCCCCTGTTCATGCTCTGTCTCTGTCTCAAAAATAAATAAACATTAAAAAAAAAAATTAAAAAAAAAATGCTTCATTCTTTTTTTTTTTTTTTTTTTTTTAATTTTTTCCAACGTTTATTTATTTTTGGGACAGAGAGAGACAGAGCATGAACGGGGGAGGGGCAGAGAGAGAGGGAGACACAGAATCGGAAACAGGCTCCAGGCTCTGAGCCATCAGCCCAGAGCCCGACGCGGGGCTCGAACTCACGGACCGCGAGATCGTGACCTGGCTGAAGTCGGACGCTCAACCGACTGCGCCACCCAGGCGCCCCAAAAATGCTTCATTCTTGATGCCAACATGAGTTAAAAACATTAGTTGAATGTTGAACACTACCTGATTATATAAGTTTGAGCAGAGATGTTCCGGACTTAACACCAAAGAACCAAGAGTGTTCTTCCCAGCATCTGGGTGGCGTGGGGACAGAGGGCACTTGACAGTCACGTTGTGTGGTAAGGACCGAGGAACCCATAGCATTTGAGTGCTTTGAGGTCTTGGAAATGGAAGTATCTTATGTGCTCCGTGCAAAGGTCCCTTGGCACCCAGACGTGACAAAGTGTAGAGATGGAAAGTGGGGAAAGCAGGTGTGCATGATGAGTCTTAGACCCAATGGTTTAATAGAGATAGAAGGTAGATGAGTGGTTTTCCAGGCCCTTGGCAAGAGGGCAGTGACTGCCTGATAGGTATAGGGTTTCTTTAGGGTACAATGAAAATGTTGTGGAGTTAGGAGTGATGGTTGCACCACACTGTGGGTATTCTAGAATACCACGGGACTGCACACTTTAAAATGGTCAATATTTGAATTTTATGTTATGTGAATTTTACCTCAAAAAGTGCTTTTTATTTTTTAATTTTGTTTATTTGAGAGAGAGAGCAGGAGGAGGGGCAAAGGAGAGAGAGAGAGAGAGAGAGAGAGAGAGAGAGAGAGAGAGAGAGAATCTTAAGCAGGCTCATTGCTTAGCACGGAGCCTGACTCAAGGCTTCATGTCATGACCCCAGGATCGTGACTTGAGCCGAAACCAAGGGTCAGACGCTCAACCGACTGGTTCACCCAGGTTCCCCTCAAAAAATACTTTTAAAAGCCTGTGATTTAATGGGGAGAAATGATTATACTTCTCTTCATTCCCTTCCTCCCACACCCAGTGGCCGCACAGTGGGGGACACACAACAGATGCTCAGAATGTTCTCTGTTGGCTGGTTGACAGATCCGACCCCTGAGGAAGGGGTTCCAATGAGAATTCCAATGGGAATTCAGAAGGCTGGACTGTGGCCCCTCAGGACGGCTCCCGGAGGCAAGCATATCTTTTCTTGGAGTCAGTCCTCACCTCTGGTCCCGAGATTCCCCTGGGATCGTGGAGGGGAAAAGTGAATGCGGGTTTGAGAAAAATGACTCTTTGCTTTGAGAGAGAGTTGTTTCCAGTTCACTGTGACGAGCACAAATTTGTTTATGCCGGCAGGGGTGAAGCTTGGGAGGCCAGCTGCTCTCCTTGAAGTGAGGAGGCGCCTGCCGGCCGGCCGGAGACAGCCCCAGGGAGCCGGGGAATGATCTCACGGGCCTGGGTGGAGCGAGTGCCCGGACAGGGACCAGGCCCCTCTGCTCGCAGATGTAATCAGCTTTGATGGGCAGAGGCTGAGGCTGTTTTTCCAATTAGGGCTGTTAGAGGATTCTGGCAGGGGCTGCAGTGGGCTTAATTCGACAGACCCGGACTCATTGAATTAGCAAACGTGGAGGGGGTGAGGACGGCCCTAATGTGGGGACAGAGGCGAGGAGGGGGCGAAGGGGGCCCGGGAAGGGGTTGGTCAGCAAGGACGCAGTTCCTTTTGCAGGGGAGCAAACTGTTTTCTTTTTTTTTTTCTTTAACGTTTATTTATTTTTGAGACAGAGACAGAGCATGAACAGGGGACGGGTCAGAGAGAGAGGGAGACACAGAACCCGAAGCAGGCTCCAGGCTCTGAGCCGTCAGCCCAGAGCCCGACGCGGGGCTCGAACCCACGGACCGCGAGATCGTGACCTGAGCTGAAGTCGGACGCTTAACCGACTGAGCCACCCGGGCGCCCCTGAGCAAACTGTTTTCTAGAGAAGTTGAGGAACTCACCTGAGACCACCCAGCTCATGAGAGGCAGTGGCAGGGGTGTAATTCAGGCCTCCCTACGTCTGTCTCTCCCCGGAACATTCCACTGACACAATAGAAGAAATAGGAAAAGATAATCCAATTTCATATATGAGAAAAACAGGCCGTGGAAAGGTTGCAAAATTTGCCTACGGTCACGTAGACATTAAGTAGCAAATCATAAGTCTCAGCCACTATGCGGGATGGCCACCTGCTTTGCACTTTTTTATACTCCCCATTTTTTTCCTGCAATCGAGCACGTAAAAAACTCATGTACTTCCTGATGGGCTAGGCTAGGTGGCTCTAAGGAACATTTCCCCGGTTTTACCTGCTAGCTCCGGAGTTTGCTCAAATGCTGGCCATCTTCACTCTTGGAGACACATTTGGAAGAGAAGTCCCTAAGGAGAAATGGGCAGATGACATTCCTGCCTCCCCTGGCCCATCCGCACGGAGCCAGAGGCTGGCTCTGGTCTGCAGTGACTGGGCTGGAGAATTGCTGGAAAGGCGATTCTGTGTTGGTTGTATTTGAAGATAAGCCTGCCGCATACCCACCAGCACCTTGGGCCTTCCAGAACCTCCTGTGCCCTCCAAGAATGACCTAGCCGGAGCCACATTTGTCCTTGTCCCCACCTTGGGCCAGTAAAGCCACACTGCTTAAGTTTCCATCCCTGCTCTGCCGCTTTCCGGTGGGGTGACGTGGGCAAGTTACTTAAATCTCTCTGAAACTCTGGTCTCATCTGAAAATAAAGACAATTCTGCATTATAGAATTTGTTGTGAGGATGAACTGAATTTGGAACATCGAAAGTGTACCTCTGGTGTAACCTTCTGTAATTCCCTTCCAGCTCTGTTCGGCATTGCCTTAAAAACCTGTATCCCCAAACCCAGAAAAAACATGATGTGGTATCATCCTTGGAGGGGCTTAATCATCTTGTGAAGGCAAAAATCCTTCATCTCTGCAACTCAAAGTTAGAAAAATAGACTGGCATTTGCTGAATTCCTGTTTTATGCCAGAGAAAGAAAAAAAAAAATACTGCATCTCATTGCTTTTCCATAGAAGGATAGCCCAAGATTGAGACATCGCAGTGCATAAAAGCTAGATGCTGGGGCTTTAGGGCATTCCTTCCAGGCTCCTTCCTTGTGATTATTTTTATTTCACTGACTTAATGAGTGATTTGAATCCTCCCCATTCCTGTCCCTTCGGCTCTGTGAGGCAAGCCTGATTCTTCTGTTGCTTGGCTACCAGGCGGGTGGTCCCAAATGTGGAAAAAAAAAGCTGCCCATTCTTAGAAATTGGCCATGGACGTCACTGCGGGAGGACAAATAAATATAGAACATCAAGAGATTATTCACTTAGAGCCCAGCTTCTCCAACATCTCCTTGCTGTGATGCACCAGATCAATTAAAGGCACTGTAATTCAGTCCATGGGGGAGGTTGTGAAGAGAACAGCTCCAACCTCCCCCTCCCCGCCACCCCCCCCCCACCCCCTGGGTCCACATCCCCTCCCCACCCACCCCAGCCCTCACCCTGGCCTCTGATGGGATTTGTTTCTCCCTTGCTAGGGATATAACTTACCGCTGCTTGTTTCAAGAAAACCAATTAAGAAACCATAAATTGCGGTCGACTAGAAAGGTCACTGCACGGGCTATAAATACAGGCGATTCTAAACTGTGAGCGTAAGTCAGAAGCCACACCCATGTCTTCCAGCAGACCTCTCCCTCGGATAAAATGAGAGAACAGCCAGCCAGGAATCAAAAAGGCATTCCCTGGGTTTTCGTTCTGCATCCTGTCATATGGCACGTTCCAGGGAATTCTCAGCCTCTGGTGGGACCGTATACCTTAGCTACCCCAACCCAGACTCCAGGTTTTGTTTTTCCACGTAACAGCTGTTTCTTCCCAATGTATAAAAGGTGTATGAGTTCAAAGTAAAAAACTTGGAAAACACTGAAAAGTACATGGGGCGGGGGGAATAATAACCCATAATCCCGTTTCTTAAAAAAAGATCTATGAACATTTTATTTTTTAATTTTTTTTAACGTTTATTTAATTTTGAGAGAGCAAGAGAGACAGAGTGTGAGCAGGGGAGGGGCAGAGAGAGAGGGAGACCCAGAATCTGAGCTGTCAGCACAGAGCCTGACACGGGGCTCGAACTCACAAACCACGAAAGCACGACCTGAGCTGAAGTGGGAGGCTTAACCAACTCAGCCACCCAGGCGCCCCTATTAACATTTTAGTGTAATTATTCTAGGCTTCCCTATTTTTCTAGGCTGTATGTGTACATATTTGTATTTCTTTATGAAAACGTGTATAAAGAGTGTCACTTCGTAATACTGGTTTGTAGCCTGCTCGCTCAGCAGTATTTATGTTAATATTATTTTTTTGATGGCATTCTGTAGGTACCATAATGTATTTAACTTCCCCCTGCTGTTAAACATTTTGATTGCTTCCAAATTGTCACTCATATAGAATGCTTCAGTGATCATTATTGACTTAAAGTTTGCGTGTAGCCATAATTCCTTATTTGGAGCAAATGTGTGAAGTAGAGTTACTGGACCCTTGATTTTTTTTTTTTTCAACGTTTATTTATTTTTGGGACAGAGAGAGACAGAGCATGAACGGGGAGGGGCAGAGAGAGAGGGAGACACAGAATCGGAAACAGGCTCCAGGCTCTGAGCCATCAGCCCAGAGCCCGACGCGGGGCTCGAACTCACGGACCGCGAGATCGTGACCTGGCTGAAGTCGGACGCTTAACCGACTGCGCCACCCAGGCGCCCCTGGACCCTTGATTTTTAAGAGTGGTACATGGGGCGCCTGGGTGGCTCAGTTGGTTAGGCGGCCGACTTTGGCTCAGGTCATGATCTCACAGTCTGTGAGTTCGAGCCCCACGTCGGGCTCTGGGCTGACAGCTCGGAGCCTGGATCCTGTTTCAGATTCTGTGTCTCCCTCTCTCTGATCCTCCCCCGTTCATGCTCTGTCTCTCTCTGTCTCAAAAATAAATAAACATTAAAAAAAATATATTAAAAAAAAAAAGAGTGGTACATGTTGCCAAATTGCCTTCTGAAAAGGTTAAACGTATTTACAATTCACTAGTGTATGCTTGTGCATATTACCCCACACCCTTGTCAAAAATGGACTCATTAATACACATCTTCAAATATTGACTGGTTTGTTGGGTTAAAAAAAAGCCGTCATGTTGTTTTAGTCTAAACAGCCACTTAGAGGCGCGTGGGTGGCTCAGTCGATTAAGCTTCCAACTTCGGCTCAGGTCATGATCTCGAGGTTTGTGAGTTTGAGTCCCATACTGGGCTCTCCGCTGTCAGCACTGAGCCCAGTTCGTACCCTCTGTCCCTCTCTGTCTCTCTGCCCCTCCCCTGCTCTTTCTCTCTCCTCTCTCAAAATAAGTACATAAAGTTAAAAATCAACAACAAAAAACAGCCACTAAGCCCCTACTAACATATCACAGAAGGCTCCCAGAACCACCAGGAACTTAACCTGAAGTGGGAGCAGCCCTGCCCCCACTTCGGATAGGCCTTTCTGAGATCCTCTCCCACAGGAAGGCAGCGGTCACAGCTCTGTGGTCCCAGTTTCCCCCTAGGTTGATCCAGAGCCAGGCACAAGTTGGTTGAAAGGTCCCTGTCCTGATCAGCCCAAAAGAGGAAGGACCCTTCAGGACTAGCCACCATGCTCGAGAAGTCATGAGCGAAGTGAAACGCACATCTGAACGGGAGCCTGGGCTAGGATGTGGGCTCAGGTGCAGGGGCCGGGCTGTTCTGCTTCTGAGGCTGAGCAGTGGAGAGGGGTCTCCGGGCCCAGTCTCACCAGCCACATTTGTGAGGTCCCTGCCTGCCGAGCCCTCTGACGTAATTGGGTCATTTAATCCTGAAGACAACCCAATAAGGAAGACACAAGTATTATCCCCACTGACAAAGGAAAGCGTCCAGGTTCAGAGAGATCGAGTAACTTTCTCAAGGCCACAAGGAGAACCAGCATTTAAATTCAGACTTCAGACCCCAAATGCTGAGCATTTCCTATGTGACCCACGACCTCTCTGGCCCCTGGCATTTCTCAGCCCAGCATCCCTGTCCGTGTCCTTATGCGTTTGTGTGTGTTTCAGGACCCAGATGCAGGGCCCTTTCTCAAGGGCCCAGTGGTGGAATGGGCGGGCACTCCCACCAGCGTTTTCTGTGTCCTGGCCACCTCAGGCTTGCTGCCAGGAAAAGGGAACATCAGGGATGTGGGAGGATGAATTAGATAAAGTCCATTAGGCGAACCCTGACATCTTTTGACTTACAAAGCAGTATTATTAATAATGGTTTGAAATGAGATTATTTTAAAATATTAAGTGGTCACGGAACAAGTGATATCAAACCCAAAGCAGTCTTCCAGTTCCTAAACAATCTCTTTAGTCCAAGGCTACTTAATTTGTAGTAAATACAGTGAGATATTTGGCTGTGCAGTTAGCCCCATGAGCAAGGGGAGCTCACCTTAAACACATCTGTTCTTGGGACTTGCCCGATCTAAAGCGAAGAAATGATAGCTCAGGGTACCTGCGTGCATGCACTCATTCCTTCAGCTGGCGTTTATAGAGCCCCTACCTTGTGCTGGTCCCTGACTAGGTAGGAGGGATACAGGAATGAGCAAGACATAGCCCCTGCCCCAAAGGCTCCCTTCCCCGCGTTCTTGGGTAGTTAAATGGATCTGTAATCCACAACCACATAAGCCTGACAGAGGTGCTGATAGAAGATACACAGCACCTGCTACAGGCCTGGGGCGAAATCGGGAAACATTCCGCAGAGGAGCTTTGCACAAGGAGTGGGGTTGGAGTGGGGGGTGATGCGAGCAAGGTCTAGACACCCCACTGCACCACTTCTTCCAAGTGCCAGGCAGCAGCCTGAGGGAGTTTGGGGGGGGGGACGCCAGGGAGGGGCCTGATCCGGTGTGTTTCAGGGAACTTAGTCTGGTGGCAGAGTGGAGAAGGGACCGAGTGGGGCAGGACAGAGGACAGGAGTCCAACAAGGAACCCGTGGCAGGGCCCAGGGGAGAGACGATGGGATGATGGGAGGCGGTGGCAATTGACCCAGCTGAGGGCAGGTGCCCCAATCCCACGCCCCATGGGGAACCCTGTGGAGGGCACTTAACCATACAGCTTCCCACCTGCAGAAATTCTGATTCGTTGGTCTGGGGGGCATCTGGGGACCTGCCTGGTGACTAAACTCCCTGCTGCTGCCAGTTTGGGGACTACTCCTTGTGTGTGCTCCAGCTCAGAGACTCCGGGAGACAATGGGTTAATATATAGGCTTCGTAAGCTGTAAAACGCTACGCAAATATGAGTGATGTGTTTCTCAGGATTTTCTCTGCAAAGGTAATTTTGCCAACCACCACCTGACTACTTCTGTCAGCGTGCAATCAGTGGTAGGTTTGACCTTCACTCTAACACTTGTGCGTCTGTTTTCTTGGTCCTCCAGCTTCTAACCAGTCAAGACAAAAAAAGAATTCTTCTCAGAAGACAAAAAGGGAACCATTTTGAAAGTGAATAATCCTCCCTCTGTCCCACTGCCCACTCACCTGTTCCTATATTTGGTAAATCCAGATGATAGTCCTCTGGTTTTAAGTACGACCATAACTGCCAGACTGTGCTAGTTAACCATTCAGAGCCCATTTGCCTCATTAAGAAAGTCTACTCTGGGGGCACCTGGGTGTCTCAGCCCGTTAAGCGTCCAACTCTTGGTTTCAGCTGAGGTCATGATCTCACGGGTCATGGGCACCCCTCGTCCCCGCATTTTAGAGATTTTAGAAATGGAAAACTGAGGCCCAAAGTGATTAAATGATTTATCCAAGATTACAAAGGTACCAAGCAATGGAGCTAGTATTTCGACCAAGGTCTGGCTCTCAGACTCTTAAGTCAGCACTGAAGAGCTGTTCCAACCCACCTGCAGATATAAGCTGGGATAAAGGGAGAGTTGGTTTGGTGAGCACGGCAGACCTAGCCTCTGTAGCTGCTGTCACCCTTCAGGGACCAAATTCACCCTTCCAGTGATCTGGGCAGGTAGCGGTCCGTCCTCACTGAGATTGGGATTTCTAGTTGAAGACATTTGCTGTAGAAAAAGCCTACTGTAGGGATGGGAGAAGGCAGCTCCAGTTCAGATTCTGAGCAGATCTGGGAAGATGGTGGTGGCCTTTGGAACATCAGAGAATGAGGAGAGAGAGGAGGGGAAGAAAGTTGTGGGATAAAGGACAAAAGTTCCCCAAATCCCAGAACGTTCTTAAGTAAACGACGTTGTGTGGGCTTCTGGCCAGGAAGAAATGAGCAGAAAACATGGGGCGCCTGGGTGGCTCAGCCGGTTAAGCGTCCGACTTCGGCTCAGGTCATGACCTCACAGTTCGTGGGTTCGAGCCCCGCGTCCGGCTCTGTGCTGACAGCTCAGAGCCTGGAGCCTGTTTCAGAATTCTGTGTCTCCCTCTCTCTCTGCCCCTCCCTGACTTGCGCTCTGTCTCAAAGATAGATAAACGTTAAAAAAAAAATGAGAAGAAAATAAAGGGAAATGAATTCGAGTCCCCATCAGCAATTTGGTCTGGGTTTCTGCAGCAAACATTCCCTTTTAGGCCACTGCACCCAAAATCTAACAGTCCAGCAAAGCTTCCCCGAGCTCAGCTCAGAATCATCCAGCCTAGAGGTCTTTGTCCCAGATGGAGGATTTTGTTCTTAAACTCAGATAATGTAAATATTCAAAAGAAAGGAAAAACCCAAGGAATTTAACATCATGGAACTTCCATGTTGGAAATAGTAATGAGATCCCTGCAGGAGAAGCCCCTGTCCTCCCTCTCCTTGGGCCATGCCACTCATGTGTGAGGACAAGTCTGTGGGGTTGAGAGGATGCATCTGTTCCCGCCTTGCCGGTCCATATAGCCCCAAGCTGCTTCCAGAACCCGTGCAGGCCTCTTCCAGATCTATTCTTCCACGAGTATGCATGTGTAGGGTGGCCAAGAGGCAGATCTTGGGGACAGTGGATGGGGCCTGGACACTCAGACTGGAGTGTCCACACTCCATGCACATGCGGCCTCTCATGGGTATAGTACCAAGTCTGTGGTGAAGGTGGGGGTGGGTATGAGGTTACCAGCTGGGCCAGCCATCACCACGCTGCCACATTACAACATGGAGCTCCAAAGAATTCTAAAATGGAGCCTGGCCACCCAGGTGTTGTAAAAGGATATTTATCGAGGGAGGAAGATACAATTTGTTTTGATTTCACAGGTGCTAGCTTGACTTTTAACTTTTAAATATTTAGACACATAGTCTGCAGCCTCCATTTGTCGTCTTGCCCTGAGCCCCACAAGTGTTGGGAGCAAGACCTCGGACAAAAGGAACCATAAAAGTTGTCTACTCCATCCATCCCACCAAATGCTTAAACACCTCCAATTATGGTTGGCACTGGTCTCACTGCCTCCTCCTCACTCGTCCTCTCCTTTTTCTCTGTAGTTCCTCACTATTAAAACGTGCTCCTTTATTTTGAGGCGAGGTCAATCCTCCTGTTCCAGAAACAGCATTCAGTAGTAATAATTGAATATTGAATCGAGCAGTAATACCCAGGCGTTAATGCACTTTGGCCTCATGAAGACCAGGGTCCAAATCCTGACTCTGCCACTTACTAGATGTGTGACTCTGGGAACATTTCTTAGTCTTTTGACCTTCAGTTTCCTCTTCTGTAAAATGGAAAATGGCAAGTTCCTCTTCAAAGCATTGTTTTGAGTAATAAATAGCTCTGGTAGACATTATTCATTCTCTAATTGAGGTGTAATTGACATGTAACGTTGTATTAGTGTCAGGTGCACAACATAGTGATTTGAAATCTGTAAATATTATGAAATGATCTATACAATCGCCACACTTAGTCAACCCCTATCACTGTACATAGTTATATTTTTAAAAATAAATAACAATGACTTTAACGTTCTTGTTTAGGTAGGATATCTTAAAATAGGACTCCAGCAAGGCTTGGCCATGATTCTCCTGAAAGCATTACTGTAGAAAACTCTTGTGACGAGTACTTTTATTTTTATTTCTTAATGCTTATTTATTTTTGAGAGAGAGCAAGCAGGGGGAGGGGCAGAAAGAGAGGGAGACACAGAATCCGAAGCAGGCTCCAGGCTCCGAGCTGTCAGCACAGAGCCCAACTCGGGGCTCAAATTCATGAACCGCAAGATCGTGAGCTGAGCCCAAGTCGGATGCTTAACCGACTGAGGTGCCCAGGTGCTCCTGTGATGAGAACTTTTCAAATCTACTCTCTTAGCAACTTTCAAATATGCTATACAGTATAATTAACTGTAGTCACCACGCTGTACATTGCATGCCGGTGACTTATTTATTTCATAACTGGAAGTTTGTGCCTTTTGACCCCTTTCACCCATTTCGCCCACTCCCTACCGCCTTGCTGACAACCCCCAGTCTTCTCTCTGTGTCTCTGAGGACATTATTCATTACTGATGTTTTAAACAGAAGGCCCAGTCCCAGCAAGGAGGGATGTAATCGGTGCAACCACTACTGGCTTGTTTGTGATTGCCTGGGTGTTTTCATACTTTCTTCTCAGGGCAGAAAGAAGTTAGCACTTAACACAGGAAGACCTGAGAACCAGTCTGTGACACTGCTGTCAAGTCATGTGGCCTTAGACAAGTCGCCTGTTGTCTTGGGGCCTCAGTGACCTCATCAGTACAACGGAGGTGATGACGATCCTCATCACCTCGCAGAGCTTTATATGAAAAAGCGTCTTCCAAAAACTCATTTACTCATTTATTCATGTAATTTATTCATGTAAACATGCACGAAAGGTCTACTCTATATTAGGTGCTGAAAAACAAAAATGTGTTCCAGGGGCGCCTGGGTAGCTCAGTCGGTTAAGCGGCTGACTTCGACTCAGGTCACGATCTCGCGGTCTGTGAGTTCGAGCCCCGCGTCGGGCTCTGGGTTGACGGCTCGGAGCCTGGAGCCTGGTTCCGATTCTGTGTCTCCCTCTCTCTCTGCTCCTCCCCCGTTCATGCTTTCTCTCTGCCTCAAAAATAAATAAACGTTTAAAAAAAAAATGTGTTCCAGCTCCTCCCTGCAGGGCCTCAGACTCTAGTGGACGAGACAAAGAGATAATGTGTTTTATTATTTTTTTTAAGTTTATTTATTTTGAGAGAGAGAGCGTGTGAGCATGAGTGAGGTGGGGGAGCAGAGAGAGAGGGAAAGAGAATCCCAAGCAGGCTTCTGTAGGGCTGATGCAGGGCTCCAACTCGCAAACTGTGAAATCACGATCTGAGCTGAAATCAAGAGTTGGATGTCTAACTGACTGTGCCACCCAGGCACCCCAAAGAGATAATATTTTTTAAAAAGAACAGCATGATAGGTGCTGACAGCCTGAAGGTGGAGACAACTGGCTTTGCCTCAGGAAGGCTTCACGGGAGAAGTGAAACTTGAGAGGTGGAGACAGTGGGGAAGGGAATATCATGAAAAAGAAAGCATGGAGTTACATAGTTTATGGAACAGAAATGCAGAATAAAACAAATCTTTCTTTCAAGTGACAGGTATTCACATATTAGACAGAAGCTATCATAGCTTCTCCTTCTATTCTTTCTCCAACAACTTCTCTGGGCAGACCCAACAAGACTGATTTCTCCAACTATTGCTCACCTGATTGGCTGTGAGTTTCCCGAGCCCCTCTCTGGACATGGTCCAGATATGCCCCAATGGTAGGAAATATTCAAAGGTCTACATATGCCATGTACATTACCATAACCACTTTGTTAGCTATAGCATAATTGAAACCTTATTTTAAAGCTGTTTATGCTTTATTTGCAAAATTCCAGAGTCTATAAGCTATAGTACAAATTGGGAGACTCATTAGGCATTCACATAGTGATATATGGGCTTGTCTCACGGACACAGAAAAAATATCAGCGTGAAGAAATTGTGGGGCATAGGGAAGAGAAAAAGAACATGTATACACACATACAGAGATTCTGTGGATTGCTGGCTTAATGCAACTAGGAGACAATGAAAACATCAGCTTTGGATGGTTTCTTATTAAATCTCAAGGGATTCTAGTGAGCTAGGTCAGAGACTAGTATTTTAGTAGTCTCTTAGGCTCAAAGTTCTCAGAACTGGCTTTGATAAAACTGGGTGCTTTTCCATGATTGCAGATGAAAAGGAAAGGCAAAATGAACATAAGAGAAGTTCCCCTGGAAGAATACAATAGTCCAGCCACAGGAGCTAGAGGCTGCAATGCCACACTAGACATGTGGCAGATGGCAGGGTGTCACCCCTCCCTAGGTGGCTATTGTTGGCTCTGGGCTGTCTGACTTAACACACGTGTTCTTTCCCACCATTTTATGTGGGGCATAATTTGTGTAACTGCAGTCACCGGAAAGTCCCATCTCTGGGTGAGAAGAGCCTGGTCCTTCAAGGGGACACCAGGACTAGTCCTGTCAGCTTCATTTGTGGTGACCACAGTCAGCATCTCTCAAGGTATCAGGAGGCCATTGTGGGCCAGGACCTACCTAGGACACCAGCTGTCCTTGTTCTCACACTCTTGGCCGACTTCTACTTCTGCTCACCCTGATGGCAGCACTGTAGCTCCCGGGTCAGCCCATCATCTCAGGGTCTTGTCCTTGTTATGGCCTATGAGAGAATTAAAGAAGGGGAGACACCTGGATCTCACCATGAAAGGATTAGAACCTTGGTCAGTGGTTCTCACACATCACAGTAAATAAATAAAATTTATGACTCTTCTAGGTTTATGACAATTTTTCCAACATAATTAATAGTGCCCCCTTTTCTTCAAAAATGTCACAGTTTGGGCAATAAATTATGTAATTGCCCTACTTAAAATTCATATTTCCAAGCTCCATTCATAGAGTCTGGTTTACTAAGTTTAGGGGTTCTTAGGAATCTGGATTTTAAACTAGCATATGGGGCATTTTTGTTGCAGGTGGTGGATAGGCATGCTTTAAGAAATTCTAATGGTGAGGTAAAACCTTCTAGACCAAAAATCATTAATAATAATTCTAATTTTAAAAAACAGAGAGGAACTACAAAACAGCCAGAAGGCAATTAACAAAGTGTCAGTAAACACATACCTAACAATAGTTACTTTAAATGTAAATGGACTAAATTCTCCAATCAAAAGACAGAGTGGCTAAATATATTTAAGAAATAAGACCCATCTATATGCTGCCTATAAAAGACAGTTTAGATTAAAACAAGGATACACACAGAATGAAACTGAAGGGATGGGAAAAAATATTCCATGCAACTAGAAACTAAAAGAAAGCTGGAGTAGCTATTCTTATGTCTAACAAAATAGACTTTAAAACAAAGACTGTAACAAGAGACAAAGAAGGGCATGACATATGATAAAAGGGTCAATCCGGCAGGAGGATACAACATTTGCAAATATTAATGCATCCAACATAAGAGCACCTAAATGTATAAAGCAAATATTGACAGATCTAAAGGGAGAAAAAGGCAGCAATACAATAATAGTAGGGGACTTTAATATCACTTCCATCAATGGATAGATCATCTAGACAGAAAATCAATAAGGAAACATTGGCCTTAAATTATACATTAAACTAGATGTATTTAGTACAGAAATACAGAACATTCCATCCAAAAGCAACAGAATATACATTTGCCTCAAGTGCATGTGGAACATTTTCCAAGATAGATCATAAATTAGGCCAAAAACAAGTCAATAAATTTAGGACGATTGAAATCATATCAAGCACCTTTTCCAACCACAGTGTTATGAAACTACAAATTAATTACATAAACAAAACTGGAAAATTCACAAATATTTTGAGATTAAACAACATGCTACCAAACAACAACAGGTAAAAATAGAAATCAAAGAGAAATAAAAAACACCTTGATACAAATGAAAATTGAAGTGTAACATAACAAAATCTTTGGCATGCAGCAAAAGCAGTTGTAAGGGAAAAGTTCATAGTGATAAATGCCTACCTCAAGGAACAAGAAAAGTGTCAAATAAACAACCTAACTTCTAGTTCCTCAAGGAACTAGAAAGAGAAAAACAAAGCCCAAGGTTAGTAGAAGGAACAAAGATTATAGTAGAAGTAAATGAAACAGAGACTAACAAGACAATAGAAAAGATGAAACTAAGAGCTGAATCTTTGAAAGAATAAATGAAACTGACACACCTTTAGCTAGAGTCACCAAGAATAAAAGAGGACTCAAATTTAAAAAATCAGAAGTGAAAGAGCTATTACAACAAATACCACCGAAATGCAAAGGATCATAAGAGACTGATAAATTGGACAACCTACAAGAAATGAGTGAATTTCTAGAAATGTATGACCTGTCGAAACTGAATCATGATGAGATTAAAAATCTGAACAGACTGATTACAAGTAAAGAGATTGAATCAGTAATCAAAATTTCCCCCCAAACAAAAGTCTAGGACCAGATACCTTCATTGGTAAATTCTACAAAATATTCAAAGAAGACTTAAGACCAATTCCTTTTAAACTGCCAAAAAATAGAAGAGGAGGGAGCTCTTCCCAGCTCATTTTATGGGGCAGATTACCCTGATACCAAAACCAGACAAGGACACCAGGAGAAAAATTACAGGCTGATATCCCTGATGAACCTAGTTGCAAAAATCCCTAACAAAATATTAGCAAACCAAATTCAATAAGTCATTAAAAGGATCATATACCATGATCAAGTGGGATTTATTCCAGGGATGCAAGGATGGTTCAACATGTGCATGTTAATCAATTTGATATATCCACTAACAAAAGGAAGAATAAAAATCATAAGATCATCTCAATAAACACAGAAAAAGCATTTGACAAATTCAACATACATCTGTGATAAAAACTGTCAAGAATGCAGGAATAGAGGGAACATACCTCAACCTAGTAAAGACAATATATGAAAAGCCTATAGCTAACATCATACTCAACTGTGGAAAACTGATATCTTTTTCTCAAAGGTCAGGAACAAGCCAAGGATATCCACTCTTGACATTTTTATTCAACATCATATTGGAAGTCCTAGCCAGAGCAAGTAGGCAAGAAAAAGAAATAGAAATCATCCAAATTGGAAAGGAAGAAGTAAAACTGTCACTATTTGCAGATGACATGATATTATATATATAAAACCTTGAAGAATTCATAGGAAAACCATTAGAACTAATAACTAAATTCAGTAAATTTGCAGGGTACAACATCAATACACAAAAATCAATATGTTAATAGTGAACTATCAGAAAGAGAAATTAAGAAAACAATTCCATTTACAATAGCACTAAAAAGAATAAAATATCTAGGAACAAATTTAACTAAGGAGGTGAAAGACCTGTATATTTAAAATAATCAGACATTAATGAAAAAAATTGAAGAAGACATAAACAGATGGAAAGGCATTCTATGCTCATGGATTGGAGGAATTAATATTGTTAAATATTCATACTACTCAAAGAAATATACAGATTCAATGCAATCCCTATCAAAATATCAATGACATTTTTTCACAGAAATAGAACAAATAATCTTAAAATTTGTAGACCTTAAATAGAGCAATCTTGAGAAAGAAAAAGCAGGAGGCATTATGCTCCCTGATTTCAAGCCATATTCCAAAACTGTAGTAATTAAAACAGTATTGCATTGGCATAAAAACAGACACATAGATCAATGGAATAGAATAGAGAGTCCAGAAATAAACCCACACATATGGTCAATTAATACATGACAAAGGAGCCAAGAATGCACAATAGGGACAGAAGGGTCTCTTCCATAAATGGTTCTGGGAAAACTGGGCGGCTATATGCAAAAGAATGGAACTGGACCACTATCTTATAATATGCACAAAAATTAACTCAAAATGTATTAAAGATTTGAACTTAAGACCTAAAATCATGAAACTCCTAGAAGAAAACGTAGGCCGTAAGATCTTTGGCACAGGTCTTGGCAATGAGTTTTTTAATACGACCCTGAAAGCACAAGCGACAAAGGCAAGAGTAAACAAATGAGACTATATCAAACTAAAAAGTTGACTTACAGCAAAGGAAACCATCAACAAAATGAGAAGGAAACCGACTGATTAGGAGAAAATATTTACCAAATCATATGTCTGATAAGGGGCTCATATCCGAATTATATAAGGAACTCACACAACTCAATAGCAAAAAGACAATCCAAGTAAAAAATGGGCAGAGACTCTAAATGGACATTTTTCTAAAGAAAAAGACATACACATGGCCAATAGGTACATGAAAAGATGCTTGACATCATTAATCATCAGGGAACGGCAAATCAAGCCACAATGAGATATCACTTCACACCTATTTAGAAAGGCTATTATCAAAAAGATAAAAAATAATGAGTGTTGGTGAGGATGTGGAGAAAAGGGAGCCCGTGTAACACTGTTGGTGGGAATATAAATTGGTGCAGCTGTTAGGGAACACAATACAGTGGTTCCTCAGAAGGTTAAAAATATAACGACCATATAATCCAGCAATTCCACTTCTGGGTGTTTATCTGAAGAAAATGAGGGGCGCCTGGGTGGCTCAGTTGGTTGGGTGTCCGACTTCGGCTCAGGTCAGGATCTCACAGCTCATGAGCTCAAGCCCCGCATGGGGCCCTGTGCTGACAGCTCAGAGCCCAGAGCCTGCTTTGGATTCTGTGTCTCCCTCTCTCGCTGCCTCTCCCCGACTCGTGCTCTGCCTCTCTCTGTTTCTCAAAAATAAACATTTTAAGAAAAGTAAAAAAAAAGAAAATGAAAACACTGACTTGAAGAGATATCTGCGCTCCCATGTTCATTGTAGCATATTTACAATAGCCAAAGCATGGGAACAACCTAACTGTCCATTGAGGGATGAATGCATGAAGAAATAGTGGTATATATATTTAATGAAATATTATTTAGCCGTAAAAAGCATGAAATCTTGTTATTTGCAACAACATGGACCTTAAGGGTATTATGCTAAGTAAAGTAAGTCAGACAGAGAAAGACAAATACTGTATAATCTGTCTTATGTGTGAAATCTTAACAAATAACCCCCCCCAATACCAGTGTGTAGATAAGGGAAATAGATTAGCAGTGGCCAGAGATGGGTCATGGGGGGGGGTGGGTGGGAGAAATGGGTGAATTTTTTTGTTAGTTTAAATAAATTGAATATAATAAAAAGCATATTCTGCAAAAAAAATTAATTAAGAAACAGTAATCCTTTGCTTTTGTGAAGGGCTTATATGGTAGCTTTATATGTGAGACTTTGATTTTAACAAGTGTGAGTACCCATGATGTACAGAGCCCTTTGCTAGATGCTGTAGGGGACAGAAGATAAATAAGACAGGTCCCTGCACCAGAGAAGTTTATGTTAAAAAGGAATGGGAGACAGATAATACAGGAGGGTGAACTCAGGTAAATGTCAAAGGGCGACATTTACACAACAGTGTAAGTATGTAAGTAGGAAAATTACCATAAGGAAACGGAAAGAGGCTGAATGACTTATCTAAAGTTCCACTGACCAGGAATCTAACCTGGCCCTCTAGCTCCAAGGCCTGGGCTTCTTCCCCACACACTCAGCACGGAAACTTGTAACCACAGACATCATCCAGCGACCTCAAAGAGAGGCCTGCACATGAGAGGTAGTGGGAAGGGGGCATGGGAGAAGGTCACCAGAGTGACTAGAATAACTGAAAAACAAGTAAAAATTAATCTAACGAGGATTTATAGAGCCAAAAAAGAGTTTCATAAAACTATTTTAAAACAGCATTACAGAAAGCGATAAAAATAAAGGGAAAAAATCATCTACAGTCCTTTCGCATCACTTCCACCCCCAGCCCAGTGCCACATAGTCCATTCTTTTCTTCACTTATATTCCATGTTTTGCCTGGTTATGATCCTATTTTACGTGAATTTGTGTCCAAATTTGTCCTCTTAAACATTGTTCCATGTTAGGATAAGGTGTTTGTAATTATAACTCAGTAACTATATAATGTTTCATTGAGTACCTGTATGATGCATAAACAAATAGCTTCCTTATCACTAAATATTTAGCTTGTTTCCAATTTTTTCTCAGTTATTTTTAAAAATTTTATTTTAGAGAGAGCACATGCAAGTGGGGGACAGGGCAGAAGGAGAGAGAGAGAGAAAGAGAGAGAGAGAGAGAGAGAGAGAGAGAGAGAGAGAGAGAGAGAGAATCTTAAGCAGGGTCCATGCTCAGCACAGAGCCCAAAGCAGGGTTTAATCCCATGACCCTGGGATCATGACCTGAGCTGAAATCAAGAGTTGGAGGCTCTGCTTCCGATTCTGTGTCTCCCTCTCTCTCTGCCCCTCCCCCGTTCATGCTCTGCCTCTCTCTGTCTCAAAAATAAATAAACGTTAAAAAAAAAAAAAAAAAGAGTTGGAGGCTCAAAGGACTGAGCCACTCAGGCACCCCCAATTTTTTCTCAGTTATAAATAACACTACAGTTAACTTTTTCTCTGATTCTAGCTTTTTCCTTATTTTGGATTATTTCATTCTGGCTATATTTCTAGAAATTAGAATGTTGGGTCAAACAATATGAACATGTTTTGATGTTACTCTCATTCACCAACTTTTAATTCAAATAGAGTCTTACTTTCCCTTGATCTCTTTAACATGTTCTCCATGGAAGAACTTTAACTCATTTAACTTCTACTGATGGATATTTATCACATTTTTGCAATTACAAATAAAACTACAAGGAACATACTTGTACTTGCATCGTGCTCATGTGCATTTCTATTGGATGAGCTCTTTAGAAGTAGAATTGGCTGGGACAAAGTACACGGACCTTTCAAATTTTGGTACATATCATCAAATTGCCCTCATATCGGTTCTGCTAGTTTACAACCCACCAACAAGTGCATGTAAGGGCCAGTACCCCCCTCCCCCCCACCCTTTCAACAGCGCTGGATATTATCTGGCCTTTTACATTTTAGCCGGTGAGGTGTGATGCTGTTTCATTATTGCTTCAACTTATATTTCCTTATTACTAGGAAGATGAACAATAAATTTTTTGACTTTCAAGTTTGGGGCCCTGTCCACCCCTCCTGATCACTGGGATACTGCCTTTTTTTTTTTTTTTTTTTTTTTTTTTTAATTAATGTTTATTTTTGAGAGAGAGAGAGAGAGAGAGAGCGCGCACAAGTAGGGGAGGGGCAGAGAGAGAGGGAGACACAGAATCCGAAGCAGGCTCCAGGCTCTGAACTGACAGCACAGAGCCTGATGTGGGGCTCGAACTTATGAACCATGAGATTATGACCTGAGCCAAAGTCAGATGCTTAACCAACTAAGCCACCCAGGCACCCTGGGATACTGCTTTGTTTATCTAACTTTAGTGTCCATTCTAGGGGTTTCTTGTGGTGAAATTCCTCCTTCAGAGAACCTTGAACTTGAGCCTTATTCTACATCCCCATCAGCTCAGACAGTAGGGGGAGAGGCTGGCTCAGCTAGTTTGTCTGAAGGCCCAAGTTTGAGGCCTAAGGTCTTCTTCCTTCCTAAGGTCCAATGCCTCTGATATTGGGATTATGCCAGAATTCTGGTAGGAAAGCTACTTGGGTTGGATGTCCCCTTGGCCGTCTGTTATGCGGTCATGGGTTGTTGGGGTTCACCATCAATCTGCTCTCATCGGTTTCACCTCATACAGAAATTCCCAATTGGAGGCACACTGTCCTGATTTTCCCGTACTGCTATTAAGGTTATTTTTCCATATGTCTTCTATTATTTCAGTGAGACATTGGGAGGTAGGAAAGATAAATACAGCCTTCTGATCAGCCGTTTAGAACTAGAAGCCTTTGTTATGTACATGTGTAAAACAAATATTGCCAAGTATTTTCCCATGGAGTTTTACAAATTTTCGTCTAACAAAATAGGGTATCAAACCCCAATCTGATCAGCACTAGGTACTGTAATTTCCCCTAATTTAGTAGAAGGAAGAGATACGTCAATTTGCACTTCTTTGACTATTAGTAAGCTTGGATATTTCTACACATGCTTATTAATTCATTTCATCCTTTGTAAACTCTCCATTTCTGTACTTGCTCATTTACCTGTTTGATCTTAATATGTTGCTTTATCATCAAGATTGCTTTCATATTTATGTAGTAACTTTCTCAATTTAGTATTTACCTTTGCATTAATTTTTTGCTCTGAGTTCTTTCATACCTAAGTTTGAATTTTGAATGTATTTAGGTTTTTCTTCTGTGCCTCTAATTTGGGCAACCCACTTCACTCGCCTGGGTTACAAGTAAATTCATAGCTCTTATTTCTCTAATTCATTGTCCAACCCTAAAGTGTTTTTATTGGCAGAAAGTTCAGTATCTCCCTCTTGAGGCTTCTCTACCATCTTCCCCAAAACCTTAAGGGTCTCATTCAGCCCAGAGGAGACGACTTCTGTTTCTAGGTAGAAGGCTGGGAAAGAAACTAGAAATTCTGGTGAGTCTGCTTGCATTGATTGATGCTATGTGGCGTACTGCTGAATGCTAGCTCTGTGCTGTCCAATGGACATGTGTGTCCACTGTAGCAAAGTCCTCCTGCTGATGTGGTCCCTGAACAGGCCATGGTCCCAAGTTAAATAGCTCTTGGTTCCCATCCAGCCATTGTTCCCCACGGCGCCATACTATTCTAAGGCAGCCGGATGAGGAGAGGCTTCTGGCTTGAGCCAGGTGACATGTCAGAGCCAGCAATTCACCCACAACTGTGTGCCCTTCACAGATACCACTTCCTCCCCGCAGTGCTTTATTTCCAGCAGACCTTGGTCAGGGCGACTCCACAGGATTCTCTAACTTCAAATCTTGGGAAGAAGGAGTTAAAGTCTTGGTTTCTGCCCTCTCAGAAGAATCTTGGGATCCTTCTACAAATTCATACTCCGATGAGTTTTCAGCTTGGTGCATACTAAATGGTCTCCAGAAGAGAGGTACAGTTTTCTTCAAGCCGCAGAATGTTTGGGTGACCTTTCCTGGAGGTCAGTGGATGCCTACTCATTGGATCAGGCTGCAAAAACCAGAAATCACTCTACCCATTTTTTAGAATTATTTTCCTTTTTCTCGTTGTCTTTATTTTTGTTTTATGTCATTCCATCCATTTCAAGAAAGATGTATTTAATACAGGGGATTAGGTGCTTACAAATTATTGGCAGATCTAAGGGGCAGGATCTGGGCTGAGCCCCTACAGGTGACTCCTGGAACAATAGCACCACGTCGGGAAGCTGAGGGATCATGAAGCGGACACTGTAGCTGCTGGCCAAAGCTGCACATGGCCTGAGCTATAATCCAGAGATCAGGAAGCTGCCACCACAACTGTTGGCTCCAGAACCGCATGGATCCTGCCGGATCCACTAGTGCAAAAAATAGACGCCACTCGCCCTGCCTCTTGAGGGACCCCGAGACGTCTGATAACCCTGCTCCAGAAAACTCCATGTCTTAACTTGCCAGCAGAAGCAGCAGAAAAGCAGCGTCTGCCTCACTTCCACTTTCCAAGTCTCACACAAGTGCATCTGGTTGGCTACACTTTAAGTTGTCCAGAACCCTCGATACGAGAGAGTCTGGAAAACATCACTTTCAGCATTCTAGCCATGGCCTTGCAGTAAGACAGGCAAGAAGGAGGATGGAATAGACATTGCACTCCATCCACCATACCAGTCACTTGTATTTATATGACAAGAAGAGGCTGCTCAAGTGATTCCCGCATGAGGCGAGAAAATCTGCTGCAAAGTGACTGTCCCTATCTATGGACGTAGAAGCATCTGGCGTAATTTCCAAAGCCCCACATTACCCAGCAATACCTTACGCATCTAAACTTAACATCCCTCCTCCAAGGTCGTTAAAATGTTCTATCAGAATGGACGATTGTTGGATGAGATCGTAGATGTGCCTGGATTGTGGGGGGGGGGGGGGGGGGAAGTATTCCAAGAGGAAAGAAGGGTCTGTGGCCAGAGCTGAGGCCCTGTCCCACATCTGCTGTGGACTTTACTGTCAAGCAAGGGGGCAAAGTCGGCCCAGTGAATCAGCGCCAATCAGTTCAAGGCCAGAGGGCCCTGTTCACATCTGTGGCTCCACATCTTCTGATGGATGTGGGCAACTTGGGGCTCACTCTGAAGATGGAGACAAGGATGGTGAGAAACTGGAAGCCATGCTGCTTGGAGAAAGGTAGAAGGAAATGAGAGCACTTAGCCTGAAGAAAAAGAAAACTAGGGGGAGATGCTCTTTTGTTCATTCAGTCAGTGAATGTTTACTGAGTCGTTTTTGTTCGAGGCACTCCCCTAAACAGGTACAGGATAAAAATATCATTCCTAGGGGTGCCTGGGTGGCTCAGTCGGTTAAGCATCTGACTTTGGCTTAGGTCATGATCTCGTGGTTTGTGAGTTTGAACCCCACATCAGGCTCTCTGCTGTCAGCGCAGAGCCTGCTTTGGATCCTCTGTCCCCCTCACTCTCTGCCCCCCACCACTTGTGTGCTCTCTCCCTCCCCCCACCCCCTCAAAAATAAATAAACATTAAAAAACATTCCTTCTTGCACTAGACTTGCAGTTTAGCAAAGGAGGCAGGTTTTTTTGACAATTAAAAACAATTATAAATTATGAATTATAAATTATGCCAGCGCTATGAAGGAGTTTCCATAAGGTCGAGAATAAGAAGTGATTACGTCTGCCTAGACGAGTCAAGGAACACCTAAAAGGAACAGGAGGGGTTCCTGAGCTGATTCCTCAAGGAGAAATTGAAATTTGCCAAATAGATCATGGTGGAGAAGGTGGCCTAGGAAGACAGAACAGTATATAGAAGGATGGAGAGGCATTGAGAGAGATTGGCTTACCTAGGATGCATTTCGGTGTTTTTGGAGCAAAAGTGCAAAGAGATAATGCCAAGAAATAAAGACGGATTAGAAGTTAGGGACTGTGTTCCTCCTTACTCCTGGGCACATACCCCCCTTTATGCCTCCCAGCCTCCCGTGCAGTTGGGCAGGGCCTGTGAACAGCATGTGGGCGGGAGTATCGTGCATGGCTTCCTGGTCTGGCCCACGAAACCCTTCCTGCCGTGATCCCCCACCCTTCTCTGTCTGGATGGCTGCAGGCAGAGTCACTAAATGGGAGGACCCTGGGTCCCTACATTACCACATGGAAGGCCCAGGTCCCAGATTTGGAGGCTTCTCTGTCCCGGCAGGTAGCTGAGCAAGAAGGGCCTTGGACGCCATGCTATCTTGAGACTTGAGAAAATGTCTTTAGAAGAGAGACAAATCTGTCATAACTGACCCTTGGGGGCAAACCAGCTTGAGCAAACAGACAGGAAGTGTTCAGCTCATCTTCTTTCATCTGTTATCCTCACCCCTCTCTCCTGGCCTCACACCTCCTCTCGGAAATTGAAGAAAACAGGGAAGCTGGTCACATCTGGTCACAAGACAGCCACTAGCTATCTTCTCTTCCTCGTGGTATGCTCCTTCTCTTCCTCTCGCTGCCATGCTCAGCTGCTCCACTGTGGTGGCTCTTCCCTGGGGACTCCGGGGTCTCTGTCCTTCTGACGCTGTGCTGCGTCTGCTGCATTAGCGTCCACAAAACAGTGGAGTGGAGAAGGCAACCTCTCCTTTGGTGGCCCAGCCTTCCACCCTCCTGCCCCCGAGGCTCTGGTGTGTAACAGATTTGATTGGCAGGTAGGGAATAATTAGAAGGGTGACTTCTGTAGGGCAGAGAAGGGTTTAAATGGATATGGAGCCTGGCCAGTCAGATACTATAATCTAAAGGGATAGAAAGCAAGTTATTTCCCCCTTCATCCTCCTCTGTCTCTTTTTCTCAGAAGGGACCATTCTTCCCATCTGTGACTCACAAGGTTTGATCTTTCCTTAGGATCTGTCCCCCTGTCCCTCCACGGCAATGCAAGGACACGGTTTGCCAGCAGTCCATTTCACAGAGTCTGACCCAGTCAGTGTAGAGTTACGGTGGGCACTTGGGGTGGGGCGGTCAGAGTTGGGCTTTGGCACCCCACATCTGTCTCTCTCTCTCTGTCTCTCTCAGGCAATGTGATGTACAGAGATGCCTACTGTAGTTCTCCAGAGCATTAGTATTGGCTCAAACGTGTGCATGCACACACACACTCATATAACATACCTTCCAAGGTCAAATAATTCTCACAGTTCAGTCTAAACTCAAGAAGGAAAAATATCTTCTTAAATACAGCATCACCCATAAGGATTCTCCTGTCCGCAGTAGAGAAATGATTTTACAGTGTTACCCAGACCAGCTCTGATTTGGGGCTGGATGTCCTCCCCTGACAGCTCTCTGTAAGGAGCCCCTGGACTCACCCACAGCCCCCAGCCCACTCAAGGGGACTGTGTCCCAGATACTCCCCATCGCACTGGCCCGGATGGCGAAGTTTGAAAAGGGAGTGGAACAGCTCTTCCTGCTGTTGATGAGAAGAAACTGAGGGTAAAGGCTTCAGTCACTTTTCCCTTCTGTTCATTGATGATGGTTCAGTGCCCTTTCTGGTGGAAAAGCCTTAGAGCAGAGCCCAGATTTCTTTCTTATCATAGTCCAGCCACGACAGTCTTCTCTACCGTGGCTTCTTGTTATGAGGCCCTGAGCCATCATGTAAGAAGCGATAGCCCAAGAGCTAGCAGCAAAGGAGTTGGTGGCCACGAGAAAGTCTGGACTCTTGTGCCACCCAGCAGAGTTAAAGCACGCCCATGAGCCAAAGCTCCAAGGGAAGCTTCTAGGGTGCAGCTTACACAGGTGTGTTCCACATGAGAAGATTCATCAGGATGCTTGTTTATGATTTGCGTACTTTCCATGTGTTGCATTTCAATAAAAAGTTAAAATATAGTTTTACCGGCTGTTAAAATGTATTACGAAGCAGCTTAATAAAATAGTGGGGTTTATTAATAATTAATTATTAAATTAATTAATTTCTGAGTAGTAAATTCAGAAATAGACCTGTATATGAATAAGGCTGAAATTAATATAATGTGTGCATAATGTGTACATAAGATGATAATTTAGTTTAAGAAAATTAGGCTCAACTGGCAGAATTGGTTCTCTACCTAAAAAAATATACTAAACTGAAATCCTAGGAGTATGAAACAGATCTGTGCTGGGTGAAGACTTACATTGAAAAAATGAAAAATGCCTTACATAAACTTGTGTGCAAGAAAACTTCCTAGTAGGAAAACTTTCCCAGAGTAGAAAAATACTTATAGTATTTATGACACTGCAAGTGTTAATATGCCTAGTCAGTAGTTTTTCAAAGAACGTGGTAAGAGTTGTGAATTATACCTCCATAGATTGTTTGCGAGGATGTGAGAAAATGCACCAGCATACATTCCCAGTAAGAGTATAAATGCGGTGCGGTCTCTTTGAAGGGCAGTTTTGACAATGCCTGTCAGAATGAGCAATACAGACACACACCTGACCCAGGCGTGTCACTTCTAAGAGTCATCCTGCAGGTATACTCATGTGTGATGTAGAGACAGTCGTACAAAGATGTTCTTTGCAAAATTGTTTGTAGTAGCAAAAGACTGGAAATGACATAGGAATCCATCCGTAAAGGGCAGGTTAAATAAATTACAGGGCTACATTTTAATAGCCTACAATGCAGCTGTTAAAGTAAGAAGGGAGACTGCCTTCTACTGATACGAAATGATATTCAAGATATATATGATATATTGACACACAGAAAAAAATGTGTAGAACAGAGTTTATAATATCTTCCCATTGGCATAAAAATAAACGTGCCTGTGCAATGTATCTTGAGAGGTACATAAAGAACTGGGAGAAAAAAGAGAAATTGATAAGAAAAGCACAAAATAACAAGTAGGAAAAATGAATGAAATTAAGAAGTGATCATTGACATAGAAGGAGGTCTTTTTAAAGGATGTTTAATCCATTTGGGGCTTAAAAAAATGTCAGAGACTCAGATGTGCTCTGCTGCCTTGTCCCAGAGGGGTCACCTGCCAGGAACATTTTGAGGAATTGTGTATCATTCATGATTCCTACCAAATCCCTGTCTTTGTGTCTTTTTAGTTTTTTCTTCCGTTTGGCTTGTTTTTGCTTGTGGAAATGACCTCCTGTCTTGACCGTTCATACCTGATTTAAATGTAATTATTCTTTCTTCCTCGACCTGTAGAGGAAGACAGGAGTCTTCCTGAACAGAAACCTCCCTCCCTCTCTCCGTCCGTCCCTCCCTTCCTTCCTTGCTTCCGTTCTATTTTTATTTTTATTTTTGCAGCTGCTGTCTTCTTAGCCATGCCCTTCTTATACATTCTCCCTGTACCTCATCTCACTTGGTAGTCCTTAACCTCTCTGAAGTCACAGTGCTCTCTGATATCTGACAAAAGCTATACACTGCCTCTCTGGAAACTAGAAACACACACACACACACACACACACACACACACACACACAAGCTTAAAGTTTTGGAAGTTCATAAATGCTAATCTAGCTGTCTCTTTCTTTCTGACTTTACCCAAAGTGGTGCTGATGTAACTAAATTGCTACTGATTATTTTTCTTCAGACCAAGTAGTCTTTCTTTATGATTATAACCCACAAAAGGAAAGAAAAAATATTATCACATTGTCTCAGTCTCTTTGAGGTCTCTCATTCCAGGAAATTCAAATCCAATATGCAAAAAAAAAAAAAAAAAAAAAAGGTTTGGAGAGCAATTTAAACCTTTAATGCACATTTTGGGAAGATCCCAATGGGAGAAATTGTATTCATAATATATATTAAAAAAAACTTCAAAATTTCATCTTCCCCCGTCTCCTGCTCTCCCTGTATCTCACACATATGATGGCCACCTTGAGCCTCCTGTTCTGTCCGTCCTTCCAAGATGCTTTTCAAATGCCTTTCACACTGGCTCCTGGATCTCTCCTCCTGTCCTCTCATTGTCCAAGTGTATTCAGGCCAGTACTCTGACCTGTCTAGCTCCCATAAATTCAAATAGCATGGGACCTCCCAGCCTCTCTTTTACCCCAACTCTGCCCACTCCAAGAGATGAGCCAGTAGACATAGCTTAGCAGAAAGTAGAGGAGGAGAAAGCCTATAAATATTTTACCTTAACATGTTTTCCTGTTACACACAAAAAAGCATGAAGTTGCTCTTTCTAATCTTCCTAACCTGTTTTCTGGCTTCTCTGGATCAACCTATCCTGGAGGCTTCCCTGAAGGGTAAACTGGCCACTTTCAGTCCCCCTGCGCCCCCTCCTTAATCTCTATTTCTGGGGGAAGAGTTAGAAACCTGCAGTTTAGAATCTGTAAACCCCCCACCCTCGACCCCATCCACAAGGTGCAAAGGGATCAAGATTCAGCTGAAGGAACCATCACAAGACGACCACTGCCAGATAAGTCAGAGTATGTAGCTCAGCCAGAAATACGATTCACTGAGATCCAGACGCTGCTTCCTGAGTTTTGCTCCCTCTATGTGCTAGGATGTTGACTGGACTAGTCAAGCAGGTCACTTGGCGGAAGAGTTTACCTTGGCAGTTCACAAAGACATGCAAAGCGTTAGTTGAGAATTACTAGACCCAGAATATGGAGCAGGAACCCTGTATATTGTAGGGTGCAGTGGCCTCAAGGATGTGCACATCCACTGTTAAGACGATGAGACATGTCTGGAGGTGAGCTCCCCCTTCCTGCTCACTAAGGGTGGGAGCTCCAGCCCGTGTGGCCAAGGGGATGGTTTTGTTCTGATGCAGTCACGTGCCTTCCTTGCAGATTCTGCTGGCCCTCTCACAGACCTGCTGTGTCTGTGCCCGGCTTGCTGGTGGGGTTCTGCCCAGAGCCCTTGCTGAAGCCCTGGGTTTGGGCTTCCGTGGCTTCCATAGAGGGCCACACCCGTGGCAGCAGAGGCCTGCCGTCTCCCTCACCTGATCTCCTGTGCCTGGACTTCTGAGAGTCCTCCCTGGGTGCTCTTGCCCATTTTAGAATGTTTTCTTTAAAATGATTCAAGGATTCTGCATGAATTCTGCTGCATTTTTTTTAAGGTCCCCAAACCCAGAAGCTGCCCCATTCCTCCCTGGATGTCCCACCCCCCTCCTGCCCTCAGTCTGGCCCAGTCACACCTGACAGGTGCAGAAATAGGCCCTGTCCTCTGGACTGGGGGTCAGGAGAGGAGACCAGCTCTGTGATGCTCCCAAGCCTCCCTGTGCGACATGAGTTAACAGTTTCCAAACCTCTGTTACACTTGCTTATGTCCTGTGAGATTTGTCTTGGATTTGGTCTAAATTTCCCTCGGTCCAATTTTATCCCTATTTCAAATCCTGCCTCCCCTGGAAAGCCCTGAGCAAGCCTCCCACTTCTTCTTCCCCTGCTTTGACGACTGTGGGTCAATGACCAGTCTCTTACAGTCTAGCTCCCTCTGGCTGCCTTTTCAGTCCTAATGCCATGCTCTCCTTATCGCCATCTGGCCTCAAAAAACAAGCTCTCCGTCCCTCGCATGGCCTGTGTTCTTATTTGGATCTCTTCCAGCCAGCTGACATCTTGCTGGAGAGGAGAAACAAGCCCCACAGACACTTCTGCCTTTCCTAACAGGCCTGTTTAGCAGTCATCAGGCCGGAGGCCTGGTGCCTGGGGATCTCAGAACACCTTCTGAACAATGGTAGACATCAAATACAGATGGAGAGAAACGCAAGTCTATGGTGCAGAACCACGCACTTTACGGAGGCCAATGGAGCCTCCTTCCCTCCTGCAAACGGTCTGGCCGGGAAAGAGTATGGAATGTGGGCTCAGAAGAGCTGGGGTAGCACAGACACGGGCCACTCTGCATGTTCCCACAAAACCCACGCTGGTCGTGGAAGAACAGTGCCAGCAGGGTATCCCAGCGCTCCCGGAATTAGCTGCGTCCATGGCTTTTCTGAAGTTACTGTTTTCTGTAGAACAAATCAAAAAACTGCCATGCCTGGAGATCAAACAAGATGAAGCCCAGGGAAATTCTGTAAGCAGTGATGAACATTGTTTTGAAAGGCAGAGAGGGAAACAAAGCCAAGTCTAAGGGGAGCCACACCCTTAACAAGTTTACTGGCCTCTACACCCTTCTCCCTGTAGCAGAGAGAACAGATCCACCACGATCAGTGACCCTGATTTCAAGAGCTGCAGAGACAAGGGTCATCTGTCCAAAATAGCCATCCAAAGTGACACGTAATTAAGTCCCACTTGTGTGTACAGACTATAAGCACAATGGGGGTTTGCGGGAGGAGAGCTCAGGACGGCTGTAGACTGGGACAGGGGGCACTGGGGGTGCTCATGTGATACTCTGCACTTCTGTGCCCGCTTTCCACGACCCGCACAGTCGTAACTGAGGGACCACGGGTCCTTTGGGTCAGCCCTGGGCTGAGAGGAGCAGCCCCTCTCCCCCATCTTTGCTATTTATCTGCAGTAAACGCTTACTGATACCCCCGGACACTGGTCCGGAGCTCTGCCTGCTCCAGGGAGTTTGCAGGCTCAAGCACCGTGGTGGTCTGATAGGGACTGCAGTCAGCCCGGGCCTTCCAACCACCGGGCCTGAGACCATGTCCCCCACTGTTTACAATGCCCCCCTCTCCCCGTGAGCAACTTGAGGGTGCTCTGTCTTATCATGTTTGTGTTCTTGAGGCAAAACTCAATGCCGGGCACCGTGCTCAATAACTACTACTAATACTACAAATAATAACTACTACTAATAATAGTAAGTGGAGAATAAATGAGAATGACATAGGGTGTCCGTGAGTCTGAGACACAGAGGTCCCAGCTGGAATGCTAGTCAAGGTCATGATAGGGAACCTCAGGACACATTTGATCTGAGAGGCGTGACTCACATAGGAGCTGGGGTCATGCGTTCTAAGGGTCTAGATAGCCCTTGCTCAGCCCCATCTGCTGAATTGGTTCTTACTGCGTCATCCGCATTCCACCGATCTGAGTCTGAGCTCAGCCTCTTCAAACTATTGCCACTAATGAGAAGAATATGATTCACATTTGTGAGTTACCGACAATTTGAGAAGACGCTGCAAAAAACTTAGAGACCTCCTTTGGCACTAACCAACTGCCGGGATTTTTAACTGGCCAAGAGACTCAACAGAAGCCCCCCAGACTCAGTCATTTTTTCTGGATCTCCTTTCTTTCCCATCCCTCCCTCTCTGGCCTACCTGCTACCTTACACCTCAATAAACTCTTTTAACTCTGTTATGTCGAGTGGTCCAGCTCTTACTACGTCTATTTCCAAACCTTGACATGGCCAACTCATCGAGGGACAAGTGAGAGCGAAGGGCCATCTCTTCTGTTGGCAGCAGAGGACCACAGGGACCCTGAGTCCTTGGAACAACATCCACTCTCCTTCAAAGCTGGCGTAATTTAAAATAACACCCCCTTCCCCATAATCCTTACTCTGTAAGGGAAGGTGTGTCATTTACTTTCATTTTGCAGATGAACCTCAAAGAGATCATCAATTATCCAAAGTCACCGCAGGGAGCCTAGAAAGTAGAACTTAAGCGCAAATCTTGGCCCTCGTAGCCTGGCGCTCCTACAACTACCTGCAGCGGATGAGCCCAGAACACCCGGCTGTGTGTTGGAATAGCACTCTGCATACAAAGCAACTTCCCCATTAGAGCTGGTCATTCCATGTTTGGAATGTACAGAACATCAAGCAGTTGGAGTGGAGCTTTACGAAGACACAGGATTCCAAGTCTGTGCCCTCAAATGGTCTGTAATCTAATGAAGGAAGCAAAGTACACCCCCACAGGACACGAGTGTATGAACAAATATAGTTGTCTGGGGACAAATAGGAAGGCTAACCAAAAATGTGCAACATTAAGTGCATCATGGAAGGCTTCCTGGAGGTGACAAAGCCCCTTTCTTTCCTTACCCTTTGTTCAAGTTGGACCTCAGATGCCGACGGTGAAGATAATTATGCTGCGTGCAATCATAGCACATTACCACTTACCATGGGTCTGTGCCAGGCCCCTCTCTTGCGTTATTTGCTTGTCTCTTCTTCCAGTCCTGTTCAACTCCTTCCATCGGTGGCCATTCTAACACTTAATGAGATCCATTGTTTTGGTGTGTGTTCTTGAACATGTGAACTGTTGATCTGTAAGCTTGGATTTTAAGTTTATGTAGGCACTATTTTACATCTCACTGTTTGTTTGGGGGTTTTTTGTCTGTTTTTCACTTAGTGCTGTGTTAAGATGTACGGTTGTTGCTATGGCCCCTCTGGTCTGTTGCCTTCCACAGAGGCGTCATCCCTGATTTTACTTCTCCACTCCCCAGTGATGATCACTGAGCTTGCTTCAGTTCCCTGCCTCCATAAACAACACAGCCGTGAACATCTTTCACACATGACCCCCTTGTGGACGTGTTGAGAAATTTTGGGGACATAGACTCAGGCGCGGAATTGCTTCTCGTGGGGTATCTGTGAACTTAATATGACGAAGTAACACCAGGTCAATGGCTGCTCTCGCTACGCCCCTCCCGCAGTGTCCCTGCATTCCTGCAGATGCTCGGATCCTTGGCATTATCCAGCTCTCTAATTTTTGCCAGTCCTACCAACGTAAAGTAAGAGTGTACTGTGGTTTCAATTTGTCTTTCTCAGATAGTCATGAGTTTGGGCATCTCTTCACTTTCCTGTTAGCCTTTTTGGTTACTTCCTTTGAAAACCACCTGTCCATTGCCTGTTACTACATCCAGGTTCCCTTTATCCCCTTGATAATTAGCAAGGGGTCCCTTTAAAAAAATTATTTATTTAGATAGAGAGACCACATGCATGCACACATGCTTGCAAGCAGGGGAGGGAGGGGAGCTCTGTGCTGTAAGCATAGAGCCCGGTGCAGGGCTGGATCTCAAGAACCCTGAGATCATGACCTGAGCTGAACTCAAGAATCGGATGCTTAACAAACTGAGCCACCCAGGCACCCCTGCAAGGGTTCTTTGTATCTCCTACAGAGGCCTCTTCTCAAATAGCACACACCTCTTTGGGGCTGTCGTTACCTATGTATTGGGCACGGAGGAACCTATCTGGCCATCGTTCTTCACACCTTCATCCTGGGGATGTGGGCCTGCCAATGGCCACAAGCACAGTCAGGGTAAAAGGAAACCCTTCCTCCGATCCCCTCTGCCAACCTCGCGTGAGGATTGCAGTCTAGGAAGTCTGGTAACAAGGCGAAAAACCTGTTCCTTTTCTCCAGGGCTGCTAACCTGCTGTGTCAATTTCATGAGTTAATAAATGATTGGAGAAGGCTTACTTGACTCAGAAGAAATTGAGATCAGTGGTGCTTAGGCCCCACTCAATTAACTTGTGCTCCTAGGGGGGCTGAGTGGGGAGCAGGGGCAGCCGGTCGTTAATTACATGTACGGCTGCCAGCTGTGGCCGCGCGTCTCCTGCCAGCATCGCTCAGGCAGCGAGGAGGTGACCCTGCGTCAGTGAGCTGAAGTCACTCAGGGCAGGGGCCCTTCAGACACAGCACAGGCACTTGGCCTTGTGAGGAGTGGGACACTCACTTCCCAACATGTCCTATCAGGTTGGCCGTTAATCCCCCCACCGGCCTCTACCAGAAGAATGGCCTTTAAGATCCCCCACCCTGGCGTCTTTGTTGGCCCCACCCCACCCAGGGTTGCTGTGTACCCTGGTTCTTCCGCACCTCCCTCTTCCTCCTGCCTTCTGGCCCACTTGCCCAAAGGACACAGAATCTGGAGCCAATCTTATGGGCATCAGATGATGCTACAGACTCTGCAAAGTCACCTGCCTCCTTGCTGCCTGCTGCCTGAAGTCCTCCCAAAGACCTTCGTTCCTACATCATTTCCTAAAAGGGCCAGATGGGAAGACTCAAACCTGTAAAAAAGGCAGGTCCCCGAGCCCCTCCTCTGGAGATGCCTCGGTAGGTCTGGAGTCTCCGTCTTTTAACACCCAACTCAGGTGATTGTTACCGTCAAGCTGATTTGAGAGACCCTGCCTCAGACCCTGTAGCTCCTGGTGTAGTTAGTGCAGATCTTCTGGAAGGAGAGACAGCAGCCTAATGGCAGGGCCCTGGCCTGGGGCCAGGAGGCTCCACTCCCAGTGCCTCTCCTGCTCCACCTCTATTTTGCTGTGTGTGGTTAAGCCAGTCACTTGTCCTCTCTGAACTTGGTTTCTTCATCTAGAAAATAGATAACGGGCCAGATCCCTTAGAGTCCTTCCATTTCCATGTGTTTTTCTGTCAGTAACTAATAGGTTAAACATGCATATTGCATGATTTGTGCTCAACGAACAACTTTGGCTTTTTTTTTTTTTTTTTCCTTTGAGAATCCCTTCATGTTAAAATGTATTCAGTGGAAGAAATCTCCCCCTGCCCCTAGATAAAAACTTGGGCCAGTCCCATTGCTGGTCACCCACTCTTAGGTGATAATCTGTGGTGCCTCTCAGCTGTAGCTACAGACTCAACTTAGAAATTGGAATCATTGAACAATTGACAGTATTATGTTCCTCCTTTCTGCCAGTTTGGATCTGCTTTGGGCTGGAAGCAGCTGGGGAGATGGGCCGTGTCCCTCTGCTGTCACACTCCCCCACCTCTTGCCTTCCTCCCGCTGCCCCCAAGAGCTGCTGTTTCACTAGCTGCCAGATTGAAATGGGGAGTTCTTACTGGTTAGAGAGCCGGGGAAGCCTCCTGGGCTCTTGCTTTTGTGGATGTTTTTTGTGGGCACTTTTGAGGGTCCCTGCTGGGCCCCTCTCTCCGGCAGCCCCTTTACCCCAGGCAAACACATCTCTCTGTCCCAGGAGGCCCTTGCAACTCCTTGCCCAGCCCCCGGGCGTCAGGATGTCCGGCTCCAGCCTGGTGGACTGGGCTTTTCTCGTGCCTCCAGGTGGCCCTACTGGACAGGACGCAGGACAGCCAACCTCTGCCTGCCCCTCGGCCCTGCCCCTTGGGGGTTAGAGTGAGGATTTCGTGGCTCAGCAACAGCTCTTGTCAAGGAAATCTTCTGCACCAAATCTTCTCCAAATTTTTGGCCCATCTGTATTTTACAAAGTGGGAGAAAGTTTCCTGGATCCTGAAACAGACGTTTTGACATTCCCATGTACACTACTTCCCTGCTCTCGGCCAGGGAAGAGGGACCTGTCCCAACCTTACTTTAGTCTTCTGATTTCTATCAATTGGCATCTCAATCAGACTTAGGTAAGGGGGTGCCTAGGTGGCTCAGTCAGTTGAGCGTCGACCTCGGCTCAGGTCATGATCTCGCAGTTCCTGAGTTCAAGCCCCACATCAGTGTCACTGCTGCCAGTGCAGAGCCCTGTTTGAATCCTCTGTCCTCCTCTCTCTGCCCCTCCCCCACTGCGCTCTCTCACAACCAAATAAACATTAAAAAAAAAATTTAAGAAGAGTCCCACTCTGACATCCAGCTACCTGTGATTTCCGTATTAGTGAGAGTGAGAGCATCTTTGAGAAAAGAAAGCCGGGGTGCCTGACACATCCCAGGCAGATTCCAGGCAGTAAGGCCTAGACCTAGAAGGGAGGTGAAGGAGGGGATGGGCTGAGTCTGGAGGTGAACATCTGCCTTTCTCAACTTCTCCCAGAAATCTGCTCCTGAGACCAGCTGAACTCAGATGAGCACAGGGCACGGAGGCATGCTAATGTCTGCCCTTTGACCCCCAGCTTCTGGCTGAGACAGAGAACCCTGAGGAGGTCAGCCCATCCCCTGTGGAAGGTGATGCTGTGGGTCCACTTAACAGCTGGGTTTCCTCCCAATACAAAGACACCCAGTGGGGCCTTCCCCCTCAGGACAATGGGCAGGGCTAAGCCTCCCCAGAGGGCATCCTTCCTCTCCCCACTCCTGTACTCTCAGTCCCAGACTCCCCTGTAAATAAATTAGAGAATTTTTGTTTGAAGGGAGCCCCAGTAATTAGCCTAGACTGGATTCCTAAATGTCCTGGTAGGATCCTGCCTCCCCCTTCTCCATCAGCCCACCAGCGTGAACTTGCTCATCCGACCGTCCAGTTGGTATGTTGTCCTGGGGGAGGTCAGGATATTGGAGTAAGAGGAAGGAGTGTGTGGCTCTGGGCACTGGGAATACGGGCAGGCCCAGGGAAGAGTGTGGAAGGGTATGGGGAAGAGTGTGTGGGGCCGTGGAGAAAAGGACCAGCCATGCAGGCAACAAGGACACGTTCGCCAGGGCACAGCCCAGAATTCTCCAGGAGCGTGAGCGACTCCCTGCCCCCCATTGAGCCTCACTTCCCAGAATAGGCAGGAGCTCGTGCCCAGTGTCCTGTGTTGGCCAGCGGGGTCCGGACGGCAGCGCTGAGGGCAGCAAACAAAGACGGGATAGGATGTGGCCTTACAGGTCTGTCCTCAGGCTCCTGGGCTGGGAGCCTCAGAGACTGAGGCAGCCGTGGAGGTCGAGAGCCAAGGCCCTCTGGGGGGTGTCCATTCAGAATCTTGGGGTTAGTTCGTCCTCTTGGCCTCTCTCTCCAGCTCTCACTGATCTTCCCCTCTCTCCTCTGGCAGGAACTGATGTCCTTGGCCATGACGCACCCCCAACCACTGTCTGCTCAGGCACAGCCTGTGTGACCGAGCCATTGCTGCCCCAGCTGTTTCACGTGAGTGTGTGGCTCAGGCCAACCCTCTGTCCCCAGGAGAAGGTGTCCGGGCCCTGGGTATCGAGGGGTGTTCCTGGGGAGGAAGTCCAGAAAGTCCTGGTCACAGAGGGCAGGCCCGGGAGTCTTTAGCGGGCAACAGGTTTGTCCTCTTTGGCCGTCCTTGGTCCCTGACTTGGCCACCACTGAACCCATCTGTTCAGATCCACTAGGCCCCAGGAGGGGACCTCTTTCTCCTGTCCTTTGGAAGCTCCTCAGAAGGCAGCTGGGTATTATGGAGACTTTATGGCACTGGCCCTTGGGTCCTGACTCAGACACTTGACTTTAGGCACATCATTTATTTAATGGTCTGGCTTCCTCTCCTGCATGTGGGGTTTTTGCGTGGTGCTGAGGTGTATTAGTTATCTCTCGCTGTACAATGGGACTACTACAAACTTAGCAGCTGAAACAACACACACTGATTACCTTGCAGTTTCTGTGGGTCAGGGATCCAGGCGTGGCTAGCGGGTTCCTGTCTCTGGGTCTGTCATAAGGCTGCATTCAGGCGTCTTGGGGCTACAGTTTCGTCTCAAAGCTCAACTGGGGAAGGACCCGCTTCCACTCTCACTTGTGCGATTTTCCAGTTCCATTTAGGTCATTGGACTGAGGGCCAGAGGCCACCCTCTGTTCCTTGCCACATGGGCCTCCCAGCATGGCGACTTGCTGCGTCCAAACCAGCAAGGGAAGGAGTTGGCTAGCAAGAAGGTAGTCAGAATGCTACATAATCTATTCACAGAAGCGACATCCCGTCATTTTTGCTCTGTTCTGTTGGTTAGAAGTAAGTCACCGAGGGCACCCACCCTCTAGGGAAGGCGACTACCCGAGGCATGGCTGCCAGAGGCCATCTCAGAGCCTGCCTATTGCAGGAGGGGCCGTAAATGGAAGCACACTTGTAGACTGTAGAGTGCTGTCCTTTGCATCGAGTTGCAGAGAGAACCTGAACCCACCGGAAATAATAGGAGCCACTGGTTATGGGAATTTCAATGCCAAATTGTACCATTAGTAGGGGGCCCTCAGGGAGAGTGGCTGGGACCTGGCTCGTTCCCTGCCCGCCCTTTATCTGTGCCTTCTTGGCTTATGATTTTAAGGCCAGATTTAATCAGACACGGACAACGTCTGGGCCTTCCTTTTCCCCGCAAATAGCTGTGTTTGCAGGATCTTTTGGAGTTTCCAAGGGACTCTTGCACACATGAATCTCACCTTTTCCTCACAGTCATGCTTGTAAGCTGAGTTTTTTTTTTTTTTTAATCTTTCTTTTACAAGCGAGAAAGGAGGTCAGTTTCCAAGATGGGGTGGCTGCTAAATGGCACAGCTGGACCTCAGATGGGTCTTCAGATGTGCGCCTCTGCCTGCCCTGCCATGCTCCCCGTTTCCAGGTCACTTGTACCGTACAGCGTCAGGGTACTGAGAGAGGGGAGGCCAGGCGTGGAGGTCAGAAGGAGGGGAGGGCACTGTTCTTATATAGCTTCATAATTCGCTGCATCCTAAAACGGGCTCAGCTCATCCCAGGGGACGAGGCCGAGACTTTCAGGTAGAGTGGGTCACTGCTGCCTCCAACTTCAGGTCACTCCACAGGCCTCTGTCTCTTCAACAGCCCTCCCTGGTGAGCAAGCTGGGGAAGCAGGGGAAGTGGACTGATGTTGTAATGAGGGCACATACATTCTCCTAAAGCTGAGGTTCATCTCCTCACCCGCCGCCCGCCCCCAAACCCAACGAATGCCCGGTGAAGCCCTGAAGCATGGTCCACCGTGCATCTGGGCAAAGTCAACTTGGTCTGGAACAGTGATGCTCAGGTCTGAAAATGGGAAGCGAGCCGAGAGATACAACTTGCTGCCCCCTGGTGGTGGGTCCGAGTCATAACTGCCAGGCCCATGAAGGAAACGCTGCACTGCGAGGTGATTTATCAAGTACCCACTTGGAACCCAGCACTGTGTACAACGTTGCAGGCGTAGCAAGCAGTAGAGGACACAACTCCTGATCCCAAAGGACTTCTAAAGTACTGGAGGAGTTAAGATGTTCCCATGTGAAACTTGACAAGCATTTTACCGGGACAAGATTTGAAAAGCGGCCAATGGGGAAGCCTGGGCGGCTAGCTCCGTTAAGCTTGACTTCTGCTCAGGTCGTGATCTCACGCTTCCTGGGTTCGAGCCCGCGTCAGGCACTGTGATGACAGCTCGGAGCCTGGAGCCTGCTTCCAGATTCTGTGTCTCCCTCTCTCTCTGCCCCTTCCTTGCTCGTGCTTTCTTTCTTTCTCAAAAATAAACGTTAAAAAAAAAAAAAAAAAAAAAGAAAAAAAGAAAAAGAAAAGTGGCCAATGAATGGAAGGGGAGCCTGGGTGGCTCAGTCGGTTAAGCATCTGACTCTTGATTTTGGCTCAGGTCATGATGTCGTGGTTTGTGAGTTAGAGCCCTTCATTGGGCTTTGTGCTGCTGGTGTGGAGCCTGCTTGGGATTCTCTCTCTCCCTCTTTCTCCACCTCTCCCCTGCTTGCTCGCTCTCTCTCTCTCTCTCTCTCTCTCTCAGAATAAATAAATAAGCTTAAAAAAAAAGTGGCCCATGGAAAGGCTTTGCAGTAGGAGTCTAGAGAGAGAACACCACTATGGGGAGGTCAGGGAGGTCTCGCAGAGCCCTGGATGGTGGGTAGGATCTAAACAGGTGGAGAAAGCGGGTTCATGCACTCCTCTACCCAGAGTTCTTCAGGAAACCCCCTCGCCTCGAAGAGAGTTAAATGCCAATTCCCTGCCTGGCTCACAGCCTCTCCCACTTCCTGCCTACCCTGCCTGAGCCTTTGCAGATTCCCTACAGGTCCTGGAACCCCCTGTGGTCGTTCACATGCCTGGGCTGTTCATCCAGCCCTCTGCACTTGTCTACTGGACAAGCTCCCTGTCCGCTTCTAGGACTCAGCTCAAGTGTAACATCTTCCAGGGAACCTTCCCCGAGTAGTTAGCCGCTCCCTCCTCTGTGTCCCACACTGGTCTGTGTGTCTTACACCATATCATCCGGTATGTGAAGTGTCTTTTCATCACGAGGCTCTAAGCTTCTTAGGAACTGGGCCTTCCTGGTGGACGGAAGATTCACGTAGGGGGGCAGTGGGAGGTGAGGAGGGAAGATAAATTGGTGGTGAGCACGCAGGGAACTGGGGCAGGGCAAAGCATGTCAGGGTGCATGACGGTGGGGGGCAGGAGGGACCTGGGTGAGGAAGAATCGCTCCTTCCACCAGGTGAACACGGCAGGGCCTACACCTTCCTCAGGGGACCGCAGCTTGCATTCCGGCCCCACTTGCCCTTTGAGTGATGAGCATCCCGCCAGGCCCCTCGTGGCAGCCCTGGTGAGAGGCTGGAGGTGGGAGCAGCCCTCTGGAAAGAGGGTGATGACTTAGGCCGTCACAGTTGAGTGTGAGATACCAGAGGGACGTGCGAGTGAAGCGTCTACCTATCAGTAGCGGGAGGCATAGCTGGAGACCGGGCTGGGGATGTGTGGGTTTCTCAGTGGTGGGCCACACAGAGGGGAAAGCAAGGTGAGGGCCTTAGGGACCGATCTAACCCTTGGGGCCTTTTTCAGGGGTAACACTTCTTCCAACATCTCTGTCCCTTTTATTGTCTTGCAGGTCACGGTTCCCTTTACTGAACGTAAGTGCTCCTGGTCACTCTTCCTTCCTCAAGATGCCGAGTCTCCTCCCACCGTCCCGCTCCATTAGCAGGGCCAGCCGTGGTCCCCAAGTGCCCGCGAGGGCGGGAAGTCCCCCTTCAGTGCCTGAAAGGGAGTCTGCCTGAGGCCACACAGCCTCACGTCCAGAGCTCACCCCTGGCCCATTATCCGCATTAGCAGGACCCGTCCTCTGGCCTCGCCGCCAGCTTCCGGGAGCCAGAATGCTGCCCGTTGCCCACTCCCCCTGGGCTTACCTTGCCCTTGTTTTCCATAAGAGTTGGAAAGACAGGAGAGATGCCCAGAAAGGAGTGTGGGTTTGAGCCAGGGCAGAACCAGGCAGAACTTTTCACATTCGGACCCTGTCCCCTCCACCTGGGTCAAAGGCTCAGGAGTCTGCTGTTTGTGTCCTGGAGGGCAGGGATTAAGAGCATGGAGTCAGGGGTGAACCAGGCTGGACAGGATCTCAGCCAAACCAACCAAAGCCTCGGTTCACCGTGTGTGAAACGGGGATAATGGATAACTATCCCAAGAGGTATTTTGAGGATTAACGGAGACAGCCAGAGAAAATTTAGGGCAGTGCCACAGACTAAGCCCTCAGGAGAGGAAGCCGCTGTCTTTGTGTCTTGGAGTCATGGGGTGAGTGTGTGGAGAAGGAGAAGAGAATTAGAGAAAGACAGCAAGATCCTTTGAACGAAGCAGAGAGCAGAATTATGTCCTCAGTGAGCACTCTGCCTCCTCTCTTCCCTCCTGCAGCCGTAGGCCTTCAGGTCCGGCTGGCCCAGGCACAGGAAGTCCCTGGGGCCCCTCCTATTCCAGCTGCCCTCAGGTCCGCCCAGCCTCCAACTGTGTAGAAAGTTCCAGGAGGCCTCCCCGCCCCATGGCCAGTGTGGCCGCCCCTCACCTCTCCGCACGCATCTTTGCAGAGTTTGATGGGGCATCGGGCGGATGACAGCGGGAACAGTTGTGATCACTGGCGGAATCCTAGCTACGGTCATTCTCCTCTGCATCATCGCCGTCCTGTGCTACTGTAGACTCCAGGTCAGTCCCCAGGGGGCACCGGAGGCAGAAACGGGGGCCTACTTGGAGGGTGACAAAGCCCAAAGCCATGGAATGTGGGAGGCATAAGTTAAGGGGGCTGGGAATTGGGGGTGGCCAGAGGGAGCCATGCAGCCCCCACACCCTGTACACTTTGGGGTCCCCAAAGGCAGTGTGCTGGGAAGATGCTGGGTCACTGTGTTGTGTGTCCTGTGTATCTGAGCTTTCAGGAGTGGTGGGAAAGGCATCCTTCTGGGGAGACGGAAAACTGCTCCCAGCTGCCCCAGTCCTGTCCTGGATAGGACAGACGTGCCCCTGCTCTCTGCCGCCCCGCCTCTCTCAACCACAGCCCGGAGCTAACGTGCCGGGAAGCAGGGGGAAGGAAGAGGGAAGGTACTGGTCTCGCAAGGCTGGGACTGTGTATTGGTGGAACGTGGGCGTCTGGTGTTGCGTTTTAGTCTCAACACCCGGAAGCTCTCTGCACAGGGTCCTCCGTGGACAGGGGCGCGGGTGCCTTTGTGCGCTGGGAGGGGAGCATCCAGCCCTCAGGCATCCCTCCCCACTCTCCCCTCAGTATTACTGCTGCAAGAAGAGCAGGGCCGAGGATGCAGACGAGGAGGAGGAAGAGCACGACCTGCCCACACACCCCAGAGGCCCCACCTGCAATGCCTGTAGCTCCCAAGCCCTGGACGGCCGAGGCAGCCTGGTGCCTCTCACCAGCGAGCCCTGTGGCCAGCCGTGTGGGGCGGCAGCCGGCCACTGCACCACCTGCTCCCCGTACAGCTCCCCCTTCTACATACGGACGGCTGACATGGTACCCAACGGGGGTGGAGGCGAGAGGCTCTCCTTTGCTCCTACATACTACAAGGAAGGGGGACCCCCGACCCTCAAGCTGGCAGTACCCCAGAGTTACCCGGTGACGTGGCCAGGCTCTGGGCGTGAGGCCTTCACCAATCCAAGGGCTATTAGTACAGACGTGTAACCCCGTTCACCCCTGACCCCTCCGAGTACCGATGCTGCTCTCCCAGCAGGAGCCATGGGGGCAGCAGGTGATCCCCTCCAACAGCCCACGAGGACTGTCTCAGTTTCTTTTTTTTGGCTTCTCTTGCCCCACAGTGGAATCCAAGCTATTGAGTGCAGTGAGGACCAGGGCAGGGCCCGGCCCCGGGGCTCAGAGGTGGGGGCTGGCAGGTGGAGCAGGTGGCTTTGCAGACTTCCGTGCTGGGACGGTCCTCTGCCGGCTCTGGCCCCGTCATAACCGCTCTCGCTCCCCTCGCTCCCCCAGCTTTGGTGGACGGCGGGAGGAGGCGCACCAGGAAAGCTAAGCAAAGGCCCCAGAGGCCTCCAGACCCCTTGGGGGATGGATGAAAAAGGGGCCCAGGGCCAGGGGAGACATGAAAATCTGAGGAGGGAGAAGGAGGTGCTCCGGGACCTCCCCAGGACCTGCGAGCTACAAGGAATCCAAGAAGTAGTTTGCGGTCTAGTTTCGTATTTGGTCATCACGAGGGCCACAGCCTCTGCATCTGCTCCAATAATGGGCACTGATCCCAGAACACACAACAGCTGTACCGGCCCCCTTCCTCGTGGGACACGTTGAGTTGACTTTCAAGGTCACGGTGTAAGGTTGTGGGGGATGCACCGAAAGGGTCATGTCTAGCCTTGTCTCCCCGCTGATCCCCGTTCTCGGCCTTGGGAACCAGCTGCCCCTGCCGGAGAATCTTGTTCAAAGTTTTGCTGCTGAGTTTGAGCAGCTTAGCGAAGGAGATCTACTTGCCGATGGTCTCTGGGGCCCCGGCCCACCTCCCTGAGCGCAGAGTGCGGGAGCAGTGTTGTGAGGGTGTGTGTGTGTGTGTGTGTGTGTGTTCTCCACCAGTTGGTGGAGAACACACACACACACCAGGGGCTTTGCCACCTTTGGGAGCTGCAGAGGGAAGGGTCTCTGATGTTCCAGCTAGAAAGGAAGAACTGACCCGCAGACAGCAGGAGTGAAAGGTGATTAAGGTGGCCGGTCCCCATGGCAACCAGCTGGCTGGTGCGGGGAGAGCCTGCAGAGTCTCCCAGGGGACATTCCCTGGTAGCTGGATTCCATGGATTCCAGGCTTGCTTCCCTCCCACCGCTGCTCCCCCCAACCCCACGCCAGTCTCCAGCAGGGGGGGGGGTGCTGTTAATTGTCCAAGCCCCGCCCTCAGTCCCCACTTAGAACTAGGCTGTGGCCTTATGCCATTTGAAGGAAAGCACCTGATGGGCTTTCTGGTTTCCTCTACAGTAAGGGGTGGCTGCTCCCCCCTTCTAAGGGCATACCTACCCCCCTCCCCACCACTGTGGCATCACAGAGTGCTGCAGAGGGTGGGGCAGGGGAAGAGCTGGCCCCTTTGCTGGAATCCCAATTTCGCATTTGAGAAAGGGCCAGGTGCAGCTGGGAGAGACGGGGCAGGGAGAGAATTCACCACTGAATTGCTCCGCTCTGTCTGGACACACTTGTCACCTTGCGTCTCCTCTGTAATTAGTGCACACTGGCTGAAGAATCAGAGGACCTGGGGGTCTGGCACACACACTCTGGTCACTCATTAGCTCTAGGGCCAGTCATTTGTCGTCTCCGAGACCCCATTTTCTCCAGGAAAATGAGACCTGCGCAGATAGACCTAAGAGCCCGCTCGTACTCCAAACAGCCAGGACTTCCTGAAGAGACCTGCCCGCTATGCTGCTTTCCTTGCCCTCACCCTGGCAGGGGCTGGATGTACTTACCGACGGCCTGATCCAGTGTGCAAGGATGTGTGTTGAGGGCTGAAGGACCACGGTGAAACACAGGTTTAGCAGGCAAAATGATTTTCATGGTCAGGGAAAAGCAACCATGTCTGATCCTACTGAGGGATTTCAAATAGTAGCATTTCCTAACATCGGGAGGCAGCTCTGGGTGGGGGTGATGAGCTCTCTCTCCCAGACCAGAGGGACCAGCCTAGGACAGCAACTTTAACCTGCTCCATCCCCTGAGCAGTCCTCATTGGGCCCAGGTGCACCCCCTTGACATGAGCTTCTGGGTCTAGCAGCCATTGTGGCTTCCCGATGACCAGCCCCAGTGCCTCCCGCCTGGGAATTTCACAGCCAATCAGCCACAGCAAGGGCTGTCCCTCCTTTGTACCTCCTGCCTTTGGAGAAATCAAGACAGCCCAGTCAACTATCACCTGCTTCTTGCATCGATCTATTGGGGTCCCTCAGTGAAAAGCATCGTAGACAGTCCCCTCTCCTCCTATAGCTTTCTTAGCCTAAATCTTATCAATCTACACACCAAAGTCTGGATTTTGGGCACTGGAAGGATGATGGGCCATGGCTCTCCCCCACACAGCCCCACAGTGCACAGGACACAGTCTCCAGATTGCCTGTCTGTCTCCCTGTAGCTGTGACAGTCTAACCTATGGAAGAGGAAGCCCACCCATTCAATTGTGCTGCACTTTTTAGCTATGGAGTCTGTGCTATGGGACACTCTTTGGACACCTTTCAAATTGTTCCCTAACAGGAAGAAAAGGAGAGGCTGGGAGCACCCTGTCCTCTCCGCCATCTTGTCTCCACCGCCATGTCACTGCTCCTGCTGCACATTTCCTGTCCTGCATCTTTGATAACTTGGAGTCACAACCAAGTGAATGTCAAAATAAATGACGAATTTGAAATAGAAACCCCACAGAATGCTCTGTTATTCACCTGAGGAGCGGGCAGCTGGGCACGGATTTAAGAATGAATGCTCCTTTTTATTTCCCAGAATGTCCATTTTCTTTTTTTTTTTTTTAATTTTTTTTAACTTTTTTTAATTTATTTTTGAGACAGGGAGAGACAGAGCATGAACAGGGGAGGGTCAGAGAGAGGGAGACACAGAATCTGAAACAGGCTCCAGGCTCTGAGCTGTCAGCACAGGGCCCAACGCGGGGCTCGAACCCACAGACCGCGAGATCATGACCTGAGCCGAAGTCGGCCGCTTAACCGACTGAGCCACCCAGGCGCCCCCAGAATGTCCATTTCAACACCAAGATGTACCAGCTGCTTCTCCCTTCCTGCTTCTGCACTAATAGGTCTCCTCTGCCACGTCGCCTGCTGTCCCCCCGCCCACCCTGCTACCTCAGTCAGAACTCGCACCCAGGGAGGATGTGTTGTTTGTTGGGAGAGGGGATGTGAAGATAGTAGCTGCTGCCGCCCCTGAGGCGGAAGTGGCCCAGCCCGTTTACAGGGAGCCTTACAGGGAGCAACCCAGGCTTCCGCCCTGCTCCCTGCCCCCACACCCCCTCACTGTCCAGGCCCTTGGTGTCCCCACCTGTAGTTCTGGGTTAAATCACCAACCCTCCAAAGCCTGAGGAGACCTGAACACACTGCCAGCCCTTGCACGTTGGGAAGAGACAGAAGAGGAGAGAGTTTGGGGATCAGAACCTGGCAGACGCCGCAAAACCAGGAGAGGAATGGAGTGTGGACCAGAGAACCCAGAAATAGCTTTGTGCGTGAAGGGTGAGGACGAGGATGGATCTGTGTGTGGGACTCTGCGTGTGTCTGAGAGAGAGAGCGAGACACCCCCTCCCCTTCTCGGGGCCAGTGTGACTACAGCTGGGTGGGCAGTGGGCAGCCTGGCCTGCAGAGCTCAGACACTCTGCTCCTGCAGGCCTCTGGTAGTGCCGTGGGGCACAGCTTCAACCTCAGCCCCGGTGGCCATTGGCCACAGCGCGGCCACCAGTCGTCCTCTGGGAACAGAAACCTGAAGCTCTTCTGTCTCGTCACCACACCCACCCCAACCTCAAGCCATCTCCTCCCCTGCAAAGTGGCTCAGGCCCACTCTATCCCTGCCTCTCAGATGGCTCCTCTGGGAGGTTGGGCTGCCCCACATCTTTGTGCAGCCCCAGGCGACGTGAGGGTCACAGCCCTGGCCCAGTTCTTCTCCCTGGTGGCACCTGAGTGCCCTCAGCCTCAGCCCCAGGCCTCGGGTCTTACTACACCTTCTATGTCCAAATGGGCAGGGACGGAAGGACAGGAGCAGTGGTCAAGATCACAGGTCCATCAACTCAGTACCCATGAGCTTCTGTGACCGTCACAGCCCTTGGCACCCTAGACACTGTCAGCCCTCTAAGCTGCATCATGCCAGTCCGGATCCCTGAGGTTTCTCCAGAGAGAAGCTTCTTCCACTGTCAAAGCTTCTCATCCCATTTTCTATACTCAAGTTTACAAGTACTGCTCAGAGATCACTGATCATTTCTGGGAAAAGAGGACCAAACCTAAGTATCTGAGGCCAGGAGCTCCTGACAGCACAACAGCAAGAAAAAGCATAAGGAGCCCAACCCCAGCCCACCCCCACCCCCCCACCCAGCCCTATTTGTTCAGAATGGAAATGGCCCCTAGTCCTTGAACCTCAGGCACTGACCTAGGCATGTCCCAGACAACAGTGACCAAGCCAGCCAGCACCTCTTCCTCCCTCGTCAGCGTGGTCCAGGCTGCCCCTCTCTCCTCCCTGTTTGGCCACCTTCTCCACCCGAGACCCCCGGCCCCAGTGGCCATCCGCCTTCCACTGCCTAACGTCTCCTTCTGTGGAGACCCCAGTAGCACACAAGCTCTTAATTTTTTTTTTTTCAACGTTTATTTATTTTTGGGACAGAGAGAGACAGAGCATGAACGGGGGAGGGGCAGAGAGAGAGGGAGACACAGAATCGGAAACAGGCTCCAGGCTCTGAGCCATCAGCCCAGAGCCTGACGCGGGGCTCGAACTCACGGACCGCGAGATCGTGACCTGGCTGAAGTCGGACGCTTAACCGACTGCGCCACCCAGGCGCCCCGTACACAAGCTCTTAAAAAATGCCCCTGCACCTCAGGCTTCTGAGAGTCCCCATAGCGTGTCTCAGGGTGCCCAGCACACAGCACCCTCCCGACCATCCCCCAGCCACAGCTGTGTGTGCTAGGCAAGCAGCCATCAGGAAGGAAGGGCTCCTTTCTCCCTGTGACCTAACATCCCAGCAGGTGCAGTAATGGAGTAATGGCGGTCAGAGGGTGGAGTTTTGTGTCAGGCTTCGCTTGGAACCCTGGCTTTACCACTTGCCGTGTGACTTTTCAGGCAGCTTTTTGCTTCTCTCTGATTCTGTTTCCTCCTGTATAAAATTGAAATCAGAACACTTACCTTATTCTATCGCTGTGAGGACTGAGTGAGACTGGCACACGTGGTCGCCATTGTCATTAGTAGGATTTGTAGGTGGGCCCAAACCTGAGTTTTGGAGGCAGCAGGACCCCAAGTTGCGATTGCTCAGGCCCCAGGGTGGAGGGCTGCTCTGGGCTGCATTTCATCTTCTTGCCTCTACTCTCCCCTGAGCCTTTCCTAAACCCCTCCTCCCTCACCACTTCTCCCTGCCTGTTCCAGGCATTGTCGGGATCACCTCTCTGCTCACCACAGCCTCTCTCTTCATTTGGAGCCCCCCTCCCCAATAACTACCTATGACCCTTTGAGAGACCAAAGCTCCCATCAACCCAGGACTGCGTTTTTTGACCCACATTGCTCCAATGAACTGGACAAATGAAGGAGGGTAATCATATTCCAACTCCAGACACAACTCTCGGCTCGCCTCTGTGCTTCTTATTTCACTGGCTTCCCCCAAGTTCAACGTTTGAAAGTCAAGTCAGAAGGGATCCAGAGGAGCTCCAGCCCCTCCTCTTAAGCCGGGACTCCCCGACTCGCTCATCTCTGGCCCTGCTGGGCCTCACCCAGAACCAGCTGGCTTCCCTGCCACCAGAAGTGGATAAGGGACTCTGGGTGATAGTAGGGAGGTGAGTGCGGGGAGGAAGGGTGTCTTCATGTCTGGCAGGAAGGGACAGAAATGTGCTTTTGCAGGACACCATCTGCATCTTCACCGAGCTAGGAAACCAAGGAGAACCATCTGGTTCACACCCCCGTTGCCTCTCCCAGGGCTGGCTCTGTGGGACCCACCTTCGCTCTGCCCCGAACCCTCTTCCTCACGTACTGCCCGGATCCACGGAGGACAAGGAGAGACGATGGCATGGCTGTAACCCTCACCCACAGGCCATGGGGGGGCCTCGGCTTCCCTGACCAGACATCATATGGCCACTTACATCCCCCTCCTTCCGGGGCTGTCGTTCCTCTGAAATAAAACCTCTCTTCACCTTACAGAATGGTTAGACTGACGCTGCCCCTGCTATGCTCCTGTTCCTCTGTTCCCATGTACGACTCTAGGCAAGTTTTCTGTATAATCCTAAGTTGTCAGAGGGAATGTCGTGTCTCTGGACTTGTTCCCACTTCAGGATGAGTTAAGGAAACTTGACTGGTGCCGGGAGATTGAACTCTGGGACAATAAGACCCTGAGGCCCAATCCTGCCCATTCTGTGAGAGAGTTGCCAGGCAGTGCACTTGCCAGGCCCCCTGCACTTAGTCCCCTGGAGGAGGGTGGCTGGCAGGATTCAGACAGCCTGCCAAGCGCCACCAACCAACCTTCTGCACCACTTGCCTTCATCTCTGTCCTGTGCCTGCCGTGGGTGCAGGTGGTACCGGGCTTCACTGGGGCAGCTCCTGGTGCCTCTGCCTTTCCCCTTTTCTTACGGGGCTTAGTGGGTACTTTTACATGGGAGGAAATAAAACCTATACCTATACTCCTGGACACTTTGGTCATGGAGGTTTAAGACATCTTTTTAAATTTGTTTTTATTTAAGAAAGAGAGAGAGCATGAGTGGGGCAGAGAGGCAGAGGGAGAGAAAGAATTTTAAGCGGGCTCTAGGCTCAGTGTGGAGACCCATGTGGGACTTGATCCCAGAACCCTGGGATCATGACCTGAGCCGAAATTAAGAGTTGGATGCTTAACCAACTGAGCCACCCAGGTGCCCCAATGATTTGTGTTCTGGATCTAAGTAAGCAAGTCAAGGTTAAACAGACGCCTGACCCTCCTCACAAAGCCCTCTGTACTCTCCCCGAAACATACAGGCCCAAGCAAAGGGAGAGGCCTTCTCCAGGTGACCAGTTTGTACTGTTACCCACAGTTGAGGAGGCCGTAACTCAAACCCAGGGAGGAGTCTCTTTAACTCTTCCTCAGGCAGGAATCCTCAGGCAGGACAGAGTCCTGGGTAGAGGGACAGAAGCGAAGTGGACGATGGCCTTTCCACCTTCCTGCTCCCAATCTCCAAAAGGCAAGATCATTGAAAGTAGCCACATGCAGGCTATGAAAAGGTCAACATTCTCCACATAAGTGAAATTATTGTCCAACAAGCATATTCAGATACATTCAGGATAAACCCACTTGTCATGTATGTTCTTATAGATAATACGTTCTGCTTCTTAGCCCACTTGTTGGGCAGCCCTGAAGTCTGCCTAAAGCTTAGGATACGAACATCCAGCCAGGATGTTCCAACCAAGGCAGAAGTCACCCCTTATTCCAGAGGACTGCCCCCACAACCCCAGGTGAGGTCACTTCCCACGAAGTCCCTTACCAAGGGTGGCTGGTCCCTGTGGGAGGCTTTGCCCAGGCCTCCAGGAAAGCCCTTGGCTATCCCACTTCCTCTGTATTCTGTTATCAATGCCCACCCCTGTTCTACATACACACACATCACCACCACCACCAAGGAACCCAGCCACAACTAAGAGAGGAGGGTAGGTGAGGCATCCCTCTCCCCCTGACTGACTGGCTCCCACCCAGTGGGCAGAACAGTTCCGGTCTTCACAGGGGTAAAAGTCCAGAGACTTGGTGGCTGGATCACACTGGACATTTGACATCACCTTCCCTTCCAGGTCTCCGCAGAAGATGACATGGCTCATTGGGCCCTGGCCCCAGGCCCCCGAGCACCTGGAGGAACGCTGTGCTCCAGTGCTGGCCTGCCAGCTCCTGCATCCACTTCAACCCATCTGATATCTACCTATCCTCCTGGGTTGGGTTTTGCCTTGGGCCACAGTTTTCTGCCCACAACATCCTTATTTCTAAAAAAAAAAAAAAAAAAAAGACCTCTGCCCTTAGAGGATTTGTGTGCTGAGTCTAATTAACCATCTTGGAATTCTAGCGGAGGCCTGACCCTCTTTACAACGTCCTCTGGATTCTTTTTCCTTAGGTATAGAGCCTGACCAAAGGGATCCACGACAATCAGAGGTCTGCAAACCCCAGGTCCCTGCATTCCAAGGGTCTTACCGGCACCCTCACCCTTCTCCTGCCTCTACCTCCCTCTCACCCCTCCCGGCCCCCCAGTACCCCCGTCCCAGGAGGAGTTAGGTACGAGTGACAATAAATGAGGAGGAACTCAAGAGAGAAAAATTAAGAATTCAACACTTTAAGTAAGGGAGAAAATGGTAATAGATGTGCCTGAGATAGGCATTGGAAGGATACATCAAAAACTAATAAAACTGGTTTCCTTTGGGAGGGAGTGAGGAATCGATGAGATGGGAGCAGACACGCAACTTCAGGGTCTGCCTGGTTGTATTATCGTGAATTTTGTGACTCCGCATTTTGAAACGAGCTTTTTCCCCGAGTTAGTGTACACCAGGACCGTGCCCGAGAATAGTGCATGCTGGGTAGTTGCATGCAGGTGCGCGCGCAGCGGCTGTGGGCGGGGCCCCGGGGGAAGTCTGTGCTCTGGTCTCCACCGGAAGAGACGCTGGGTTGTCTGGCCACCTGGGCCCGTCGTGAGCCTTGTAAGATGCTGCCACGTTTGAATCCCTCCACTCTTGGGGCTGGAACACGGCTGGCTGCTGTTTGGCCTCCCAAGGGACTCTCCACAGGCAAAGGGCCTTCTCGGCTTTGAGTGGGAAGCAGTTTTCTCTCCACCAGGCCAACGTCGGGAAGACGACAGGGAAAACAATGTCAGCCAACAGCGGTTCGTATCATAATATATATATATATATATATATATATATATATATATATATATATATAACATAAGATTTACAATTTTAACCATTTTGAGGTGGACGATTCAGTGGCATTAACTACCTTCCCACGCTTGTGCGACCAACACCACTGTTTTTGAAGCTTTCCGCCACCCAAAACAGAAACTCTGTAACCATGCATGATTCAATTATTTTTAACAGCTATGTTTTATCTCTGCATGAAAACGATGCTTTCAGGGGGCCCTCCCGGTGCCCTTCCTGCCGGAAGTCTGAGGCTAAATAAAGCCGTAGGAAGGCAGGGTGATGAGGGATCCTCACCTCCCTGCCCCCACTATGGAATCTCCTAAACAAAACGTGTCTTCAAGGAAACTCCAAAGATAAATGTGTTGGAAAGTAGTTTTGCAGCCTATCCGGCGGGAAAAGTGGGGGAGGCCTGGGCAGACAGCATATTTTAAGACGAAAAGGAAGAGACTTTGGACAGTGGAGAGAATGAACCAGCTGTAAGAGTAGGTGCAGTGGGTGGCTGCCAGCACGCTCAGGTCCTGGGCTGTGCCAGCCAACTGGATGGACGGCAGGGGCCTCATGAGGACCACTCGAGGGTCCCCAGGCAGTAGCCGTGCATGAGGGCAGCCTCACTATCCTTCCTGGCAGCAGACCTTGGGGGCCTGCTCCGCTGAGCAGCCACCTGTCCCCTTCATGTGTCTCATGGTCCACAGCGGGGGGAGCACTAGCCACGGAGAGGGGAGGGAAAGGGAGCAGGGAAGGAGCACACTAGCATTGCCAGACTTCCCCCAGGACCCAACCATGCGCATGTTTGAATGCGCACGGGGTTTATGAACCCACTGGGATTCAAGATAAATGCGTGTGTATTGGGTATCCAAAAAGGGTCCGTGCCTTCCCCACCAAAAAGGTAAAACAACAACACCAGAAATTTTCTAGATCCTGTTCATCCCACCTGGAACGACTTTTCAGTTGCAACTCCGGCCCCACACTCCCATCTCCACCAGTGCAAATTTCCCCTGTCCTTCGAACCTTTTCCATGATTCAGTGTTTTACTCCTCTGTCGACACTTGTAGTAAGCTGTCCCGTTTTCTGGATAGCCAGAAGAGCATTCTAGGTTGGAGCACTGATACTTGGGGTGCCCTCTGTTTCCTTGGCAGACAGAATGTTCCTGGAGGGCTGGATTCACTACCGCATGAGCCCCGGCACCTGGTGCAGTGTTGTGCACACGCTTTGCAGTCAGCCAGAGTCTGCTAAAGGAAGCAGGATGCGTTTCTCCCTTTCATTAGGCCGTTCTTAATGTTTTTAAAAAGTCAGGTGTATTCAGAAGGGGAGAGAAAGAAACAGAATAATACCATAAATACAAGAGGACTAGACAAATTCGAGTTCAGGGAGAGAAGAGTGCCCCCCCACTTCCCCTTTATATGTGTCTTTTAAGTGGCATTTATTTAGTTCCAACACTTGAGAAGATGAAATACTGGGCTTTATTTAGCCCAAAGCACATGATGATGGCAGGGATTTAATGAGGTTATAGTTTGCCTCCCTGGAAAACATGATCCCACCCCCAGTTTGCAACAAAGTAGGTAGCTGGGGAATCTGAGCAAGGTCCTAGGCTTCCTGGTGGGCAGCACCCCTTGGACCATTCTCAGAGCTGTGACAGTCTTCTTCATCTGCTCCTGGATCCCGAGCACAGAGTCTGGACCATTCGAGGCTGCGCTTCTTGGGTAACATCTGAGTCTTCCGGTTTCTCCATCACCTCCTCGCTAAGCTCCGTCTATTTTGGGATTTACTCAGCAGCCAGGACCAACCCTGACGAAAGGAGCTGGTCATTTATTGGTTCTTCCAGTGTGACGCTTCCCGAAATCAGCTCATGCAACCCTGCTGCCCCCATGCCTCTTGCTTTGATAGCCAGCTGTGAACAAGTAGGACCCTAAAGGCTCCCATGTGCAGCTCAAGGCTTGGCTTTTCTCAGATGCACATTTTTCAAGAGTCCCAGACTGACCTGGATGGAGTGGCACCCACGGTAGCCTCTTAAAGGCCTTGGCGTTGAAACGGGAGCATGCTGCTCCTTGAAGTTCTCTGAGTGGTCTGGGCAAGGCTGCAGACACACAGAGCCATGGCCATTTCTCAGGACTTGGCAGTCTCCTGCCACAGCAGTGGCCTCAGTGGCTTTGCCCTTAGGCAGGAGCGTGGGGAACAAGCAAGCACGTGTACAAACTAGAGCCTACCTCGTAGAGACGGCACAGTGCCTCCCTCCTTGTGCCTGCTCCTGTGCCTCCCCTGCCCGGAAGCTCTGCCCAGCCGGCCTCATCTGCTCCCGACCCCACAGAGGCCCTCGGGCTTCTGGAAGCGCTGAAGCGGCCCTACCTGCTGCCCACACACCTTGGCTGGCGCCTGGAGGGCTGTTGTGGCTCTGGGGACACGGGGAGCAGAAGAGTGAGCTGGTGACGGAGGAGGATAGTACTGTGAATCTCGTGGGTAGGAGGACCAAGCGAACACCAGAGGGAAGCCTCCCTTCCAGGGTGTCCTTCAGCCCCTCCTCCTTCAGGCCTCTGCCAGGCTGCTGGTCCTGCCCCTCTCAGTGCTTTAGACAATAAGCATGACAAATTTGGGGGTGCGGATGGGGCGTACTCTGAGACAAGTCCAGAATGCTGATAAAGCTGCAAACTGAGGCAAACAGCACTCTTTCATATCACAGGAGAGTTCAACAGTAGTTTCTTTTACTTATTTAACTTAAAAAAAGTAGATGTATAAATGACCTAGAGCATTGTATTCGTTTTAGGTGTACCATCTAATGATTGGACATGTGTATGTATTGCAATATGATCACCACAATACATTTAATTAACGTCCATCACCACATATAGTTATAAATTTGTTAGTGTTGTGTTGTGATGAGCTTTTTAAGATCTACTTTCTCCTGGCAACTTTCTGATACATAACATGGTGTTGTTACCATGCTGTACATCAGATCCTCATGACTTATTTATCTTGTAACTGGAGGTTTTCCCTTTTGAAAGTCGATGGCAATTTAACTCTGAATGCAAAGCTCTACTTTAAAAAAAATTATTTATTTATTTTGGGAGAGGGAGAGAGAGGAGGGAGAGAGGGAGACAGAGAATCCCTAAGCAGGATCTCACGAACTGTGAGATCATGACCTGAGCCGATATCGAGTCTGACGCTTAACCTACTGAGCCACCCAGGCGCCCCAAAGCTCTACATTTTTACCCTCCTCTTGCCCCCCCCCCCCATCTATGTCTGTGATATCACAGTAGGTTCTGTGCAATACTGGGCTTCTCTAGTTCACTTGCTAGGTTTCTCCACAACAGAATGAACAGTGGCCTAAGGCTCAGGATTTCGGTTCTGGCCTCAGTTTGTTTGTTTTGCTTTGTTTTAACCATTTTTTAAATGTTTATTTTTGAGAGACAGTGCAAGCGGGGCAGGGGCAGAGAGAGAGAGAGAGAGAGAGGGAGACACAGAATCTGAAGCAGCTCCAGGCTCTGAGCTGTCAACACAGAACCCAATGCGGGGCTTGAACTCACAAGCTGTGAGATCATGACTTGAGCTGAAGTTGATCTAAGCCACCCTGACACCCCCTGGTCTCAGTTTTGCAGTGACAACCACATGGTCTTCACTTAGTCCCTCACTTAGTCCCTCAGTTTTCCCATCTGTAAAGTGAAGGGTTTTGACTATATGACCACTTCAGTCATTTCTTTGTAGTATTTCATGCCCTCCTTTCCCTACAGCCTCTTGACTTAGAGGCTTCTAGGCAAAGAATCTTACAGTCAAAGTGTAAAGAACCTATTGGTTATTCAAGTGTTGTGGGAGGTCATTGAGAGGATGTGACCACTGGTTGACCCATGAGCTGGACCTGGGCACCGGGAGGCTCCTCACCCCTATCCTTGTCCCTGGAATCTGGGTTCCACTTGCCTTTCCAGCTCTCAGAGGTTGTCCCAGGGACAGAAGTGAGAACATTTCGGTAAAGAAAAAATAACTCGGTTGTCAGAAATCTGACTCAGGTGTAACTTTCTGTATGTTGCATTTGTTACATATTCAGGTAAGTGGTCAAAAACTGTCATTCCCTTGGTTCCCCCTGCGGCTGTGTCCACAACTTCAACCGTGTGACCCAACTCCGATTCCAAGGGTGAGCCAAAGTGCTTGTGAGCTGACATGTGCGGAAAAGCCAAAAGGGCACAGATTTTGAAAAATAGCCATTAGTGAGTAGGGCTAACGCAGGCACAACTGTTCATTCAACTAACATTTGTTGGGGAACCTGACACCAGGGGATAAACATTGTTCTAGGTGTTAGAGAAATAGAAATGAAAAGTGCACACCTGCCCTCAAGGGGTTTCTACTCTGGGACAGAGAATGAATGCACATTTTCACAGGTAAAAACCTTCCAGGGATTTGCTTGTCCTGGACTAAAACATGTAATAGGAGAGTAAGTCTGGTGGTCTCAGACTGGCAGGGGCAGAGACCAGGGTTCATCAGCCCATGAAGTGTGGCACAATGACTTTAGGAAGTTGATACTAGCCTCAGCACTTCTCTCTGGCCGGATTCTGTCCTCAGCTTAGAGAGGAAGAGTGAGATTAGCAGGGTATCTAGGTCAGTTCAGGCAGCTGTAACAAATTACCATAGGATGCGTGGCTTAAACAATTCTTTTTCACAGTGCTGGAGGCTGGGAAGTCCAAAGTCACGACACCAGCAGATTTCATGTCTGCTGAGGCCCTGCTTCTCAGATCATAGAGAGTCATCTCTTCACTGTGTCCTCACATGGTGGAAGGGACAAGAGAGATCTCCAAAGTGTCTTTTATAAGGAAACTATCCCATTCATGAGAGGTCCACCCTCATGACCTAATTACTTCCCAAAGGTTCCACCTTCTAAAACCATCTCATTGGGGGGTTAGAATTTCAGCATGTGAATTTTGGGGGGACACAGGCATTAGGTTTGTAACAGATGAGTTTTAGGTCAGTGGGGGCAAGAAACCATTGATCAAGGTGATTTGTAGGCAGTGAAGACAGATTGAAATTCAGCCAGGGATGGGTGCAGATATTCTGAGGACGTGCTAGGTGAAAGGCGAGAGCCTTGGGAAAGCAGACATAGACAATGTGGTGAATTAAAGAGCCAAGAGGAGAAAGAAGATAGGCTATAAGACTTGCTCCTGGCCATTAGGATCATGGAGTCCTAGGCTCTAGAAGACTGTCAGAGGCCGTCACATCTATTCCCACCTCAGTGGCACTTCACAGAAACTATCTGACAGGAAACAAAAATGCCCAGTTTTGAAGAATAACCAGACAGTCCTGGAGTCGGAGGTGTTCGTCACACAGCAGAGCCAGCCTTGGAAGACCCCGCCCACCCCGCTAGTGTTTGGCAACTGTTATGGAGTCAATCACCTGCACAGGTTCAAGGGCAAGGGCCTTTGTCTTCTCAGTCCTTTCAGAAAACCCAAGCCCCTGCTGCTTCTCTGCAAAAAGAAGATGTCTGAGCTACAGAAAACATGTAGGCAGAAGGCACTTCAGAAATAAAAGGGGTTGGGCCAACTGGCTCAGGTCATGATCTCATGGTTGGTGGGTTCTGGCCCCGTGTCGGACTTTGTGCTGACAGTGTGGAGCTCGCTCAGGATTCTCTCTCTCCCTCTCTCTCTGCCCCTCCTCCTTTTGTACTCTCTATCTCAAAAATAAGTAAATATTTTTTTAAAAAAGGAGGAGTATAATTCCCACTTGAGTGTCAGTTTCTTGGACACTGGACCCACAGGCACTAACTGGACTAAATGAAGAAACCCCAGGAGTGGCCACCGGGAGGACAAGATGCAGGTCTTGCCATGGCTTTGTGTGTCTACAAAAATAATTGCGTGTACAGGTGCTGGACCGTATGTAGCACACCTCGGTCACGCAGGCATTTGTGTCTGTACCCCGCACAGCTGACAGCCAAAGCCCTGGCACTGCATTGCCTTGGCTGTGGCCAGGAGGCCAGAACGTGGCCAGCCCGTGACCTCTTTGAGGAGGAGAAGAATGTGGACTTGGTATGCCTGTGCAGGGTGGCCATGGACAGCATTGCAGTGGGATAACCAATCCGGGCAGGCGTATGCGGCGAGACTGATTCCCTCACCGCGTAGCCACAGCCCACCAGGCCATTTTCGTTCATCTGCATCACTCCAGACCAAAGCAACCAGTGCTCACTCCACTTTTCAATATTTAAAAAATGTCAAATTAGAGCAAATTGCAAATGACAATGCATAGTTGTGTGTGTGTTGGCGTGTGCATGTGTGTTTTCCACAAGGGCATTTCTACTCCTCCTGTAGGCATCTGCTGTACGCATTCGATAGAGCCTGTGATTCCAAGATCACTGGGCATCAGAGGATGAAAAAGAAAACTGAGTGAAAATGGTAAGCAAAAGATTATGTGCTAATTTTCCCCCAATACAGCTGCATACTCTTCCCTCCTGTAAAATAAAGTTGTTTGCTTTTGCTTCTTAGTATGGTTGTTTTCTCCGGATGACTGAAGATTCCTTTGAGTTGATGCTTACAGGTGGGGTTGGTGTATGGAGAGCTAATTGAAACAGTAAGCAACATAAATCTACAAGTTCTCATCCTTCCTCTAAATATGGACCTGAACAAGTCATCCCACTATTTTTTTTTTTAAGAGAGAGAGAGAGAGAGAGAGAGAGAGAGAGAGAGAGAGAATGAGCACAATTGTGTGCAAGCAGGGGAGAGGGACAGAGACAGAGAAAATCTTAAGCAGGCACTACACTCAGCACAGAGCCTGACATGGGGTTCGATTCCATGACCCTGGGATCATGACCTGAGCCAAAATCAAGAGTAGGATGCTCAACCAACTGAGCAACCCAGGCACCCCAAGAGAGATTTTTGGGTAAAGTGTCATGCCATTATCATTGACAATAGAACCAACATGGGAATTCGGTAACCAGAAGCATATGATTACTGTTCACATTATTTAGTAATGTGTCTGGTGAGTAATTATAGCCCCACATCATGTAATAAAATTACTGTCGATAAGCAGAAAGCTAGTGGGGCACGTTCATATTGACCTTGTTCAGCCAAAGACAAACTACATGACACAGAAGAGATTATTAAACTATGTGGAATTTAAGAACTAAAACAGATGAACATAGGGGAAGGGGAAAAAAAAGAGAGGGCAGCAAACCAGAAGAGTCTCTTCACTATAGAGAACAAACTGAGGGTTGCTGGAGGGAGGTGGGTGGGGGCTGGGCTAAATGGGTGATGGGGATTAAGGAGGGCACTTGTTGGGATGGGCGTCCTGTGTTATATGGACGTGATGAATCAGTAAACTCTACACCTGAAACCAAACGTGTTAACTAACTAGAATTCAAATAAAAATGTGGAAAAAATAGAAGAGATTATGAAACTGACTTGTAGCATACTTCTGTACTAGCATTCAAACTAGATGTTTTTTAAAAGGCTCCTGGAAACGAAATAATTACTGAATATTTGCAGTGTAACACCACCAATTTGGCAGGGTTTGCCAATAAGCCGTCTTGCTTATGTAACTGAACTTGGGTGCCTTGCCGGGAATGCTCGTGTTCAAGTGTCCAGCAGCTCCTGCCTGACTGGATGCAACATCCATGTGGTTTCAGCCCATCTCACCACCTGGTTTTTATTCTGTTTCTGATCCTCAAAGATGATTTTTTTGTTTTTGAGCCTGGCTCTGTATTTTTAAAGTTCCCTTGAAATATTTTATCTATTATTGTTATGTGTTTGGAGTTACAGAGGGATGTTAACTCAAAATGAGAACCTAAAATGGCATCTTAGGTTAACACGACAATACAAGACATTACTACATTGATGGTTCATCTCAAATATTGATCTGTATTGATATTAGAAAATTAGGGAACCTAATGTGTCAGACTACAGGTCAAAAAAGACAGTGTCTCGATTTTAGTGTTTGTGGGTATGCAGGCTTCGCCAGGCCCTGAAGTCCTATCCCATGTGGGTGGATTTCTCAGTAAGGAGTGCCCAGCACCTGTACAAAACGGGATCTGTCCACTCTGTTTCCTTTTCATAAAGTAGCGAAGGGTCATTCAGTAGCTTATATCCTTTCTTCATGTAGCTTGATGAAGGTACTTTGTTAAAGAAAAAAATATTCAGTGACCCTTGTTAAGGATGGTAAGGCAGAGTTTATTCAGGACCCTCCTGATAGGTGTAGGGAACATTGCAGTGGGATTTTACAGTGGGGGGGGGGGGCGGGCGGGGAGAGCTCAACTCTGAATACAGCACGGGCAGGGAGGAATTTATAGACAAGGGGCAGGGTGGGGGTCGGTGGATGCATAACTACTAAGAGGAAACATCAGGGTTGGAGGGGGGCGGTTCTGGTTAAACTGTCCTAACAGGATTCTTGCTGAAGATAGGCTGGGGTGATCAGACATCCCCTGGAGGGAGCCAGATCAGATATGAGGGTGGGGGTTCCAGATTAAACTGACTTAGAAAGGTTCTTGCTAAAGCTGTATTTTATAAGAAAGTGCTTAGATGAGCCTACGAAAAGGCTGAGGAGCCTGACTAAAGTTTGGTCAAGAATCTTTGTCAGCTTCTGTATCAACCATTCAGTTACCCAGATTGCAATTTCAGACTTGACATCATTTTTATTATATACTATTTAAAAGTGTAATTCCCACAGTAAGTAAATCATTCATAGCACCTCTCTTCCTCATCTGCCAGTTTTCACAGTATGGAGGCTTCAGTGGGTTGCAATTTATTTGAAGTATGTAACATCCTCTAGTGGTGAATTTATGTATTAAAAAATCATGTTGCTGCAAACCTATTGCAGATCTTGGGAATGACTATTCAATTCTATGTTCTTTGCTTTTAGCTCTTTGGCTCTTGAATGTATTGTTAAATGAGGGCAGTTTCCTGTCCCATCATTAATGACACAGGCCACTTCTATACACTTGCTCTTTTTGGAAGTGACCAAGCATCAGTCGACTGAGAAAAATTAAAAAGATTTAGTTTTGGTAACACAAGACAGCTAATTGGAATAAGGCACATTCGTCGACATCCATAAGAAGCAAACGGAGAAGCAATCACGGCTGCATAAAGGAGAAGGGGAATGCCAAGAAATTTGACATGAATATTGGCCAAGCCCATTTATTTCATTTTTTAAAAGTTTATTTAATTACTTTGAGAGAGACAGAGTGTGAGCAGAGGAGGAGCAGAGAGAGAGAGAGAGAGAGAGAGAGAGAGAGAGAGAATCCCAAGCAGGCTCTGCCCCACCAGCATGGAGCCTCATGTGGGGCTACAACACATGAAACCATGAGATCATGACCTGAGCCGAAACCAGGTGCAGGACACTTAACCGACAGAACCACCCAGGCGGCCTCATTTAATTTTTTAGTAGAAACAAAGCAAAATGCCCTGTGTTTGGAAGTCAGGGTGCTGCTTCTTTCTTTTATGACCGGATGGGACATACATTTAAGTGGCTTATAATCTGATCTGCCTGGAGCTTTGTGTTGATAATGCTGAGGCCCAGTTTGGGTGCAGGGGAAAGAAGGCTGCCATTGCAATGGACCAATGGTGGCAAGCATTACGTCTTCTTGCCAGCTCTGCCTTATTGCAGTGTTACTCAGGCTCCTGCTTCCCAAGTCCAAAATACGCTTTTCGGTTCAGGTACGTGCTCCTTAGCCAAGGGTAAATTTAGTTTATGAGCTTCAATGAGAAAAGTGGGAGATCATCTCCTAGTACAGGAACCAATGTATGAATTTTTCAAGATATCAAAACAAGCTAAAATAGACACGGCAGGTAATACTGGAAAGCAAGGCATTGACTCTATTTTTACGGATTAAAGATTAGAGGATACCGTTGGTTTACAGATAGGGCTAAACTGGGCAAGCTGGTTGTGGTATCCTCTACAAGAAAAACCTGGGACCTCATCAGGTAGCCGGTCTACTGGGGACTGACTGTTGCCCATTTCAACTGATGGCTCAGCAATTTTCAATGGGTGGCTCCCTCCATTCTTAAGTCAGTGCAGTATTTAGGGATAGACCCTGGCTGCACAGGCCTGGGGGGCCCCTGACTGCTCGAAGGCAGCTGAAGGGGTACACACTGAGCCATGCAGATCAAAGTAGCCAGGGACCTGGAACAGGGCAAGTGTCTGGGGAGGTGAGCTCACAGGAGTGAGCTTTTGGGGCTACGTGGTATCTAATTGCAAGCCTTAACCTATATAAATGCGCGTACTCCCGTAGAAGGCACAGGGGAAGAATCTGGACTGCCTTGCCAAGGCTGGATGGGAGGGCTGGCCAGGGTGTACCCAGTAAAGAGACACCTGCAGGCTTTGATTGCACAGCGGCCCATCAGGCATTCTGTTCTCATGACTGATAGTCACCCTTTGCAGCTGCTGCCTCAGAGCGGTTTTCAGAAGGTGGGATCCGTAGGTGGCAAGGCTACACAGGGGACCTGGCCCATGTTATACAGGCTTGGAGGACTGGGCCTGCCTAAGGCCAGCTTATTGGTGCATAGTGTACATGAGCGGGCTGGGCAGCTCAGCGTAGCCAGGGACCTGGAGTAGGGCAATGCTGGGTGAGGTCAGCTCACAGGAAAGGCCTCGAGGGGGTACTTGGGATTTGCCTAGTTCCAAGCCTTACTTACACAAATAAGCATACTCCCCTGACGACAGAGCTACAGAAAACTACGTTACCAGCGTGGGATGGTCAGAGTGATGCTGACACGCTGGTCTGAGGACCCAGAGGGGGTCCTGCAGGATGGAAATCAAACATGAGCCGGTAGGAGGTGAAGGCAGAGTTTATTGAAGATACAGGGAGGGCAGATACAGATGGACCATCCAGGAGCCTTGGAAAAGGAAGGAGCATGAGTTTCATCTTTGGGGTCTGGTGTATGTGTTGTTTCAAGCATCCAGTTAGAACAAGGGTAGAACAAGGACAAGGTCACTTATTCCTTGAAGCCAGGGGTCTTGGTGTTGAGATGTCTAGTGCCAGTGGGTTAGAAATTATTGTGCTGGAAGACTCCAAAGATAACATTAACGCTTTGTCCCATACAAGGAAAATATTTGTTCCACGCATTAAAGCCTGTGTATGGTGGGGATGCAGATCCTAGCAAGAATAGGAGCAGGCAGAAAAAAAAAGCAAAGGGTGAAAAGCACCTTTTTCTTTCATGGGGTCCCTTGGCTTCCCTGTCTCAAAAATACTCTTTAATAACAGACACATGGGAGCCTTGCCTGATGGAGAAGCTTGGGACCTCACCAGGGGAGCCTGTCCACTGGGACTGATAGCAGCTTAATGCTGATGCCTCAGAAAGATTTTTGGGGAGTGGGCAGCTCTCCACCCTAGAGGCTATGCAGGTTTTGGGGACCAGCCTGAGCCCAAAAGTCCTAACATGCCCCAGCAGCCAAAGGCTGGCTGGCAGAATGTAGACTGCTCATGCTGGAGCAGCGCAGGTGAAAGGAGCCAGGAACCTGGAAAAAGGGATGTAGGGAGAGGCTGAATCACAGGAGCAGGTGATTTGAAGTGATGGCACCTGCCTCATTTCAAGCCTCATCCTACACAAAGGCGCATATTCCCCCCGAAGGTAGAGCCGGAGGAAATTGCACTGTCTTGCCAGCATCTGACCCAGCAGACTGGCCGGGGTACACGCCAATAAGATGCACCTGGGAGCCTCGATTTCTGGAGAAGCTGGGGGCCCCAACACGCTGCCAGCCCAAATGTGGACTGACGGTTGCCGGTTTAAAGCTGTCACCGGTGATTCAGGACCCACCTGAGCTCCACCCCCAATGGGCCTCCGTGGCCTAACAGCATGTTCCTGAATGTGTACAAGCCGGCAGGTAAGGGTAATGGGGGACCTAGAACGGGACAAATGTCTGGGGAGGCTGGGTCAGGGAAGTGGGCTGTGAGAGTACAGGGCATCTGCCTAATCCAAGCCCTAACCTACACGAATGTCCATATTCCCGCTGAAGGCAGATCTGGAGCAAATTGGACTACTTTGGTACCCTCCTATAAGAGACCCCTGGGAGCTTTGATTGCTGGAAGGCCTCTGGACTCCCTCAGGTGGCCAGTCCAAATGGGGACTGACTGTGGCCAGTTAAATCTGCCGCCTCAGAAATGTTTTCCTGGTGTGGGCTTCCTCCCCGAGGCCATTTGGGAGGTTCAGTCCTCACATACGTAGCTCCACGCGCCTGGAGCGCCCCCTGCAAGCCCCCAGGTGGCTGGCAAGGTGCACATACACAAGCTGCGCAGGTCGGGGTAGGCAGGAAACTGGACACAGGGTAGTTGTAGACACAGGTCTGATCACAGGAGCAGGCCATTTGGGGTACAAGTGTCTGCCTAGTCTCGAGCACTGTACAAATGTCCAAATCCACCCCGAAGATGGAGTTGGAGGAAACTGCACCGCTCTGCCAGCATCCAGCCTGGCAGGCCAGCCAGAGTATCCTTTGGTAAGAGACACTTGGGAGCCTCGATGGCTGGGGAAGCCAGAGGTTCATCAGGCAGCCAGTCCTCACGGCCTCAGCAAGATTTCGGGGAGTTGGATCCTTCCACCCAGGAGGCTTTACTGGTGGTTTGGGACCAGCACGAGCCCCACGGGCCTGGAGGGCCCCAGCTACACTTAGCAGGTGGACGTGGTGCATACTGTGCATGCACAAGCCATGCAGATCCGGGTAGTCAGAGACCTGCAATAGGGCAAGTGTCTGGAGAAGCCAGGTCCCAGAGGTGGGCTGTTGGTGGCACAAGACATCTGGCTAATTCTAATTCATCTGGCTAATGCACATATTCTCCCTGAGGGCACAGCTGGAGGAATCTGGACCTGTCTAGCTAGGGTGGGCCACAGGATGGTCAGGGTCCCCTCCAATAAGAGACACTTGGAAGCCCTGATTGCTGGAGATGCCTGGGACACCATCAGGCAGCCAGGCCAGCTAGGGATTGGTAATCCCCAGTTTCGAGTGGAGACTCCTATTTTCATGGTGTGGGCTCTCTGTATCCTGAGGCCATTCTGGTGATTGGGGTACCAGAGCTCACTGCCAGAGCTCACTGGTCCTGGAGTGCCCCTTGCTGCCCAAGTCCTGCTAACAGTGTTTGGACTGTGCATGCACAGGTTGGGGACTGGGGAGACAGGTCAGGGTGGCCAGGGTCCTGAAAAAGGACAGTATCAGCTGAGGCCAGTCACAGGAGGGAACTCCTGGGGTCCCTGGCATCTTTCTAATTCTAAGCATTAACCTACACAAATGTACATATTCCCTCTGAAGGTAGAGCTGGAGGAATCTGACTTGCCTTGCTAGGGCAGTGTGGGATGAGACTACTGGGGTACCGTCTCTTAAGCAATCCTTGGGAGCATTGATTGCTGGAAAAGCTTGGGATTCTATCAGGCAGTCAGTCCAAATGGGAACTGAAAGTGGCCAATTTAAAAAGCAGTCTTGGAAAGATTTTGGGTGGGTAAGGCACTCTCAACCCTGAAGGCTGTGGGCCAAGAAAACCATGAGGCTGTAAAGCCTAAAGTGTTTCTTTGGGGCTTCAGGGATTGCAACATGGGAGACATGCAGTTGATCAACGCATGAATTACAAATTGTGAGCCCAGGAGTACAGGCTTGTAGAGGCAAAACCCACAAGGTTACATGACTTGTTTTGAAAGAATTATGATTGGTGCTGGTGGAGTTAAACTGACTAATATAGGATTGGATATTTAGCTAGCAGGTATTACATTATGTCTATTTCAACCCAAAGTAGAAGAATACATTGCAGGAAGTGAGCCAGGTGCAATTGACAAAAGTCAAAAGTTCATGGTGTTCTAAGAATTGAACTGAGACGGGCATAGGTTCTGCTTCCTCACTGTCTTCCAGACTCTATTTTGAATGACTCTCTTAACAATGCTTACTTCGTTTTGGAATTTTCTTTCACATTTCTCCCTTTTGATCAAGATCTGTATAGCAGCAGAGAATCAGTGATTGATTTCATGATGCAGGAATTCCCTTTCGTTGCTGGAGCCGTTGGCAGCCTGCTCTTGGTCCATCATATCCCTCGGAAGAGAGCACGTTTCATACTTGGTTGAGATTTAGTATATTCAACAAGCGTGCTAGGTGAGAGTCTTATGGCCCACATTTAAGTAATAAGGAGGTTTGAGGAAATAAGGTCTAGATATCAGTTAGGTTCTCATTTATTTTAGTCAAAGGGTAGATCTGGTGAATGGTTTTGAGTCTTTGAGGTATTGTTCCTCTGACTTATTATATCAAATGAGCCTAATTAGTTTAATAGATACTTTGGAATGTTCCAGGGACCCTCTGGGGTTAAAAAACACCCAAATTTCTTCCAGGTCAGAGAGTCTTTATTTAGAATTTGATCTGGGGAAGTTTGTTAAAAATAACAGGTTTGGACACTTTGCTAAATAGGATCACAGAAAATTATGAAAGTACCTAATTATCTACTGAACCAAAGTGGCAAAAAATATTTCAAGTATAAATATAGAAGATTACATACCTGCAAAAGTCTTAGCTCTTTTTGAATAGAGAAGACTCAGTTTTGCTAAGTAAAAGAAGATAATGATAAAGACAAAAACCCAGAATCATTGTTTCCCAGGCAGATTACATTAATGGTAAAGAAACTTTGTTTACAATTTCTTACTAAGAACAGGCTAGTATCTGAAAGTAAACAAAATAAGAAATAAGAAAATTTTGTTGTTTTAACAGAGAGAAAACCAAACTCTAGTTTGATATCACTACACTATTGAGCTCATTTTAAAAGATCTATAAATAACATTCAGTCTTAGCCAGCTTTGACCATACAACATAAAACTCCTTTTCTACAAACTTTCTACAACGTTCTGCATCCCATTTTGTTTGTCCCTTGTTCTTTCCACTTCTCAAATTGTTCTTTTCTACAGAACAAAAAGCACACATTTGGGGCGCCTGGGTGGCGCAGTCGGTTAAGCGTCCGACTTCAGCCAGGTCATGATCTTGCGGTCCGTGAGTTCGAGCCCCGTGTCAGGCTCTGGGCTGATGGCTCAGAGCCTGGAGCCTGTTTCCGATTCTGTGTCTCCCTCTCTCTCTGCCCCTCCCCCGTTCATGCTCTGTCTCTCTCTGTCCCAAAAATAAATAAACGTTGAAAAAAAAAAAAAAAGCACACATTCTATTTCCTTTTTGCATACTTTTCATATACAGTTGTTTTCTCTCATCCTTATTGCTTTTAGCAGTTTTAAGTTCACATACATTAATTAGAATTCTCAGACCTTAGAATCCTTAATTTCCAGCAAAAACAAAGAGGTAACCAATTATGGACTGGCAAATTTATAAATACATTTAATAAACGTGTTTATAAACATGTTCATAAACACATGAGAAAACATGTGTTTTCTCAATGTGACATAAAACATGTTTACTAATAGACCTGAATATCTTTAGTTTCTCTATAATAAAAAGCCCAATGTGGGCAAATCTCTGTTCAGTAATTAATGTTTTGATATCTTATTTAGAAAATAAAATATTATTACTTTCCCTAAGATCCAGAACAAATCTCCATCCCCTTCCATATGGCTTGTGAACAGGGAAAAGGGGGGTGTTACAGAGACTAGTACAGGGGACAATGAATTTTGTGTGTGTGAATAATCTTCAATTTAGCTAACAAGTGTTCATTACCTCTATCTCAGTCCAAAGTAGAAGGATGTGTTTGGGGAGGGCATGCAGTTGCAACTGACAAAAGTCACAAGTTCATGGTGTTCCAAGAGTTGAAACAGGAGAGTGTGTAGGCTCTGCTTCCTCAATAGCCTCCTGCCTCTATTTTGAATCACTCTCTTAGCAATGCTTACCTCACTTTGGAATCTTCTTTCACAAGGCTATGCAGGTGTTTGGGGACTAGCCTGAGCTCCATGGGCTTGGCAGCCCCGGCAGTAAAAGGCTGACGAGGTGGGACTGCCCGTTTGCTGGGGAGGCAGGTCAGAATAGCCAGGAACCTGGAACTGAGTCAGAAGTAACCCAGTCACAGGAGCAGCCTAGTGGTGATAATTTGGCATCTGCCTCATTCGTAACCTTTACGTGCACAAATGTGTATATTCCCCTTAAAGGCAGAGCTGGAGGAACCTGGACTGTCTTGCCTTTGTGGGGCAGGGTGGGACGGCCAGGGTACCCTTCAACAGCAAACACCTGAAAGCCTCAACTGTTGGAGAAGCCCAGGATCCCATCAGACAGCCGTTCTAGTTTGGGGACTGGTGTAGCCAGTTTAAAGCTGCTACCTTAAAAGTATTTCAGAGGAAAGGTTCTTTCCACTCTGAGGCCATTTAGGTGATTGGGGTCAGGCCAGAGCTCCACAGGGCAGAAGTGACCCCTGAGACCAAGGCCTGCTGGCAGAGGGCAAACTGTGCGCGTGTGGGCCTCACAGAGCAGGGTAGCCAGGAACCTGGTGGGAAGCAATGCCAGGCAAGGCCAGGTCACTGGAGGGGACTTTTGAGAGTACCTGACATCGCCCTAATTAGAAGCACTGATCTCCACATATGTGAATATTCCCCCTGAAGGCAGAACTGAATGAATCTAGACTGCCTTGCCAGGGCTGGTTTGGGTGAACTGGTTTCAGTGGGCTCTAGTAGGAGATGCCTGGGAGCCCATCAGGTAGCCATTCCACAAGGGACTGACTCTTGGCCATGTCGGCTATGTCTCAGAGTGATTTTTGGGGTGTTGGCCTCCTCCACACTGAGGCAAGGCATTAGCTTGGGGATGGGTCCCAGCTCCACAGGCCTGAAGGGCCCTGGCTGACCAAGGGCGGGTGGTGAAGTGTGGACTGTGCATGAACAGACTGCAGGGTTCAGAGTAGCTAGGGACCTGGGATAGGTCAAGTGTCTGGAGAGGTTGGTTCACAAGAGCAGGCTCTTAGGAGAATAAAACATTGGCCTGATCTCAAGGCCTACTGACCCGTTGGGGAACATTCCCCCTGTAGGCATTGCTGGAGATTTGTCAGCTTCCCCGCCAGGGAGGGATTGGGCAGGAGGGCAGGGTATCCTCCATTAGAAGACACGTGGGAGTGCTGGTTCCTAGAGAAGCCTGGAACCCCAACAAGCATCAAATGCACGTGAGGACCATTGCCCGTCTGTAGCTGCCACGTCAGAGCAGTTTTCAGGAGGTGGGCTCCATGCCAGAGATGATGCATGCGTTTGAAGGGAGCTAGAGTTCCCCAGGCTTACAGGGCTGGGTCTTCCCAAGGCTGGCCTATGGGTCTGTACCTGGCACATGTGAGCCATGCAAGTCTGGGTAGCCAGGGACATACAGCAGGGCGATGCTGGGCGAGGCTGGGTCCCAGAAGGTAGGGCACTTGGGAATACCTGGCATCTGTCCATTCCAAGCATTAATCTCCACAAATGCACGTGCTCTGCTGGAGTCCAGCTCCAGCAGGTCCTGGTGTTCCCGAAGGATGAACGGCGTTGGCGAAAAAATGAAAATAAAATAAAACAAAAATAAAAGTGGACACAGACAACAGCAGTGTGTTGAACTGGCCGCTTTATTGTGGCAAACGTGGCATTATATTTGTTAGCAATTTCCTTGTAGCGTGCGTCATCTATGTTTTCTAGCATTACCTAATTCCAAAAATGTTCCTATGCGTAATCACCCTTTAAGGAATAACATGGTTATTTTCTCATAACGTTGCCGCCTGCCTTTTGCTTATTGATTAATTTCTTACATTATTTTCATTATGTATCTACGTTTATCTATAAAGCATTTGCTCTGCTGTTTTCGTGAAAGGTCATCTATCTCTCAACACCTCAAGTGGAACAGTTACAGGGACGTGACCTTTTAGTTGTTTCCCCGAACCATTTGTGGTTTGAGGAACAAAAGTGTTTGCCTCGGTTCGAGGTGCCAGGAGGGGGCCAACAGGGCCTTAGGAACGCACGCCTTATACATTCTCAGAGAGACAATGCACCTAGGAACTAATGAACCATTCTATACTTTTAACCGACTAGGTTCAATCATCATCTGGAATGCCTCCTGGGGGCCAAGTGGGCCTAGGGGTTGGAGTAACTTGTGCCCATAGATACATTCCTTTGTTGCTGGAGTGGGGCTTTTAAATCCATTTGTCCCTCCTTGGTTGGGAAATGTATGAGGCTAGCCTTCCTTTAGGTGGAGGAGTCTTTACAGGCGGTGGCAAGGGCTAAATGTAGGGCCGCACAATTTCCTTGCGGAGCCTTATTTCTTTCCCAATGTTCTTTTTCCAGGGGGCCTGTCGAGGGCAATTCCCCAGGTACTTTTATTAAGGCCAAATTACATAAAAGCGGGAGTACAAGAAGCTTCACTGTCCGTGGGCCGCCGCCCTGCAGTCCCGATCCGTCCACCGCCCGGGGCCCCGCCATCAGGCTGGTTGGATATCTCGGCTCTGAAAGAAGAGCTGGAGGAATCTGGACTTCCTTGCCAGAGCGGGAGTGGGTGGGTTGGCTGGCATTGCCTTTCCTAACAGACACCTAGGAACCTTGATTACTGGTGAGCCCTATACCTCATCAGGCAACCAGTCCAAATGGGGACGGAGTGTGGCCAGTTTGAAGCTGCCACCTCACAATGGATTTTGGGGGTTGGGCTCCCTCTACACTGGAGATTATGCATTTGTTTGGGGACCCATCTGAGTTGCCCAACCCTGGAGTACTCAGGTAGCCCATGGATGGCTGTCAGGGTATATACTGGACACTCACGGGCCACTGTAGATCTGGAAACTCAGTGACCTGAACGGAGCCACATTTGGAGAATCTAGTTCTCACAAGTGGTCTCTTGGAGAATCCACAGTATCTGCCTTATCCTAAGCCCTAACCTACACAAATGTGCATGTAGGGGTCAATGACAGTCTGCCCTAATATGCTCCTTTGGTATATTCATTATTTTGAATTAAAGTTATGTAAGAAACAGCTAGTGCAAAGAGAACACCCAGACCCCCACTTTATTTCCTCAAAACAGGAGATAAATTGCCCATGTGAGAGGCTGGGGATACATTTCCCTGTACCAGGATATGAAGAGACATTTTTATCACCAGATTTAGGGAATTCAGAGCAAAGAAGGCTATGTAAACAAATCTTGTTTCTTTTAATAATTTACTACCTCAGAACAAATTCTTTTTACACTTCCTTACTAACTGAAGCCATCAAACATAAATTTTCTTTTTACTATTATTCACAGGTTTGTTGTTTCTTTGCCCAAAAAGCATAAAAATTGGCTGCCTTGGTCATTCCTTTGGGTCTCAATTTTAATATTAGACCTTCATGCACAGTTAATTAAACATTTTTTTTTCTCCTGTTAATCTCTCTCATGTCAATTTAATTCTTAGACCAGCTAGAAGAACCTTGAATGATAGAAGAGTATTTTTCCTCACCAACAGCTGGCATACGCAGAAGGATGAACTTCCCTGGCTGGACACTGCTACCGTTGAGAGATCCTGGGACAGGTTAAACAGCAGACGTAAGGTAAGAATCCTTACCTGGTTATCTAACTGCAGGGTCTAATGGAATAAGAATGAAGAGACTCCTTTTAATCTCTTTCTAAAGGTAGATTAGCAGGAGAAAATATTTGTGGAACTAGTTGCTTGGGCTTAGCATCTCTGGTAAATTTGGTAAAGTACTCTTTGCTTGACCCATTTCCTCTGAGAGATGATCACTGTTTGTCTTTGTCTTCTGTGTCATTTGTCACAAAAGGAATTATGTTACAGAAGGGACACAGGCATTGGTCTTATCAGCCTGCTGTTTGACCTAGCCTCACAGCCTGGTGAGTTCACAGTTCTCATCAGACCAGTGGCTAGACAAACTTTGCTGTGGGCCCATATATGAAAACCAGACCAGCTTTTTCCTTTTGTCTTGTTTTATGTCTTGAAACCTTTACTTTTTGGCCAGTGAGAATATTCTGTCTGGTCTCTGCCATCTGGAGGGTGGCTTACCTGGGTACAACTTGATAGCCAGTTGAATAGACTGGGTTCAGAGACACGCAGTTACAAGCAGCTGTCTCTTTGGCTGTGCCAACCCTCTGGGGAGTTTGTCATAAGAGGTCCCTGCCCATAAGGGACCTTTGTCATCTTAGCCTTTATTGCTTGGTAGTGATGGAAAAGTCCCATTGCAGAAGTGTCGGCCTAGCGTCACAGATTAGCATGACCGACTGGAGGCATCTCACACTTTGTGGGAGACCAGAGACCTCATTTTCACTACACCATTGTTATTACTAGTGCAACAAAGGCCTTTGTTTTCTTGTGCTATTTTGGGGCACAAACTTGTGGATCATGGGGACTGCATCATCTCTGTGGTATCCAGGGATGCCTCTTGCACCCAAGGACAAAGCCTGGAAAGCTACCTCTGGGTCGTTTCATAAAAAGGCTTTTTGGTTTGAGTCACTATTGAGATTAATATGATCCTACTCAGCAGAGCCAGATGATGGCTCCTTTAAATTGGGTGTATTTGAAAGAAGAAAAAATTCTTTATAGAATGTTTTCAATTGTCCTTATTAGTGTCACAGCTGGCCTTAAGGACGCCCTTGGCAAGATGAAAAAAACAGAAATTAGACTTAAGATGAAAATTAATATCCACATCTGTAAGTTCCCCTTCTCAAAATTTGGCTCTGTCTGCCTATTTAAAAATATTTTTTCAATGTTTATTGATTTTTGAGAGAGAGAGAGAGAGAGAGCGAGAGCGAGCTTGAGCAGGGGAGGGGCAGAGAGAGAGGGAGACAGAATCTGAAGAGGTTCCAGCACAGAGCTGTCAGCACACAGCCCGACGCGGGGCTCGAACCCACGAACCATGAGATCATGACCTGAGCTGAAGTCAGACGCTTAACCTACTGAGTCACCCAAGGATCCCCCTACCCCTGTCTGTCTCTTTCCCCCTTCTCCTCCAGAAAGATTCCTGTCCACTAAAAAGCAGAGATCTTTTAAGTTAAAAAGTCCTTTTACCTCTGTTTCAGAAAAGGCTGTCAAATTTAGAGAAGAATTAGAAAGATTAGTGGCCATTCATGGCACTTCCTCACAGAGAAAATAGATGACCAAAATTTCTCCTAGGCCTTCCTACAAATGATCAGTGGAAGGACGATGTTCATGGACTGATAAAAGTGAAGGTTGAATTGTATACTCAGAAATAAGGCCTTTGTCAAAATTCTTTATACAGACTTTATAAAGATATAAATATTTTGATTCTCATTTTAGTTAAAAATCTTCCAGATATAAAGATGCAAGTTTAGTTAAAAAGGTAGGTCAGACTCTTAATATTCAGGCTGTAATCCAGTTCTTTGGGGATTAGAAACAACTGTTTTTGTCTTGTAGATCTCTACAAAACCAGAAATGTAACTCTAGAAACAAGTCAAAACCCACCCATCTTTACCAATCCTAAAACCTTGCCTATTCCTGTCAAAATGTTTGTAGACACTAACAAACACCAGAATATTAGAACAAGTTGCTCTGAAATTTAAAAAGGTAAATAATAATTACTCCAAAACTAAAAAAAACTTCCATTCTCTATCCCTTAAGGTTATAAATGTTATCATACCTTTGAAATGTAAACACAGCACACAATAATCTGAGACTGAAGAACACAAAAAGAGAGAGGCCTTTTAAAGTACAAACAGCTAGGAGGGAGGAGCCAAGATGGCAGAACAGCATGGAAGTTTTTTGTGTCTTGTATCCATGAAATACAGCCAGACCAACACTAAGCCATCCTGCACACCTAGAACTGATCTGAGGATTAACACAACAATATGCACAACCTGAACCACAGAATTCAGCAGGCACACAGTGTGGAGAGGTGAACTTGGGGAGAGAGAAGCTGTAGATGGCAGGGAGCTGCTTTTAAATGTGGAGAGAGGATGGACACGGGGGTGGGGTGGGGGGCAGAATATGGGAAAATCACCCCCCTGCCAAAAGCAGCTGGAGAGAAACTGGAAAATTGGAAACAGCCACAGGGACTGAATTAAAAAGGGAGAAAGGAGAAAGGAGAGGGTTTAAATTCCATTAAGACTATAAACAGGGGGAGCGCAGAGTCTGAAACTCTGCAGCTCGATACCTGGAGGTGCTCTGGTGCGAAGGGCGAATCCCCAGGAGCAGAGTGGGGTCTGGGAGGTTCTCGGGCCGCATGGGGAGAAGCGGTTCCACTGCTGGAAGGACATTTGGTAGAGGCTGTGAGGCCACCTGGCCCCAGCAGACCCCAGAGAACAACAGCTGCTGGTGCTGGAACAAGGTTGTTAAGGGTGAAGCCTGGTGATGTGTGTTGTGATTTGCCAGAATCCCTGAAATGCTGCTGCTACACCATCTCGTGAACTTTTTCTGGGGCAGGCTGGCACCCAGCCACAGTCTCTGGGCATTGGCAGCTTCACGGTGCTGTGACCTTTCCTGGGTGCAGCCGGCATTCGGCCATTGCTCGGTGAGACTGTCTGCAGAGGGGCAGAATGGGTCAAAGCCGCAGTCCCTCAGAAATAAGGGGCCGGGAGAAACAGCCACATCTGAGACAAAATTAGGGAGGGAGGTGCTGCCTGGGACTTGGTCACGGACTGTGTAAAAGCGGGGCATGGATGGAAGCTGAAGACAAAGGATGGGTGTGTGATTGCTGATTGGGGAGAACAGAGTTCTTATACTAGAGATTGGGTAGCTGGGTGATGCCATTTTCACTGCTCCTGCACATGCGCACACACACCTACAAGTGCCACAACAATCCACCCCAGTAAGCCAAGCAGCACCATCTAGTGGAAAAGGGAGCCGTTACACTAAGCCCCGCCCAACTGGGCCAACCTCAATGTTCAAGAACAAATCTCACCACTTGCTTAGTTTATGGACTATAAAGCGCTTCATCATTTGACTTCTAGTGGAAAATGAAGTAATTTCAGTCGTATTTCAGTCTGTTAGCTGGTTCATCTATTCAATTTTCTTTCTCTTTTTTCTCTTTTTCGTTTCTTTTCTTTTTCTTGAATACAGAAAGAAAAAAATCATTTTTATTTTCAATTTTTATTAAAAATATTTTTCTTTAAATTTTTTCTACTATATTTTTTTCTTTTGTGTAATTTTTTCAAATTCTATTTTACTTCCATCATTTCATTTTAGTCTACTTCAGTGTATTCATTTTTTCAAATTTTCAAATGATTTCCTTTTTTTTCTCCCCATTTTTTCTCTAATCCATGAAGCCACTTTCAACACCCAGACCAAAACACACCTAGCATCTAACATCATTTATTTGATTTTTTTTGGTGAGTGGGTTTGTTTTTAATTTTTTAATTTTAATATTTTTTAAATTTTAATTTTTTCTACCTCCTTTCTCCCTTAATTCCTTTCTCCCTTCAAAATGACTAAACGAAGGAATTCACCCCAAAAGAAAGAGCAGGAAGAAACGACAGCCAGGGACTTAACCAACACAGATACAAGCAAGATGCCTGAACCAGAATTTAGAATCACAATAATAAGAATACCAGCTGGAGTCAAAAATAGGTTACAATCCCTTTCTGTGGAGATAAAAGAAGTAAAAGCTACTCAGGATGAAATAAAAATGCCATAACTGAGCTCCAATCTTGAATGAAGTCTATGGCGGCAAGGATGGATGAGGCAGAGGAGAATCAGTGATCTAGAGGACAAACTTACGGAGAATAATGAAGCAGAAAAAAAGAGGGAGACTAAGGCAAAAGAGCATGATTTAAGAATTAGAGAAATCAGTGACTAATTAAAAAGGAACAACATGAGAATCATAGGGGTCCCAGAAGAGGAATAGAGAGAAATAGGGGTAGAAGGGTTATGTGAGCAAATCATAGCAGAAAACTTTCCTAACCTGGGGAAAGACACAGACATCAAATTCAGGAAGCACAGAGGACTCCCACTAGATTCAACAAAAACCGACCATCAACAAGGCTATCAGAGTCAAATTCACAAAATACTCAGGCAAGGAGAGAATCATGAGAGCAGCAAGGGAAAAAAAGTCCCTAACCTACAAGGGAAGACAGATCAGGTTTGGAGCAGACCTATCCACAGAAACTTGGCAGGCCAGAAAGGAGTGGCAGAATATATTCAGTGTGCTGAATCAGAGAAATATGCAGCCAAGAATTCTTTATCCAGCAAGGCTGTCATTCAAAATAGGAGAGAGAAAGTTTTCCAGACAAACAAAAATTAAAGGAGTTTGTGACCATTAAACCAGCCCTGCAAAAAATATTAAGGGGGACTCTCTGAGAGGAAAAAAGATGAAAAACAAACAAGCAAACAAACAAAGACCAAAAGCAACAAAGACTAGAAAGGACCAGAGAACACCACCAGAAACTCCAACTCTACAAGAAACATAATGGCAGTAAATTCATATCTTTCACTACTCACTCTAAACATCAATGGACTCAATGCTCCAATCAAAAGACATAGGGTAACAGAATGTATAAAAAAACAAATCCATCTGTATGCTGTTTACAAGAGACCCACTATAGACCCAAAGACACCTTCAGATTGAAAGTAGGGGATAGAGAACCATCTATCATGCTAATGGTCAACAAAAGAAAGCCAGAGTAGCCATACTTATATCAGACAATCTAGACTTTAAATAAAGACTGTATCAAGAGATGAAGAAGGGAATTATATCATAATCAAGGGGTCTATCCACCAAGAAGACCTAACAATTGTAAACATTTATGCACCAAATGTGAAACACCCAAATATATAAATCAACTAATCACAAACATAAAGAAACTCATTGATAGTAATACCACAATAGTAGGAACTTCAACACCCCACTCACAACAATGGACAGATCATCTAATCAAAAAATCAACAAGGAAACAATGGCTTTGAATGACACACCAGATCAGATGGACTTAACAGGTATATTCAGAACATTTCATCCTAAAGCAGCAGAATATACATTCTTCTCCAGTGCACATGGACCGTCCTCCAGAATAGACCACATACTGGGACACAAATCAGCCCTCAACAAGTACAAAAAGATCGAGATCATACCGTGCATATTTTCAGACCACAATGCTATGAAACTCGAAATCATCCACAAGAAAAAATTTGGAAAGGTAGCAAATACTTGGAGACTAAAGAACATCCTACTAAAGAATGAATGGGCTAACGAAGAAGTTAAAGAGGAAATTAAAAAGTTCATGGAAGCCAATGAAAATGATAACACCACAACCCAAAACCTCTGGGATGCAGGAAAAGTGGTCATAAGAGGAAAGTGTATAGCAATCCAGGCCTTCCTAAAAAAGGAAGAAAGACCTCAGATACACAACCTAACCTTACGTCTTAAAGAGCTGGAAAAAGAACAGCAAATAAAACTCAAAACCAGCAGAAGACAGAAAATAATAAAGATTAGAGCAGAAATTAATGCTATCGAAACAAACAAACAAAAAAAAAACCCAGACAGTAGAACAGATCAATGAAACCAGGAGCTGGTTCTTTGAAAGAATTAACAAAATTGATAAACCACTAGCCAGTTTGATCAAAAAGAAAAAGGAAAGGACCCAAATAAATAAAATCAAGAATGAAAGAAGAGAGATCACAACCAACACAGCAGCAATAATAAGAGAATATTATGAGCAATTATATGCCAATAAAATGGGCAATCTGGAAGAAATGGACAAATTCCTAGAAACATACGCCACCAAAACTGAAACAGGAAGAAACAAAAAATTTGAACAGACCCATAACCAGTAAAGGAATCGAATTAGTAATCAAAAATCTCCCAACAAACAAGAGTCCAGGGCCAGATGGCTTTCCAGGGGGAATTCTACCAAACATTTAAGGAAGAGTTAACACTTATTCTCTTGAAGCTGTTCCAAAAAAAAGAAATGGAAGGAAAACTTCCAGACTCTTTCTATGAAGCCAGCATTACCTCGATTCCAAAACCAGACAGAGACCCCACTAAAAAGGAGAACTATAGACCAATTTCCCTGATGAACATGGATGCAAAAATCCTCAACAAGATATTAGCCAACCGGATCCAACAATACATTACAAAAATTATTCACCATGACCAAGTGGGATTTATACCTGGGATGCCAGGCTTGTTCAATATCTGGAAAACAATCAATGTGATTCACCACATCGATAAAAGAAAGGACAAGAACCATATGATCCTCTCAATAGATGCAGAGAAAGCGTTTGACAATATAAATAAGGCTATTAAAATGTGATTCACCACATCGATAAAAGAAAGGACAAGAACCATATGATCCTCTCAATAGATGCAGAGAAAGCGTTTGACAATATAAATAAGGCTATTAAAAGGAACTTGATAGGGGCACCTGGGTGGCTCAGTCGGTTAAGCGGCCAACTTCGGCTCAGGTCATGATCTCGCCTTATTTATTTTTATTTAGAATTACCTTTAATTACCTTTAAACTTCATAATTTATAAAAAAATTCATAGCTTTATAATGTTGTGCCTTCCTATTTCTAATATAATAGCGTTCTGGTAGAACTCCCCTGGGAAGCCATCTGGTCCTGGACTCTTACTTGTTGGGAGATTTTTGATAACCGATTCAATTTCTTTGCTGGTTATGGGTCTGTTCAAGCTTTCTATTTCCTCCTGATTGAGTTTTGGAAGAGTGTGGGTGTTCAGGAATTTGTCCATTTCTTCCAGGTTGTCCAGTTTGTTGGCATATAATTTTTCATAGTATTCCCTGATAATTGTTTGTATCTCTGAGGGATTGGTTGTAATCATTCCATTTTCATTCATGATTTTATCTATTTGGGTCATCTCCCTTTTCTTTTTGAGAAGCCTGGCTAGAGGTTTGTCAATTTTGTTTATTTTTTCAAAAAACCAACTCTTGGTTTCGTTGATCTGCTCTACAGTTTTTTTAGACTCTATATTGTTTATTTCTGCTCTGATCTTTATTATTTCTCTTCTTCTGCTGGGTTTGGGGTATCTTTGCTGTTCTGCTTCTATTTCCTTTAGGTGTGCTGTTAGATTTTGTATTTGGGATTTTTCTTGTTTCTTGAGATAGGCCTGGATTGCAATGTATTTTCCTCTCAGGACTGCCTTCGCTGCGTCCCAAAGCGTTTGGATTGTTGTACTTTCATTTTCGTTTGTTTCCATATATTTTTTAATTTCTTCTCTAATTGCCTGGTTGACCCACTCATTCGTTAGTAGGGTGTTCTTTAACCTCCATGCTTTTGGAGGTTTTCCAGACTTTTTTCTGTGGTTGATTTCAAGCTTCATAGCATTGTGGTCTGAAAGTATGCATGGTATAATTTCAATTCTGGTAAACTTATGAAGGGCTGTTTTGTGACCCAGTATATGATCTATCTTGGAGAATGTTCCATGTGCACTCGAGAAGAAAGTATATTCTGTTGCTTTGGGATGCAGAGTTCTAAATATATCTGTCAAGTCCATCTGATCCAATGTCTCATTCAGGGCCCTTGTTTCTTTATTGACCGTGTGTCTAGATGATCTATCCATTTCTGTAAGTGGGGTGTTAAAGTCCCCTGCAATTACCACATTCTTATCAATAAGGTTGCTTATGTTTATGAGTAGTTGTTTTATATATTTGGGGGCTCCGGTATTCGGCGCATAAACATTTATAATTGTTAGCTCTTCCTGATGGATAGACCCTGTAACTATTATATAATGTCCTTCTTCATCTCTTGTTACAGCCTTTAATTTAAAGTCTAGTTTGTCTGATATAAGTATGGCTACTCCAGCTTTCTTTTGGCTTCCAGTAGCATGATAAATAGTTCTCCATCCCCTCACTCTGAATCTAAAGGTGTCCTCAGGTCTAAAATGAGTCTCTTGTAGACAGCAAATAGATGGGTCTTGTTTTTTTATCCATTCTGATACCCTATGTCTTTTGGTTGGCGCATTTAATCCATTTACATTCAGTGTTATTATAGAAAGATACGGGTTTAGAGTCATTGTGATGTCTGTATGTTTTATGCTTGTAGTGTTGTCTCTGGTACTTTGTCTCACAGGGTCCCCCTTAGGATCTCTTGTAGGGCTGGTTTAGTGGTGACAAATTCCTTCAGTTTTTGTTTGTTTGGGAAGACCTTTATCTCTCCTTCTATTCTAAATGACAGACTTGCTGGATAAAGGATTCTCGGCTGCATATTTTTTCTGTCTAGCACACTGAAAATCTCGTGCCAATTCTTTCTGGCCTGCCAAGTTTCAAAAGAGAGATCAGTCACGAGTCTTATAGGTCTCCCTTTATATGTGAGGGCACGTTTACCCCTTGCTGCTTTCAGAATTTTCTCTTTATCCTTGTATTTTGCCAGTTTCACTATGATATGCCATGCAGAAGATCGATTCAAGTTATGTCTGAAGGGAGTTCTCTGTGCCTCTTGGATTTCAATGCCTTTTTCCTTCCCCAGTTCAGGGAAGTTCTCAGCTATTATTTCTTCAAGTACCCCTTCAGCACCTTTCCCTCTCTCTTCCTCCTCTGGGATACCAATTATGCGTATATTATTTCTTTTTAGTGTATCACTTAGTTCTCTAATTTTCCCCTCATACTCCTGGATTTTTTTATCTCTCTTTTTCTCAGCTTCCTCTTTTTCCATAACTTTATCTTCTAGTTCACCTATTCTCTCCTCTGCCTCTTCAATCCGAGCCATGGTGGTTTCCATTTTGTTTTGCATTTCATTTAAAGCGTTTTTCAGCTCCTCGTGACTGTTCCTTAGTCCCTTGATCTCTGTAGCAAGAGATTCTCTGCTGTCCTCTATACTGTTTTCAAGCCCGGCGATTAATTTTATGACTATTACTCTAAATTCACTTTCTGTTATATTATTTAAATCCTTTTTGATCAGCTCATTAGCTGTTGTTATTTCCTGGAGATTCTTCTGAGGGGAATTCTTCCGCTTGGTCATTTTGGATAGTCCCTGGCGTGGTGAGGACCTGCAGGGCACTTCCCCTGTGCTGTGGTGTATAACTGGAGTTGGTGGGCAGAGTCACAGTCAGACCTGATGTCTGCCCCCAGCCCACCGCTGGGGCCACAGTCAGACTAGTGTATGCCTTCTCTTCCCCTCTCCTAGGGGCGGGATTCACTGTGGGGTGGCGTGGCCCGTCTGGGCTACTTGCACACTGCCAGGCTTGTGATGCTGGGGATCTGGCGTATTAGCTGGGGTGGGTAGGCAAGGTGCACAGGGGCAGGAGGGGCAGGCTTAGCTCGCTTCTCCTTAGGTGATCCACTTCAGGAGGGGCCCTGTGGCAGCGGGAGGGAGTCAGATCCGCTGCCGGAGGTTTGGCTCCTCCGCAGAAGCACAGAGTTGGGTGTTTGCGCGGAGCGAGGAAGTTCCCTGGCAGGAACTGGTTCTCTTTGGGATTTTGGCTGGGGGATGGGCGGGGGGGATGGCGCTGGCGAGCGCCTTTGTTCCCTACCAAACTGAGCTCTGTCGTCCGGGGGCTCAGCAGCTCTCCCTCCCTTTGTCCTCCAGCCTTCCCGCTTTCCGAGCAGAGCTGTTAACTTATGACCTTCCAGACGCTAAGTCACGCTTGCTGTCGGAACACAGTCCGTCAGACTCCTCCGCTTTTGCCAGCTAGACTTGGGGGCTCTGCTTGGCCGGCGAGCCGCCCCTCCGCCCCGGCTCCCTCCCGCCAGTCCGTGCAGCGCGCACCGCCTTGCCGCCCTTCCTACCCTCTTTCGTGGGCCTCTCGTCTGTGCTTGGCTCCGGCGACTCCGTTCTGCTAATCCTCTGGCGGTTTTCTGGGTTATTTAGGCAGGTGTAGGTGGAATCTAAGTGATCAGCAGGACGCGCGGTGAGCCCAGCGTCCTCCTACGCCGCCATCTTCCCTCCTCCCTGGTGTAAATACTTTAATTAAAAGACTGACAATGGCAGGGTGGACACATAAACAACATCTGGCTATATGCCATCTACAAGAAATTCACTTCAAACTTGAAAAGATAGTTTGGTTCAAAGTAAAATAATAGAAAAAAAATCACTAGGTGCCTTTGACATATTTCATTCCAAGCACTGGCTGCTGTCCTCTCAGATGCTCACTGCTCCAAACCGCAAAGTTCATGGATCAGTACTCTGGATGCAGCAAGAGAGAAATGGGCCTCCTTGGCAGTCTCTCACACAGCTGGGAAGCCTTGGACTCATTCACATACCCTCACTTTAACCTGCGGGGAGGAGGGGGGCGGGGAGAAGAATCATGCACCAAGAAGCTCTCTCTAGACCCATGAGGGAGAGGTATCAATTGTAAAGCCAAACTGACCCTCTTCAAAGCGACTAGTCTTGGATCTTTTGCTGCATCCACGTACTGGAAATTCTCTGCTGGACTGCTGGACTTCTACAAAGACTCTCTTATCTATGCGTAATTGTTTAAATTGGCATTCTCCAGTGGCTTCTAGACTGTGACTGAGAGGGGCTGGTGCTGGTTCACAGGCTGCTTCAGGGTCCAGAGCCAGGGCTGAGGTCTGTGTGCCTATTACTATGCACATGGGTGGGTGAGACTCCTTCCAGGTCCCTTGGCAGGTGGTGCTGTTTACAGAGTCAAAGTCAGATGGGGCTGTAGCCCAGTCCTTAGGATTGTGCAGCTGTTTCTGTGTTTCTAGCCAGGACCACAATTGGCAAGTCAGCCCCTGGGTGCAGACCTGTTTTCTCAAAACAGCCCTCTTGTTCTTGGACTTCTCTGGAGTTTCACAATGTCCTACCTGGATCCCACATCTCCCCCAAAGGCACTTTTGTCTGTAACTAGATGCCAGCTAGTGGTTAGGGGAGGATATTGTGAGAAATATTTTATCCACCATCTTGCTGATGTCACTCATTCCTTGTGTCCGGTGACCCAGAGGGGGTCCTGCAGGACCAGTCAAGATCTTTGGCTTTGTGTAGGATGGAAATCAAACACAAGCCAGCAGGAGGTGAAAGCAGAGTTTACTGAAGATATAGAGAGAGCAGATACAGACAGCATCTGGGAGAGTCAGAAAGGAAAGGAGCATGAATCTCGTCTTTGGGGTCTAGGGTTTTTTATTGAGGATGGTGGTCTGGTGAAGTGTCCCCTCATGCATCCAGGAACTGGCTAGTACAAAGATGGGGGAAGATGGGGGTGGGGTGGGGAGGAAGGCATTATTCCTTACAGCCAGAGGGCCTTGGAGATATCTAGCACCAGTGGTCTTGAATATGCATATGATAGCTTCATCAGGTCATTCTCACCTGGTCTTTCCTTAAATGTTATCTATTCTAGAGAAATCATTAATTCCTTATCTCTTACAAGGAGGACATATACTGTCTGCATTACAAGGTATGTGTAAAGCAGAGTGGGGGTGTAGGTCCTACCAAGAATAGAAACAGGAAAAGGAACAAAGAGCAGATTTTTATGGAGTTCTTCAGTTTCCCTGTCTCACTAGTTTTGTTTTTATTTCTTAATATTTTCTGTTCTTTCTGTCTGGAGTTTCTTATTATTCAGCTTGATTTCCTTTGAAACGTAGTATTTTTCTCATAATTCCATTTATTTTCACTTTTTATTTTTTATTTAGACAGATTGTTTTTTTCCTAGTAACTTAATCACTTGAAAAATTTTTGACAACTGTATGTTTAGTTTCCAAGTGCTCATTTATTTATTATTATTATTATTATTATTATTATTATTTTATTCTCAAATTAGTTAACATGCAGTGTAATCTTGGCTTCAGGGGTAGGACCCAATGACTCACCCCTTCCATATAACACCCAGTTCTCATCCCAACAAGTGCCCTCCTTAATGTCCATCACTCATATAACAAACCCCCCCATCCCCACCATCAACCCTCAGCTTGTTCTCTGTATTTAAGAGTCTCTTATGGTTTGTTCTCTGTTTAGGAATCTCTTACGGTTTGCCTCCCTCTCTGTTTTTATCTTATTTTTCCTTCCCTTCTCCTATGTTCATCTGTTAACTTTCTCAAATTCCACATATGAGTGAAATCATACGATATTTGTCTTTGACTGACTTATTTCACCTATCATAATACCCTCCAGTTCCATACACATTGTTGCAAATGGCAAAACTTCATTCTTTTGCATTGCTGAATCCATTCATCAGTTGATGGACATTTGGGCTCTTTCCATAATTTGGCTATTGTTGATAGTGCTCCTATAAACATTGGGGTGCATGTGCCCCTTCGAATCAGCATTTTTGTATCCTTTGGATAAATTCCTAGTAGTGTACTTGCTGGGTCATAGATCAGTTCTATCTTTAATTTTTTGAGGAACCTCCAAACTGTTTTCTAGAGTGGCATTCCCATCAACATTGCAATAGGGTTCCCCTTTCTCCACATCCTCACCAACATGTTGTTTCCTGAGTTGTTAATTTTAGCCATTCTGATGGGTGTGAGTTGGTATCTCAATGTGGTTTTGATTTGTAATTCCCTGATGCTGAGTGGTATTGAGCATCTTTTCATGTGTGTTTTTGCCATCTGGATGTCTTCTTTGGCAAAGTGTCTATTTAAAAAATCATCTCCATATAGGTATGAATTATATACAATAAAATTCATACATATTAGTGAGTAGGCCAGTGCTTTGACAAATGTGTACATCTATGTAATCACAAACCAAGTCAAGCTAGAGACAGTTTTCATCTTCTGAGCCAGTTCTGTTCTTCTCTTGCCCTTCAGCTTCCCCCAGCAACACCACACCAGGCAACCAATATTCTTTTTGTTACTATAGAGTAGTGTTTCCTTTCCACAGTTGCATATCAATGGCTTTATAGAAATGGATTCTCCTATCTGGCTGCTTTATTTTAGCGTAATGTCTGTGACATTCTTCTGTGTGGTTTCTTGCATCAGTAGCTCATTTGTTTTCATAATAGAGTTGTGTAGCATTATATGGATATAAAATGTGTTTATCCATTCCAATATTGATGGGTTTTTGGAGTGTTTCCAGGTTTTGGCAATTATGATTGAGCTATTTATGAACATTTGAATTTAAGTCTTTGAATGTGCATATATTTACTATTTGTTGCATAATTATCCAAAAGGGAATTGCTGGGTTATGTGCATGATTAAATCTGTAAGAATCTGCCTTACTGAATTTCAAGTTAACTGGCATTTTGCATCCCCACCAGCAGTGTTTGAGAATTCCAGTTGATTCTCATCTTTATTAACAAACAGGATCATCAGGTTCAAAATTTTAACCATTATGTTGTGCATATTGTGGGTTGTCATTTTGCTTTAATTTTACGTTGCTGTTTGACTAATAATAGTGAACACCTTTTCATCCGCTTATTGGCCATTATTAGGTCTCCTTCTGTGAAATTGAATTTTTCCCAAATTTAAGTAGGTAGTTTGATATTTGGGAAACAATTCCTTTATCAAGTATATGATTTGCAAATATTTTCTGCCATTTGTGTCTTATCTTTTAAGTTTCTAACAGTTTATTTCCAGGAACATATGCCTTAACTTTTGATGAAGTCCAAATTGGTCAATTTTTTATTATTTATTTTGTGCTCTATATAGGACATTTTTTCCAACTTCAAAGTCGCAAAGATTTGTCATACTTTTTTTTCTCTCCAAAGTTTACATATGTACTTTACATTCATGTCTATGATTGATTTCTAGCTATTTTGTGTATGCAATAGGGTTCATCTTTTTTCCTCATATGGATTTTCAGTTGTTTAGCACAATTTGCTGGAAATGATATCCTTTTACTTCCTGAATAACTTGTCAGTTTTGTCAAAAATCCACTGAATATAGGTAAGTGTGTGTGTGTGTGTGTGTGTGTGTGTGTGTGTGCGCGCGCACGTGTGGGCACGTGCACGTGTGTGTCTATTTCTGGACTTTGTATCATTTCCCACAAATTTATATATTTATCCTTATATCATTATGCCTTCCCTTGATTACTGTAGTGTGAGTCCTCCCATCTGTTCTTAATTTTGGGGGGTAGAATAATGGCCTCCCCAATGATGCCCATGTCTGATCCCTGGTACCTGTGATTATGGTACCTTACTTAGAGAAAGGAACTTTTCAGATATTACTAATGTTAAAGGCCTTGCAATGGAAACTTTATTCTTGATTTTCTAAATGGGCTCAACGTAATACCATATGGAAAGAAGGGTGAGATTGAGAGAGACAAAGATGGAGAAAGATAGAGAAACAAGATGAGGTAAGAAGGATCAGAGAGAGACAGTTGCTGGCTTTGAAGATGGAGAAAGAGACCATGAACCAATCAATTCAGGAAGCCTCTAGAAGCTGGAAAAGACAAGGAAACTGATTCTCCCTTGGAGCCCCAAGAGAGGAACACAGCTCTGCAACACCTTGATTTAGTCCAGTGATCCACCTGTCACATTTTGAACCGACAAAAATTTAAGAAATAAATTAGTACTGTTTAAACCTGATGTAAGTATGTGGATTTTCTTTGTAGTTGCAGTACACAATTCATACATTAATTTTTAATGTTTTTTTTTCTGCCTTTTTTAAAGCTGTTTTCCATTTTCTTTGAGTTTTGGTATTACCTTGTTAATTTCTACGGAAAGTCTACTAGGATTTTCATTGGAATTGAGTTGAATCTGTATATTATTCTGGGGATAGTTGATTGTAAAAATATTTTTTCCTCCAATTTAAGATCTTGGTTTATCGCTCCAATTATTTAGGCCTCCTTCAAGTTTTCTCAGGGAGGTTATATAATTTCTGAATACAAGTCATGCACGTGTTTTGTTAAATCTTTCCTTTTGTGGCACAGGTTTTTTTTTCTTTTAATACTATTACAAATTATAAAGTTTTGATTTTCCACTTCCCATTAGTATTGTATCAAAATACAATTTCTTTTTTTTTTTTTTTAATTTTTTTTCAACATTTATTTATTTTTGGGACAGAGAGAGACAGATGAACGGGCGAGGGGCAGAGAGAGAGGGAGACACAGAATCGGAAACAGGCTCCAGGTTCTGAGCCATCAGCCCAGAGCCCGACGCGGGGCTTGAACTCACGGACCGCGAGATCATGACCTGGCTGAAGTCGGACGCTTAACCGACTGCGCCACCCAGGCGCCCCTCAAAATACAATTTCATTTAATGTATTGACCATTTAGCATCATCTTCCTTAATTTACTATTAGTTTGGTAATATTTTTGTAGGTTCTATAGGTTATTACATCAATTATACAGTATTTGATGATTAAGAAGATTAGCAGGACTCCACAGCATAGATTTACATTAGGGTTTGTAAAGGTTAAAGACCGTAGTACAACAGGAGAGAGAAACAAAGGCAATTGTAGAGAAGTTTGAACACTTACAAGCACAGCCATTCCGTACCATTTTTTCCGGATGTTTTTCATCTTTGGGTTCCAAATCACCAAGATGCATGTAAGGTATCTCGTTTTCAGGTAGGCTAGTACACAAATTTACAAAGAGGTCTCATACCATTATGCTTACTTACTTAAACTAGTCTCTGTAACTGATTAAACCAGGTATAAACCATAAATCTATTTTTCCTACAAAATTTAGACAAGCTTGTACAGTGTGTCTCCAGGGGAGTTTCATACTTAAACCGCACATTATAAATCACTGGGTACTACATGCTTATCTTGGCCAAAGGGTTAGCACTAGAATCCTAGCTATCCCTGGAGATAACCTTAGAACAGTTTCATTCCACCTACAAAATAATCCTATCCTTCCATAGTTCATCTTCCTGATCCTTTGTTAAGCTTTCTGAAGTACAGATTGCTCAGGTAACTGCTCTTTTTTTCCATGCATTTTCAACAACATTTATAGACTAGAAAAAGCAAAAAGGCAAGCAACAATTGCACATAGGTATTTCTTTCAAGAAACATTTAAGTTTTAACAAATAAACATGTTTCTGATCTTGACAACTCTGCTGCCTCCTTCCAGAACTCAAATTTGAACTTTATGTAGGTATTAGGAGAGAGATTTGATTTCATTGTAACCAATTTTCCATTACAAGATTTCTTATTATGGAAGGGAAAATGTCTTACATAATACAAATACATCAATCTTTTTATTTAATTATCCATTTTTCTCTGGTATATGTATTGCAACTGCTAAGAAGTTTGGCACCTTAATTCTTAAGATGCTATTCTGGTGTCCTAGAAAAAAATACTATATGCTGTAATGGCCTCTTTTATTACTAGCATGCTATGAATACATAAATATAATTGAATTGAGAAAAATGTTCCTAAAATAAATTTTCAAAGCGTTTTAGTGATGAGAAAAAGCTTTGTAGTAACACTGTTTTCATTTTTGGTAATTATTTTAAGGCAATTCATCACCGATCTTTTTGGATTACTTTTACTTAGTGTTTAATTCATTAGCACATATTAATTGATAAAGCTTTTTGTTCTAGGGATGGGATTATTAAGTTAGGTTGCTCATTAATTAACATTATCAATAAAATCTTCAATTCTGTTATGAATTAGAATCTTGTGATATGCCAGGATTGAGAATGCCAGACTCAAAAGTGGTGGCAAGTCGTTTAAGCTCATTGACGAGTTAGAATTTGAGTGCTATGATGGATATGAAAGCAGACTTGGAGGCAACACGGTTCCATAGTATGTGGTAACAATGGCTGGTCTGATACACCTACATGTTATGGTAAGTACTTTCATTTCAGGTATTCTCTCTTTTTTTTAGGATAAAAAAATCTGTAATTGTTGAACGACTATTGTTGTGCATCTGAAACTAATATAACATTGTCAACTATACTTCAGTTAAAAAAATGCAGAGAAAGACAGATACCATATGTTTTCACTCCTGTGTGGATCCTGAGAAACTTAACAGAACACCATGGGGGAGGGGAAGGAAAAAAAAAAGGTTAGAGAGGGAGGGAGCCGAACCATGAGAGACTCTTAAAAAACAGTATAAACTGAGGGCTGATGAGGGGTGGGAGGGAGGGGAGGGTGGGTGAGGGGCATTGAGGAGGGCACCTGTTGGGATGAGCACTGGGTGTTGTATGGAAACCAATTTGACAATAAATTTCATATTAAAAAAAAAACCTTTTTTTCTTCAAGAGCAGTTATCAGTTACCTCAACATAAAGTTTGTAAAAGGAAAAATGAGTTAAAAAAAACCTGTATGTGTTCTTTTTTTTTTTTTTTTTGAAAGAGAGAAAGAGCACGAGTGGGGGAGAGGAGCAGAGGGGATAGAGAAAGAGAGAGAGAGAAAGAGAATGTTAAGCAGGCTCCATGCTCAGTGTGGAACCTGATGTGGGGCTCGATCCCACAACCCTGAGATCATGACCTGAGCTGAAATCAAGAGTCGGACACTCAACCAACTGGTACGACCCTGGCGCCCCTATCTCTGTGTTCCTTTTTACAGAATTTTGAATGATCTGGAGATATTCTTTTTTTTTTTTTTTTAACATTCATTTATTTTTGAGACAGAGAGAGACAGAGCATGAATGGGGGAGGGTCAGAGAGAGGGAGACACAGAATCTGAAACAGGCTCCAGGCTCTGAGCTGTCAGCACAGAGCCCGACGCAGGGCTCGAACTCATGGACCGTGAAATCATGACCTGAGCCGAAGTTGGCCACTTAACCGACTGAGCCACCCAGGCACCCCTGGAGATATTCTTAAGGAACAAAAGTCGAGGCGAATTCTCCTGATTTAATGTAAACTGGGAAGAGAAGGTGTTCTGAAGCCCAAAGGGAATACTCTAATTTTAACACACTGTATTAATATTTCCTATGGGCCAGATACATCACAGATTTGTGGTTAAAGTATAATTATTTTTGTTTTACTAAATGAGAGCTTTTAAATTATTTTAAATTTAGCTCTCTTCAGTAAAATTTTAGTTTCTTACAAATTCTGCACCCATTTTGCTCTTGAGTTTCTGCTTTGTACCTCTCACCTTGAGAATTAATTTCTGCCGGTCTTGAGAAAATCTCTCTGTTTTCTGACTTTGACAAGTTCTGTGGACTCTTACATGAATTTCTCTTGTGTTTGCCAATCAGCTGTCCAGAATAAGAAGGAGAGCTTGATTACGTGGGGAGATGAATGGATGTAGACTGTGCAAAACTTTGACAACAGAATAGTGTTTGGGGAAATATTCCGGTAAGTGGATTCTAGTCAAGATGTGGGAGTTTTATAAGCTGAAGCTAGATAGGAGGCAAAGGAAAGATTATTTAGGTTATATTAGGGCATGTCAGCATTTAGATTAATTTAATCACTAATAAAAAAGCCATCAAATAGTTTTTAAGGAATGATATAATTTGATTTGAAAATATTTAAAATAATTTTTTAAAGTTAGTTTATTTTGAGAGAGAGAGCGCGAGTGGTGGAAAGGCAGAGAGAGAGGAGGAGAGAGAGAATCCCAAGCAGGCTTTACACCATCATTGCAGAGCCCAATGTGGGGCTCGAACTCATGAACCATGAGATCATGACCTGAGCTGAAACCAAGAGTTGGACATTTAACTGGCTGAGCCAGTTAAGGAACACAGGGCATAGAACCTACATAGAGTATACCGAAGAGAAATCATCAGTGAGAACTTCAGAACAGTATGTGGCCATAAATCTTTCAAGAAGTTTATGTGAGCATGTGAATAGAAAGTTCAGAGCATTGCTAGAGGAAATCATACACCAAAGGGAGTCTTTTCTAAAGACGGAGGACCTTAGAGCCAAGTGAATGGGGAATAGGCTATAACAGAGACTGAGGACGTGAGGTGGGCGGTTCCCTGTGGAGGTGGGAAGGAAAGGAAACCAGAGCTCCGTGGAAGTACGAGGCTCCTGTGGCGACAGAGCCACTTCCAGTTTTGAACAGGAGGAAGGAAGGAAAACGGATGTGTCAATTTCATGCTGGCACGAAGTGGGAGCTGATGGTTTCTATTTTCCTTTGAGATACAAGACAAAGTCACCAGAGATGGGAGTTGTGCACGGGACAAGGAGAAGAAGGAACACTTAGAAGTGTGGGAAATGGTTTAAAATAGAGACTTCAAGAAAGGAGCACGCAGTGAGTTTGTTATTGAGATGAGGTAGACTTGCTGAGTAGTGTGTTGGTCCCAGTGAAAGTTGATTAATTCGGGCTGTTGACAAACACCCATTTATGAGCTCGATATAGGCTAGGAGAAAAACATGGGTCTGCCTTTTGGGAACTTTCAACCCAGTATGAAAACAAACCAACAAACAATGAATTAAGCCCAATAATGGACCGGATGATAAGAACACATTTTAAGTATATTTTATATGTAACCTTGCTCAAAGAAACAAAAGAATCCAAGAGCTTAGAAAATGAGAGGGTGGGGACGGAGGGCTCAATTTTATATAGGACGGCATGTACACAAAGGAAGGTTGAAAACCCTTCAGGATAGAGATGGGGGTCTGTGCAACAGCTGAACAGCAGGGAACTTGAGCTATTTAAAGAAATCCAAAGATCATAAAGCCTGGCGTCTGGATTGACAGGGGGAGAGACATGGAAGTTATGTTGGAAGTGTAGGCAAGAAATGGATCATAAAGAGTTTGGGTTTTATTCTAAGTAGAAGGGGAGACTTTTAAGATGATCATGAATTTCTTTTCTGGGATTAGAGGCAGATACAGGTTTTAAAAAATCAGAAGCTTTTACAATTTTGAGGGGCCTTCTTTAAAAAAGAATTCAAAATCTTTTTTTTTTTTTTAAATTTTTTTTCAACATTTATTTATTTTTGGGACAGAGAGAGACAGAGCGTGAACGGGGGAGGGGCAGAGAGAGAGGGAGACACAGAATCGGAAACAGGCTCCAGGCTCTGAGCCATCAGCCCAGAGCCTGACGCGGGGCTTGAACTCACGGACCGCGAGATCGTGACCTGGCTGAAGTCGGACGCTTAACCGACTGCGCCACCCAGGCGCCCCAAGAATTCAAAATCTTAAATATATAATTCCCGTAATCTTTCCAATGTCACCACATGTCAGGAAAATGGGTGGGAGTAGAAGTTGGGGTGACAAGGACAGTGGTAGAAACAGATGTGGCCAATAAGGCTTTATTGCAAATTTTATAAAACTTATGACCCTACGAACTCATTGGTAGGAATTCACCAGCACGGTAAGGCCTCCAAAAGTTGAATGAACAAATGACAGTTCAGTGTTCTTTTCAAATAACTTTCCTCGACCATGTAGCAGAAAATTGCACAAAGATTGAATGATATTGAGTTTATTTCAAATGTCCTGGGCATTCTCCCCTTTGGGGGGAGGTTTCCAAAGAATTATGGTTGTCATAAACCACTTAAGCTAAACAGTATTTCCAGCAATATTAAATAAATGTACACTTTAAAAAATTAATGCTAGCATTTCCAAGTATCAGTGCCTGGATTTAGGATTTTAACTTTTGGATAAAGATAAATATCTCTAGGGGCGCCTGGGATTTAGGATTTTAACTTTTGGATAAAGATAAATATCTCTAATTCAAGATATGCCTATTCAAACTCTTCTTTAAATCACAATTTAAAAGTCATTAGCTTTATATAAATATAACAATTGGAAAATAGCCAATAGCCAAGATTTATTATTATTATTTTTTTGGTGTTAAGGCAGAATTTTTCATGATGTGTTTAAAGGTAGAGAATATATAAAATGAGCACAAGGTATATAAACAAAGATACGTCGAAAAAAAAGAATTGCTACATAGAAGACTGGAATAGAATTTTAGGAGAGGAATTCCTATAGTTCTCATCAGGTGTGACCTCAACTAATCTATAAAACCCAAGATTAAAACAAAAGCACATTTGTGGAGTTATTTTTGTGGCATTACTGTTTTAAAAAAGCTTATTATTTATTTTGAGAGGCAGAGGGAGGGACAGAGAGAGGAGGAGAGAGAAAGAATCCCATGCAGGCTCCTTGCTGTCAACGTGGAGTCTGATGTGTGGCTGAAACTCATGAACTGTGGGATCCTGACCTTAGCGGAAACCAAGAAGAAAGCTTACCTGACCGAGTCACCCAGGTGCCCCTAGTGGCATTACTTTTAAAAATAGTTCTCTTACATCTAATTTTATGATTATGTGTTAATACTTCTAGATAGTATGAATTTTCTTTGGAGTATGATTCAAATTTTTAAATTACAGTTTTTAATTTTATAAATTAATTAACAATATAGGAGGATTCTCAATAAGAAAAATGCAGTTTTTGATACTACTTAGCAATGTCACAAATTTTACAAATTTTAAGAGATAATTTTACACACTCCTAATTTGAATCAGAACAACCAACAATTTATTAACAGTTAATATAATTATAAGTTTATATGTAACATATATATCATAAGTCAATATAATATAATGTAATAATAATAATGGTTGTATATTACATAACTATTCATGACACCTAGAATATAACTCTATGGCCTTGAACATCTTTCTTTATTTTGCTTCATGTTTCACTTTGATTTCTTCACTTATAAAGTATCAATTAAGCTTTTTAAATGTTCCTCTAACTGAAATACATTAGAAATGCTTCTCTTTAGCATTCCAGGTCCCCAATTATATTAAACAAAAATACCAATTCTTATTTAAGTGTGCAATTTAAAAATTATAGCATTATTTTTTTTGAGTTTTTAATGAGAGAATACTTTTCTGTTTTGAGAGTATAAAAAATATAACATTAAATTTTGTAAATGTCAGTGATAAAATCAGTTCCAGTATAGGTAAAGTGATTTTACAAATAAATTTTCAGGATATATCTATTGCTGTTCAACACCTTAATATTTCTCAAAGAGTTCTGTATGGCTTTAAAAGGTATATAAAACCTAGTATGTAAGTTTTCAAGGAAGAGAATTTATCTGAAGTCCCTCTGTAAATATAATACATTGCACCTCATTATTACATGAGACATGTAAAATTTACTTTGGCAATGATTAATTATATATTCTCATTAAATTATTTTACCTTTTTTTTATAGAAAGAGAATGCTCGATTCCAAATAGAAAATAGAAAAATTTTCCAAATAGAAAAATACTTAATTGCTAAGCCAAAAAAGACAAATAGAAAGTTGGAGATGTGTTGCAATTTTCCTGCAGACAAAAACTTACAAGAGTTGGACCAGATTCAGTTCAGTGTTCCCATTTTGGATGGTCCCCTAATCTTCCGACATGTAAAGGTGAATATTTATCCTACAATTGCTGAAACAATTGAGTTTTGGATATCAAGTTTTTTCCTCTCTTAATTTTCTTTTGGCTTCCATTGTGTCTACAATCTAATGCATTAAGCCAGAGATAGACCCTGTGAAGGACATGTGTTGGGTAGCAGATACTTTAGACTTCTTATTTAAGAAATTAATCTCCAATTGTTCATTGAAATATGCAGTGGAAATATGAATAGATGTTTTTATGATGTCTGACTCTGAAGGGACTTTTGTTACTTTTCCTTTTGCCTACAAATCCACTATTAATACTGGACATTTTTTTTTTAATATATGAAATTTATTGTCAAATTGGTTTCCATACAACACCCAGTGCTCATCCCAAAAGGTGCCCTCCTCAATACCCATCACCACCCTCCCCTCCCTCCCACCCCCCCATCAACCCTCAGTTTATTCTCAGTTTTTAACAGTCTCTTATGTTTTGGCTCTCTCCCACTCTAACCTTTTTTTTTCTTTTTTCCTTCCCTTCCCCCATGGGTTTCTGTTAAGTTTCTTAGGATCCACATAAGAGTGAAACCATATGGTATCTGTCTTTCTCTGTATGGCTTATTTCACTTAGCATCACACTCTCCAGTTCCATCCACGTTGCTACAAAAGGCCATATTTCATTCTTTCTCATTGCCACGTAGTATTCCATTGTGTATATAAACCACAATTTCTTGATCCGTTCATCAGTTGATGGACATTTAGGCTCTTTCCATACTTTGGCTATTGTTGAGAGTGCTGCTATAAACATTGGGGTACAAGTGCCCCTATGCATCAGTACTTCTGTATCCCTTGGATAAATTCCTAGCAGTGCTATTGCTGGGTCATAGGGTAGGTCTATTTTTAATTTTCTGAGGAACCTCCACACTTCAACTCATCTTTGACAAAGCAGGAAAGAACATCCAATGGAAAAAAGACAGCCTCTTTAACAAATGGTGCTGGGAGAACTGGACAGCAACATACAGAAGGTTGAAACTAGACCACTTTCTCACACCATTCACAAAAATAAACTCAAAATGGATAAAGGACCTGAATGTGAGACAGGAAACCATCAAAACCTTAGAGGAGAAAGCAGGAAAAGACCTCTCTGACCTCAGCCGTAGCAATCTCTTACTCGACACATCCCCAAAGGCAAGGGAATTAAAAGCAAAAGTGAATTACTGGGACCTTATGAAGATAAAAACTTCTGCACAGCAAAGGAAACAACCAACAAAACTAAAAGGCAACCAACGGAATGGGAAAAGATATTTGCAAATGACATATCTGACAAAGGGCTAGTATCCAAAATCTATAAAGAGCTCACCAAAATACTGGACATTTTTAATAGCATGGGCCTTAACTCATTTCACTGATTGTATCTAAACTTTTGGTCAGTTCAGTCACATATATGTCTTAATCAAAGTTAAAAATATTGATCAAGCGCTCATCTCAAATGATGGTATTTTTTAAAGAAAGTTTTGATAAATTTTTTGCATGTAATATGAATATTAATATAATTATACAGTCATATTTACTAATTGGCTTGAATACCTCTTTAGAATATCTAGGTTATTGAACAGATTTCTTTTGCTACTCTTTCCTGTCTGAGCTATACTTTCAAAATTGAATTCAGGGTGTGTACCAAGGTTTCTAATTCACCCCTGAAGTTTCTCGTAGAGAGACGGGTCCTAAAGGTGCGGTGACGAGAGAATTACAAAGCAGGGGCTAAGACTCTCCCGGAGCGCAAGCATCGGTCCCCTGGCTCAATCAAGCCTCTTTCATTTTTGCAAACTGTCTGACAGCAGCAAGCACATACAACATGGTATTTGACATCTAGACAGGCCATCCACCTGCAGTGTATTCCATACCGGGTCATGAGTACATCTGGAGCCGGACGAAACATTCTTATCCCAGGCCTGGCGCCCGTACGATGTCCTTCTGGAGAGAACGAGCAGTCCCGGCGTCCTTCCGGCGTCCTGGGAATGAAACAGCTTTCAGTTCCTTGCTGCTCGGTCCCTTTCCTTCAGGACATTCTTACCGTGCCTCCAGCCTCTTGTTCTCCAACAGTTTCTTACGTTTACAGGATTGTAAGGTAGTCAGAAAATATTTTTTGTGTCTTTTTTTTATGTGTCATATGTAAGATATTTTACTAATCTCAGTTCACAAAGATTTTCTCTTTTGTTTTCTAAAGGATTTATAGTTTCTGGGTTTACATTTAGGCCTGTGCTCTATTTTTGGTTAATTTTTGTATGTGAGACATGAATATGAGGTATGATAGAATCAAAGCTCTGATTTGATTTATGTGAGTGTCCAATTCTACATCATTTTGTAGAAAAAACTATCATTTTACCCTGAATGGCCTTTTGTAGGTTTGTCAAAAATTAATTGTCCATATACATATGGGTCTATTTCTGAACCCCATTCTGTTTTCTTTTTGAATCTTTCTGTCTTTATGCCCAAACCACAGCTTCTTAATTACTGTAGTTTTATGATTAGTATTGAAATCACATCATGTTATTCCTTCAAACTTTCCTTCTTTTTCAGTTTTTTAGCCATTCTAGGTCCTTTGCTTTCCATGTGAATATTAGAATCAGTTTGTCAATTTCTACAAAAACACCTGCAGTGATTTTGATTGGGATAACATTGGCTCTATAGATCGTTGGGGAAAATTAATGTTTTAACAATATTAAATCTTCCGAACTATATTTCTTCATTATTTGGGCCTTTAGTTTATCTCTACACTGTTTTCTCATTTTCAAGTATCAGTTTGCATATCCTGGGTCAGATTTATGCCTTCGTATATTGAACATATTTGCAAGGCTTAACTATACTTCTAATAGGTTAGTTCAGTAGAAGTAATAGAACTGGGAAATGAATCTGGTGTAAACACCATTTTTTATTGTTTAAGAATGCTATAATAAATTATGTAATAAATAATAAATTGATTAAAGAAAAAAACCTCTCCACTCTAGTGGATTTTGAAATTATAGACACCGTAACCATTATTTACACAGTATTTCTACCGTAGGGCAGGTAAAATCATGTGGTACGCCTCCTCAACCCCCAGTGGGGAGATTAAGGAAACAAAGAAACATATGAACTTAACGAAGTGGTGGAATATGTTTGCAACTCTGGATTTTTGATGACGTGTTCTAATAAAATTCAGTGTGTAGATGGAACGTGGACAACCTTGCCTCTATGTAGTGGTAATGTATAAAAAGCATGAACAGGAGTTCCCCTTTGAAGATGGCGGCGTAGGAGGACGCTGGGCTCACCACGCGTCCTGCTGATCACTTAGATTCCACCTACACCTGCCTAAATAACCCAGAAAACCGCCAGAGGATTAGCAGAACGGAGTCGCCGGAGCCAAGCACAGACGAGAGGCCCACGGAAGAGGGTAGGAAGGGCGGTGAGGCGGTGCGCGCTCCGTGGACTGGCGGGAGGGAGCCGGGGCGGAGGGGCGGCTCACTGGCCAAGCAGAGCCCCGGAGGCTGGCTTGCAAAAGCGGAGGGGCCTGATGATCTGTGTTCCGACAGCAAGTGAGACTTAGCGTCTGGGAGGTCATAAGTTAACGGCTCTGCTTGGAAAGCGGGAAGGCTGGAGGACAAAGGGAGGGAGAGCTGCTGAGCCCCCAGACGACAGAGCTCAGCTTGGTGGGGAATAAAGGCGCTCGCCAGCGCCATCTCCCCCGCCCATCCCCCAGCCAAAATCCCAAAGAGAACCAGTTCCTGCCAGGGAACTTCCTCGCTCTGCGCAAACACCCAACTCTGTGCTTCTGCGGAGCCAAACCGCCGGCAGCGGATCTGACTCCCTCCCGCTGCCACAGGGCCCCTCCTGAAGTGGATCACCTAAGGAGAAGCGAGCTAAGCCTGCCCCTCCTGCCCCTGTGCACCTTGCCTACCCACCCCAGCTAATACGCCAGATCCCCAGCATCACAAGCCTGGCAGTGTGCAAGTAGCCCAGACGGGCCACGCCACCCCACAGTGAATCCCGCCCCTAGGAGAGGGGAAGAGAAGGCACACACCAGTCTGACTGTGGCCCCAGCGGTGGGCTGGGAGCAGACATCAGGCCGGACTGCGGCCCCGCCCACCAACTCCAGTTATACACCACAGCACAGGGGAAGTGCCCTGCAGGGCCTCACCACGCCAGGGACTATCCAAAATGACCAAGCGGAAGAATTCCCCTCAGAAGAATCTCCAGGAAATAACAACAGCTAATGAGCTGATCAAAAAGGATTTAAATAATATAACAGAAAGTGAATTTAGAATAATAGTCATAAAATTAATCGCCGGGCTTGAAAACAGTATAGAGGACAGCAGAGAATCTCTTGCTACAGAGATCAAGGGACTAAGGAACAGTCACGAGGAGCTGAAAAACGCTTTAAATGAAATGCAAAACAAAATGGAAACCACCACGGCTCGGATTGAAGAGGCAGAGGAGAGAATAGGTGAACTAGAAGATAAAGTTATGGAAAAAGAGGAAGCTGAGAAAAAGAGAGATAAAAAAATCCAGGAGTATGAGGGGAAAATTAGAGAACTAAGTGATACACTAAAAAGAAATAATATACGCATAATTGGTATCCCAGAGGAGGAAGAGAGAGGGAAAGGTGCTGAAGGGGTACTTGAAGAAATAATAGCTGAGAACTTCCCTGAACTGGGGAAAGAAAAAGGCATTGAAATCCAAGAGGCACAGAGAACTCCCTTCAGACGTAACTTGAATCGATCTTCTGCACGACATATCATAGTGAAACTGGCAAAATACAAGGATAAAGAGAAAATTCTGAAAGCAGCAAGGGGTAAACGTGCCCTCACATATAAAGGGAGACCTATAAGACTCGTGACAGATCTCTCTTTTGAAACTTGGCAGGCCAGAAAGAATTGGCACGAGATTTTCAGTGTGCTAGACAGAAAAAATATGCAGCCAAGAATCCTTTATCCAGCAAGTCTGTCATTTAGAATAGAAGGAGAGATAAAGGTCTTCCCAAACAAACAAAAACTGAAGGAATTTGTCACCACTAAACCAGCCCTACAAGAGATCCTAAGGGGGACCCTGTGAGACAAAGTACCAGAGACATCACTACAAGCATAAAACATACAGACATCACAATGACTCTAAACCCGTATCTTTCTATAATAACACTGAATGTAAATGGATTAAATGCGCCAACCAAAAGACATAGGGTATCAGAATGGATAAAAAAACAAGACCCATCTATTTGCTGTCTACAAGAGACTCATTTTAGACCTGAGGACACCTTTAGATTCAGAGTGAGGGGATGGAGAACTATTTATCATGCTACTGGAAGCCAAAAGAAAGCTGGAGTAGCCATACTTATATCAGACAAACTAGACTTTAAATTAAAGGCTGTGACAAGAGATGAAGAAGGACATTATATAATAGTTACAGGGTCTATCCATCAGGAAGAGCTAACAATTATAAATGTCTATGCGCCGAATACCGGAGCCCCCAAATATATAAAACAACTACTCATAAACATAAGCAACCTTATTGATAAGAATGTGGTAATTGCAGGGGACTTTAACACCCCACTTACAGAAATGGATAGATCATCTAGACACACGGTCAATAAAGAAACAAGGGCCCTGAATGAGACATTGGATCAGATGGACTTGACAGATATATTTAGAACTCTGCATCCCAAAGCAACAGAATATACTTTCTTCTCGAGTGCACATGGAACATTCTCCAAGATAGATCATATATTGGGTCACAAAACAGCCCTCCGTAAGTTTACCAGAATCGAAATTATACCATGCATACTTTCAGACCACAATGCTATGAAGCTTGAAATCAACCACAGAAAAAAGTCTGGAAAACCTCCAAAAGCATGGAGGTTAAAGAACACCCTACTAACGAATGAGTGGGTCAACCAGGCAATTAGAGAAGAAATTAAAAAATATATGGAAACAAACGAAAATGAAAATACAACAATCCAAACGCTTTGGGACGCAGCGAAGGCAGTCCTGAGAGGAAAATACATTGCAGTCCAGGCCTATCTCAAGAAACAAGAAAAATCCCAAATACAAAATCTAACAGCACACCTAAAGGAAATGGAAGCAGAACAGCAAAGGCAGCCTAAACCCAGCAGAAGAAGAGAAATAATAAAGATCAGAGCAGAAATAAACAATATAGAGTCTAAAAAAACTGTAGAGCAGATCAACGAAACCAAGAGTTGGTTTTTTGAAAAAATAAACAAAATTGACAAACCTCTAGCCAGGCTTCTCAAAAAGAAAAGGGAGATGACCCAAATAGATAAAATCATGAATGAAAATGGAATGATTACAACCAATCCCTCAGAGATACAAACAATTATCAGGGAATACTATGAAAAATTATATGCCAACAAACTGGACAACCTGGAAGAAATGGACAAATTCCTGAACACCCACACTCTTCCAAAACTCAATCAGGAGGAAATAGAAAGCTTGAACAGACCCATAACCAGTGAAGAAATTGAATCGGTTATCAAAAATCTCCCAACAAATAAGAGTCCAGGACCAGATGGCTTCCCAGGGGAGTTCTACCAGACGTTTAAAGCAGAGATAATACCTATCCTTCTCAAGCTATTCCAAGAAATAGAAAGGGAAGGAAAATTTCCAGACTCATTCTATGAAGCCAGTATTACTTTGATTCCTAAACCAGACAGAGACCCAGTAAAAAAAGAGAACTACCGGCCAATATCCCTGATGAATATGGATGCAAAAATTCTCAATAAGATACTAGCAAATCGAATTCAACGGCATATAAAAAGAATTATCCACCATGATCAAGTGGGATTCATTCCTGGGATGCAGGGCTGGTTCAACATTCGCAAATCAATCAACGTGATACATCACATTAACAAAAAAAAAGAGAAGAACCATATGATCCTGTCAATCGATGCAGAAAAGGCCTTTGACAAAATCCAGCACCCTTTCTTAATAAAAACCCTTGAGAGAGTCGGGATAGAAGGAACATACTTAAAGATCATAAAAGCCATTTATGAAAAGCCCACAGCTAACATCATCCTCAACGGGGAAAAACTGAGAGCTTTTTCCCTGAGATCAGGAACACGACAGGGATGCCCACTCTCACCGCTGTTGTTTAACATAGTGCTGGAAGTTCTAGCATCAGCAATCAGACAACAAAAGGAAATCAAAGGCATCAAAATTGGCAAAGATGAAGTCAAGCTTTCGCTTTTTGCAGATGACATGATATTATACATGGAAAATCCGATAGACTCCACCAAAAGTCTGCTAGAATTGATACATGAATTCAGCAAAGTTGCAGGATACAAAATCAATGTACAGAAATCAGTTGCATTCTTATACACTAACAATGAAGCAACAGAAAGACAAATAAAGAAACTGACCCCATTCACAATTGCACCAAGAAGCATAAAATACCTAGGAATGAATCTAACCAAAGATGTAAAGGATCTGTATGCTGAAAACTATAGAAAACTTATGAAGGAAATTGAAGAAGATTTAAAGAAATGGAAAGACATTCCCTGCTCATGGATTGGAAAAATAAATATTGTCAAAATGTCAATACTACCCAAAGCTATCTACACATTCAATGCAATCCCAATCAAAATTGCACCAGCATTCTTCTCGAAACTAGAACAAGCAATCCTAAAATTCATATGGAACCACAAAAGGCCCCGAATAGCCAAAGGAATTTTGAAGAAGAAGACCAAAGCAGGAGGCATCACAATCCCAGACTTTAGCCTCTACTACAAAGCTGTCATCATCAAGACAGCATGGTATTGGCACAAAAACAGACACATAGACCAATGGAATAGAATAGAAACCCCAGAACTAGACCCACAAACGTATGGCCAACTCATCTTCGACAAAGCAGGAAAGAACATCCAATGGAAAAAAGACAGCCTCTTTAACAAATGGTGCTGGGAGAACTGGACAGCAACATACAGAAGGTTGAAACTAGACCACTTTCTCACACCATTCACAAAAATAAACTCAAAATGGATAAAGGACCTGAATGTGAGACAGGAAACCATCAAAACCTTAGAGGAGAAAGTAGGAAAAGACCTCTCTGACCTCAGCCGTAGCAATCTCTTACTCGACACATCCCCAAAGGCAAGGGAATTAAAAGCAAAAGTGAATTACTGGGACCTTATGAAGATAAAAAGCTTCTGCACAGCAAAGGAAACAACCAACAAAACTAAAAGGCAACCAACGGAATGGGAAAAGATATTTGCAAATGACATATCAGACAAAGGGTTAGAATCCAAAATCTATAAAGAGCTCACCAAACTCCACACCCGAAAAACAAATAACCCAGTGAAGAAATGGGCAGAAAACATGAATAGACACTTCTCTAAAGAAGACATCCGAATGGCCAACAGGCACATGAAAAGATGTTCAGCGTCGCTCCTTATCAGGGAAATACAAATCAAAACCACACTCAGGTATCACCTCACGCCAGTCAGAGTGGCCAAAATGAACAAATCAGGAGACTCTAGATGCTGGAGAGGATGTGGAGAAACGGGAACCCTCTTGCACTGTTGGTGGGAATGCAAATTGGTGCAGCCGCTCTGGAAAGCAGTGTGGAGGTTCCTCAGAAAATTAAAAATAGACCTACCCTATGACCCAGCAATAGCACTGCTAGGAATTTATCCAAGGGATACAGGAGTACTGATGCATAGGGGCACTTGTACCCCAATGTTCATAGCAGCACTCTCAACAATAGCCAAATTATGGAAAGAGCCTAAATGTCCATCAACTGATGAATGGATAAAGAAATTGTGGTTTATATACACAATGGAATACTACGTGGCAATGAGAAAAAATGAAATATGGCCTTTTGTAGCAACGTGGATGGAACTGGAGAGTGTGATGCTAAGTGAAATAAGCCATACAGAGAAAGACAGATACCAAATGGTTTCACTCTTATGTGGAGCCTGAGAAACTTAACAGGAACCCATGGGGGAGGGGGAGGAAAAAAGAAAAAAAAAAAAAGAGGTTAGAGTGGGAGAGAGCCAAAGCATAAGAGACTGTTAAAAACTGAGAACAAACTGAGGGTTGATGGGGGGTGGGAGGGAGGAGAGGGTGGGTAATGGGTATTGAGGAGGGCACCTTTTGGGATGAGCACTGGGTGTTGTACGGAAACCAATTTGACAATAAATTTCATATATTAAAAAAATAAAAAATAAAAAATAAAAAATAAAAAATAAAAAGCATGAACACTCAAACGTGATTAAATCAACACTTTTTGTTATCTGCATATAACCACATAAATTATATTTTAAAGAGAAACATATTTTTTGTGAAGTTTTTACAGAGGGCAGTACATGGGGTGACGTACCTGGACTTGCTTATGGTTATGTTGTGGAGTCTTCTGCCCCTCCCTTCACATGGAGCTTTAGTGGAGTTCAGTTGCAGAGAAACATATACATTGATTGGACCCAGATCAATTACATGTGACAGTGGACGGTGGACCCCACTTCCTCAGTGTGTTGGTGAGAATAGTATTTCTTGAATTGCCATTCAGTAAACGTAACATTTTTATTGTAAAAACTATATCTGCGACAATATTTTTGAAATTTAGAGATATTTGTAAAACACATCAGGTCTTAAATTATATTCAAACATTTGTTGTTATAGTTCAATATGTACCAACAGAGGAAAAATATAAACTAGCAATTGAATTTTATGATGTTCCCTGTCCCTGATATTGACATTGTTTATAAGTGTGAAGCTAAATTTTACTTGCAGGTGTATATATGATTAAAGCATGAGTACTAATTACCAGGAAAATATAACTATCTTTGCATAAATACCATTTTTGTTTTTATAGGGCACTCTTTCTTTCAGGCCCTGGAAAACAAGGAAAGAAAGTTGACAAAATACCACTAGCTACACTCCCATAGGAATCTTGCCTCTATCAAATTTTCTAACAAAAGATGATTCCTCAGACAGTTTCAAATGCAGCGAAAAGAAATTCATGTGCTGGCGGGTGGGCAGTCAGTAGTATAACTCAGTCATAGGAGGCAGGTGAGATTGAGCCAAGAAAAAAATTCTGATTCTGTAAGTGAATCATCCTGCCCTTTGAGGACTAACTTGGAGAACCTTGGGGGACTTCTTTCACTTTTCCCTTTGAATGAGTTCTTTCCAAGAGTTTTTCTGGGTTCTACATTCAAAGAGAGACCAGGATGTCCAGTTTCATTTATTCATCCAATTTCTGGGCATTAATTAATCCCAAGAGCAGATACAGTTGGGATTCAATCTCCAAGGAAACAGGGATTCATACTTCACTGACTTATTCCCAATCCTCAGAAGACTGGCTGACATAGAGGAGGCATTCAGTAGGAGTTTGTTAAATAGATCAATAAATTTTGTTGCTTATTTCTAAGCACATTCCTGTCAAAGGTATTGTCAGTCCCCCAAGACCAAACCTCATTTTAATGCTATCCTATCCCCACAAATGATCTCACCTCATTTCTGTCATATGCGGGAAAAAACCGAAGGTAATACCAGGCATGAAAACTCTCATCTTTTCATTATAACTTAACACCAAAACATCTGCTTCAGTGATTACTCTCCTCTGGTCTCAGAGTTTTCCTTCTTAACATTAATCCTCTACCTGTATTACATTTAATGTCACCTTTTCAGCTACGTTAGGTTTTACTCCAGTTTTCCCCTCTCAGTGTTTTTACTTTGTACCTCCACTCTTCCTTTCACTTTTCTCCGTATGTTTATTTTCTCCTCATGAACAAAGAAATCCTTTCAAAAATTGGGCATGACAACAACCACCACCGCTCCTCTTGATTACAGATCTTCCTTCAGTTACCATCCCTTGAAGAATACCTTGTTTTCTCTCCCTCAACACTCTGGACCAGTTCTAAAAATAGGACGAAGCCTGGAGCCTCTAGTTTGTTTTGAATTAGACTCCTTTTTATTTATTTTTTCTTAAGGTTGCATTGCAAAATCTTTTCTTCAGCCAATTTATTTGAGTTTGCTCTATTCATCCTCACCTGATTCTGTATTTTAAACCATTAGCAAATCCTAGCAAAGGCCTATGAAGAGATTTTATCAACTTCGAAAAGGACTCCCATTTTTATTGAATTATTGAAATGTATAACTATATAAAAAGCTTCTATAGTCCATACATAACATATTGAATCTAGCAAAAGTTTATTATTATGGCATTATAATATTGGATTATAGGATGACTAGGTGTAAAAAAGAATAGCTTCTCAAAGATTCTAAGAGCATATACAGAAAACAGTCCGTGACTTTAAACAACCAATTTCTTTTTTAAGGGGGGGTTTAATTTTTATATGTACATATATACATTTATAATTGACATACAGCATTATGTTCATTTTAGGTATACAACATAATGATTTGATATTTGTATACACTGTGAAATGATCACACTAAGTCTATCATCTATCACCATACATAGTTATAGATTGTTTTTTCTTGTGATGAGAACTTTCAAGATCTACTCCTTAGCAACTTATAAACATACAGCACAGTATTATTAATTATAGTCACTATGCTGTTCATTACATCCCCACGACTTATTTATTTTATAACTGGAAGTTTGTATCTTTTGACTCTCTTCGCCCATTTGACCCGACCCCACCCCGCTTCTAACAATTACCAATTTGTTCTTTGTATCCATGAGCTTTCAATTTGTTTTTTAGATTCCAAATATAAGTAAATAATATGGTATTTGTCTGTCTGACTTCTTTTCCTTATCATAATGCCCTAAGGTCTGTCCATGTTGTTGCAAATGGCAAGATTTTATTGTTTCTTATGGCTGAATAAATATTCCCTTGTATTTATATACCACATCTTCCTTATCTATTCATGTGTCAATGGACATTTAGATGGCTTCCATATCTTGGCTGTTGTAAATACTGCTACAATAAATATGGGGTGCATACATCTTTTCAAGTTAGTGTTTTCATTTTTTTTTCCAAATAAATACTTAGAAGTGGAATTGCTAGATCATATGGTAGTTCTATTTTTAATTTTTTGAGGAACCTCCGTACTGTTTTCCGAAGTGGCTGCACCAATTTACATTCCCAGCAACAATGTACAAGCGTTCCCTTTTCTCCATATCCTAACCAACACTTGTTATTTCTTGTCTTGATAAGCCCATCTCATGCAATATGATCAGGATGACTTGGTGGAATTTATGAGCATACGTTAGACTACTGACTCTATAGCTATTTTTTATGTAGTAGTTGTTTTGATTTTTATGATTAGTCTTTTCAAGGGAATATTTTAATTTTATAGCAACAAATGAACTTAAGAAGTGTAAATCATCACAGTTAGTTTCATACGAGGTGATTGATCATAATACCAACATGCGTTACAAATGTAGAGGAAGAACAGACTACAAACACTCAATCTGCATAAATGGAAGATGGGATCCTGAAATACCCTGCACAGGTAAGCTCTTATTTATAATGTTTTTAAGGATTTATTTGGTTTCTCTCTAACCTGTAAAAGAATGATCTTTGTGCCTTAAAAAATTAGCTATTTATTATTACAAATAATTTTCAAGTGGGAAGGTAATTTTAAAAAAGAGCCAAAGCACTGCTTCTAAATACTTATTGTATCATTATTGTATTAGTGTTATTGTATCATTACCGTATTAGTCAGCTATATAACATTACCACCTACAAACTTGGCTTTAAATTAACATCTGGGCAGTAGGTGTACAAATTACTATTGGAATACCATTGCTTTTAACTCCCTTTATTACGCACAAAGGTACCTATACCTATGCCTATGCCTATAACTAGTATGTATCTATGTACCTATCAATATATCCATTAATGTATCTATCTATGTATCTATTTATGGATGCATGAATCTCCCTTTTCACCTATTTATTTATGTGTTTATCTGTCTTGAGACTTCTGTATCCACTGACACCACTGATTCCTATAGAATAGCACACGCTTTATTCCATTTTTCCACTCTTCATATTTGTATCTCTCTTCTCTATCAGTAGGACACCTTAACTTACTCTCCTCAATATTTTAACTAATTTCCCCAAGCCTAGAATACATGGAAAGTAGTGTCACATGAATATAAGGACCCAACCTACTATCTATGGTTCAACATATTTTTTGTTCTTTTGTAAAAGGAAATAAATATTTATGTGCAATGAAGCATATATGCTCTACATTTTCTTCTAGAAGCTTTATAGTTTTAGCGTTTATATTTAGGTATATCATCCATATTATATTAATTTTTGAGTTTGGCATAAAATAGGGGTTGATTTTTAAAAAAATATAGGTAGCCAATTGTTCTAGCAATATGTGTGGAAAGGACTTTGAAATGAAAATCAGTTAACTATGTAAGTATTGATCTACTTCTAGACTCTCTATTCAGCCCATGTATCCATTTATCTATCTTTATTCCTGCCCCTTTGCCTTGGTAACTATAGTTTTATAGTAAGTCTTGAAGTCTGATTTGTGTTCTCCAATATGTTCTTGCTATTCAAAACTGCTTTGCTCATTCTGGTCTTTTCATTTCCATAAAAATTTCAAGGAAAGCTTATGAATTTCTATAAGATATCTGCTTGTATAATGAAATGGATGGTTTGTATAATGAAAAATAAATTAGGGAGAATTGGCATCTTAATCATATTGAGTGTTCAATCCATAAACATACTAGATCTCTTCAATTATTTTTTATGCTTCTATTTTCCCAATAATGTTTTAAGCGTAGAAGTTTTACAGCTATAAAAAAATTATTCCTGTTTTATATTTTTATGCTATAAATGCAGTTTTTCAAAATTATATTTTCCAGTTTTCTGCAAATATAAAGAAATTCACTTGACTTTTGTATATTGATTTTATAGTTTGAAACTATATTAAGTTGTCTTATTTTATGTATCATTTTGTTGATCTGTTATAATTTTCTTTTTTTTATTTAGATCTGTTACAATTTTCCATGAGCAGTTATGTCATTACAAATACAAGATTTTAAATCTGAGTCTGTTCTTATTTTTACTTTTTGTTTATTTTCTTATCTTGTTGCATTGGCTAGGACCTTAAATAAACTTTTTAAATGTTTTATGTATTTTTGAGAGAGACAGAGACAGAATGCGAGTGGGTTGGGGGCAGAGAGAGAGGAAGACACAGAATCTGAAGCAGGCTCCAGGCTCTGCACGGTCAGCACAGAGCCTAATGCGGGGCTTGAACTCACGAGCTGTGAGATCATGACCTGAGCTGAAGTTGGTCACTCAACCAACTGAGCCACCCAGGCGCCCCTTAAATAAACTTTTTAAAGGAAGAAACATCTTTGTCTTATTCCTGACCACTGGGAGAGGGCATTTAACATTTTACCATAATTATAATATCAGTTTAGGATTTTTATAGATATCCTTTATTGGATCAAAGGAATTTTTTTCTATTCCTACTTGGCTGAGTGAATTTTATCATCAACCACTGATGTTTCAAGTGCTTTTGATGTACTCTTGATGTGATAATATGGCTTTCTTAATTCTGTTATTACAATGAATTACATGTATAAATTTTTTAATGTTGAATAATTTATTCATTTATTCATTTTAATGTTTATTTATTTTTGAGAGAGAGAGGGACAGAGTGAGCAGGGGAGAGACAGAGAGAGAGGGAGACAGAATCCAAAGCAGCCTCCAGGCTCTGAGCTGTCAGCACAGAGTTCAACATAGGGCTCAAACTCACAAACCATGATATCATGACCTGAGTCAAAGTCACACACTTAACCAACTGAGCCACCCAGGTGCCCCTAAATCTCTCATTTCTTAAGTCAACTCGGTAGTGATGTATTTTCATGTACTAAATTTACTGATATAGTTTTAAGGTTTTTTTATATCTATGTTCATGGGGGATATTAACCTACAGTTACTTTTGCTTGTAATGTCTCTGCCAGGTTTTGTTGTTAGGGGTACTATAGACTGAGAAATCAAGTTAAGAAGTGTTCTGTAATCCTCTATTTTTCTGAAGGTACATGTGTAGTATTATTACACATACTATTTCTTAAAGTAGAAAATTAAAATATGGACTTAAACCACCCTACTTTTAAAATATAAACTTTAAAACTACATTTTTCTTTCTAAGCACTACTTTAGCTGTGTCTCGAAAATTTTTATATACATTGTATTTTCATTAAATTCTATATAAAATATTTTCTAATATCTTCTGATTTTTTCTTTGACCTGTCAGTTATTCAGAAGTTTGTTGTTTAATTTCCAAATATTTATGTTTTCCAATCATTTTTCTTTTTAAAACAGCTTTATTGTGGTATGATTGTTATATAAAGAACTACACATATATAATGTGTACAATTAGATGAGTATCATGCTAAAATTCAGCTAAATTCAATCTATGGAAAGACTTATCAAGAGGAAGTACAAGTTTGAATCATTAGGACTAAAAGTGATTAAATATCAGACATAGAAGAGAATACGCTGAAAAAAAATATGCCAAATACTTAAAATAAATACAAGAGAAAAACATTTGTGATGAAATATACAATACTCATGTCAGCTTAGAAATAGAAAATCTGACATTAGTAGCACAAATAAAGTTTACTCAAATGTTTCCCTGAAGTAAATGTAAAATGTGGACAATTGAAAGGATTTAGAAGACTTCCTGGGGTATACTCAGAAAACCTTTATTTAGTGTCTGATACTGAGTAACTCAGAACATCTTAATGGTTAGAAATAATTAGAAGAGGTTTTATATAAATTATGATCACAGGAAGAATAAAAGAAACAACAAAGAAAACCATGAGAATAAGCCAAATGTGATACATTGAAGTATCAAAGAGTATACCATATTTAAACCCAGAACATGCCATTATTATTTGACCATTTATGATACATCATTTTGAGTTCTCTGCTAAATTAACCTCTTGATACATTTAAGTTATGATTTTTAATCAATAAATCTAATTTTAATATTTTTAGAGCTACAAATGCAGTCATGCCCACCTCCACCTCAGATTCCCAATGCTCGAGATATGACAACTACAGTGAAGTACCGTGATGGAGAAAAAATATCTGTTCTGTGTCAAGAAAATTCTATAATTCGTGATGCAGCAGAAATTGTGTATAAAGATGGAAGATGGCAGTCAATACTACGCTGTGTTGGCCAGTAGCGCATAACTTGCTTTATGATGTTCTTTGAATGAGGTTAACATTCCCCTGTGCTTTGTATAAATGAACAAGAATATGTTCATTCTTTCTTTTTTTTTTTTTTTAACGTTTATTTATTTTTGAGACAGAGAGAGACAGAGCATGAACGGGGGGAGGGACAGAGAGAGAGGGGGACACATAATCGGAAGCAGGCTCCAGGCTCTGAGCCATCAGCCCAGAGCCCGACACGGGGCTCGAACTCACGGACTGCGAGATCGTGACCTGAGCTGAAGTTGGACGCTTAACCTACTGAGCCACCCAGGTGCCCTGAATATGTTCATTCTCTATGTTAAACCTTTCTCTATGCCTTTCTCTATGTTAAACTTTATCTTGATACAGTAAATTACAATCTAAGTATACAAATCAGTCCCCGTTCTTTCACTCTGTGAAATGAACACAGACAAAACCTTACAAAAACCTTCTGTAAATCTGGGATAAGATTTCTGTTTTTGCCTGTTTCACTCCTTATGATGAACAAGACAAGAATGAAGGGGCATATTGAACAGGAGGACAGTAGCATAGATATTAGGGAGACATATATCCTTGCAAGTTTCAAAGAGTTTCAGTTTTAAATAATTTAATTTGTTCGAATTATCCATATTTTAAAATCCCCAGGCAGTGTTTGTTTGTATTTTTCAATGTAAAACATTATATTTGTGCTTGACTCTTTGATCTCTATTCTTCACATAGAAAAAATTCCATGTTCTCAACCACCTCATGTAGAAAATGGACTCATTAAAGAAACATTTAAACCCAGGCTTTATGCACACGGCACTAAATTAAGTTTCATTTGTGAAGATGGTTACAGGGTATCTGCAGAAGACGAGATAACTTGTCACATGGGAAAATGGAGTTCTCCACCTCAGTGTGTAGGTGACGGCAGTATGCAAACTAAAATCTATTTTCAATACGGTTCATTAAACATAATAAATTGGCATCAAAGTCATGAGACAAAATCCTATAGATTTCTAAATATATAAAATCATTTATACCTAAATATTTAAAATCATTTATATATTTATGTATTTTAGCAAACAATTTTTGCATGATGAACTCAATCCTATTTTTGTTAATTTGATTGGTTCATAATAGAATCACTTTTAATTCTGGCATTTAAAAAATTAAAACTAGATATGTAGTGAGACTAAACCTACTTATTCATATAAGTTTACCTATTCACATTCTTATCTATTTATGTAAGTTTTCATGCTTGCTTTTCCAGGAGGTTTTTAAAAAAACATTTCTTGTTTTCCTATAATGCCCCTTCTGATGTACAATTTATGGTACTTTTCTTAATGGTTGATTCTCAATGGTTTTCCTTTTATTATTCATTATTGGTTTGAGAATCATTGAAGAACTCTTTCATAAATAAATAGACGTTTTAAATTTCATGTTCTTGCTCAGGTTGGCAGCTGGATACACATCAGAATGGTGGTTTTAGGAAGCATTTGTGCACTTTCTCTGTGATATGATGGTGGTTCCTCCTATGTAATCATTTCTTTTTATTTACCTCTTTTTTCTATTTGCTGTTCTCCTTTTTCTCTCTCTTAATTTTAGTTAGTTAACATACAGTGCAATATTGGTTTCAGGAGTAAAAGTCAGTGATTCATCACTTACATACAACACCCAGTGCTCATCCCAACAAGTGCCCTCCTTAGTACCCATCCCCCATCTAGCCCATCCCCCCCACCCCCCTCTGGCAACACAGTTTGTTCTCTATCATTAAGAATCTCTTGTGGTTTGTTTCCCTCTCTCTCTTCCCCCCTTCCCATATGTTCTTCTGTTTTGCTTCTTAAATTCCATATATGAGTGAAATCCTATCTTTCTCTGATTGACTTATTTTTTTTTCTGATTGACTTATTTTGCTTAGCGTAATACATTCTAGCTCCATCCACATCATTGCAAATAATATTCTTTTTGGTGGCTGAGTGATATTCCAGAGTGTGTGTGTGTGTGTGTGTGTGTGTGTGTGTGCATACTATATCTTCTTTGTCTATTCATCAGTCAGTGGACATTTGGGCTCTCTCCATAGTTTGGCTTTTGTTGATAATGCTGCTATAAACACTGGGGTGCATGTACCCCTTTGAATTTGAATTTTTGCATCCTTTGAGTAAATACCTAATAGTGCAATTGCTGGATCGAAGGTAGTTCTTTTTTTAGTTTCTTGAGGAACCTCCATACTGTTCTTCAGAGTGGCTGCGCCAGTTTGCATTCCCACCAACAGTGCAAGAGTGTTCCCCTTTCTCTGCATCCTCGCCAAAACCTGTTGTTTCTTGTGTTGTTGGTTTTAGCCATTCTGAAAGATGTGAGGTGGTATTTCACTGCTTTTGATTTTTTTTTTCCTTTTCTTACCAGTTTTTAGCAGTTTGATTATGATGTATCTTGGCATGAATTTCTTTGTTTATCTTGTCCAGCTTTTTTAATGTGTAGGTTTATGCCTTGTGTCCAATTTGGGAACTTTTCAGTCATTATTTTTGGAAGTTGTTTTCTTTCATCTCCAACCTCTTTTCTCTTTCTGGGTATCCAGTCTTTTGCTATCTTCCCACAGGTCCCTAAAGCTCTGTTCACTTTATGTTGTTGTTTTCAGTATATTTTCAAAGTGAGTAATCTGTGTTCTTTATTTAAGTTTGTGCATCCTACAGTCATCTGATATCTATAATTGAGCCCATCTAATAAGTTTTTAAGAAATTTTATTATTACATTATTCAGTTCTATGTTCACATTGGATTTTTTAAAACCATTGTCAAATAATTCCAATATCCTTATCAACTCATTGTGGTCTTGTGTTGATTTCCTTTTCCCTTTTGAGATTTTTCTGCTCCTTGGTATGATGAATGATTTTCAAATATATACAGGACATTTTGGGTATTATGTTTTAAGACTTTGGATTTTATTGAAATCTTTTGTTTATCAGGTCCCCATCGCCACCAGGCAGGGTGCAAGTCCATGCTCTTCACTTCGTCTTTGGATCAAGGTGGAGAGAGGGGTGGTCTTAGGTTTCTTCTATGAAGTTTTTCTGAAGTAATTTAAGTCTTGTAAAAAATGCTTGCCTTGCTAGGTGGCTCCTTTCCTGAACCATTGTCTAAAGGGACGAAGGAAATTCTTGGAACCCTTTTTATGCCTGAACTTGATATCATTTCTGGGTTACACTCTTCTTCAGTGCCCAGCCTAGGATACATAGAAGGCAAAATGAAAAACCAAACAACTCACTGCAGTGTGATTCCTTGAATTCTGAAGTCCTTGAAAGATTGATTTCTTGTCTACATCTTTCACAGTCTCTTATGTTGGATTTTGAAATATATTCAGGATTTTTACTTAGCAGAAGGAATAAGCAGAAATGTTTCTACTTCATCTTGTCCAGAACAGGAAGCTAGCAATGCCCTTTCGCATTATACAAATGTGTAATTCCTTGAATTTTATCAAAGGTGGTGTTTCCTTTGTAATAAAAATGAAAGTCAATGAAAAAAATGACTAGAGATCCAGTGGACACTGTAGTATGTTGTGTATAACAAGAAAACTTTCTTGTTTATATTAGCTAGCCATCTATCCAACAAATATTCACCAAGAAAAACTGTGATAGCAATATCACAATACTGCAAAACGGATATGTTTGTTAATGCTTTCTGTGCGTTTTCATGTGGGATAAAAAGAAGGGCTTAAAAGTGTGATTCTCAGTTTAAGTGATTAAAATTTCTTCAAGGAATCATTTATGTCAGCAGAAATCACAAGTCTTGATATTAAGTGTGGTGCTATATTTTTATTGTTTTATTGTAACCTGTTTTTCTTTAGTGTTTCAAGAAATGAAATAATTTTTTTTAAAACTCTAAAGGAAACTGTGGACCCCCTCCACCTATTGATGATGTAGACATAACCTCATTCACATTACCAGCATACGCTCCAGGATCATCAGTTGAGTACCAATGCCAGTCCTTCTATGAACTTCAAGGAAACAGGAACATAATATGTACTTATGGACAGTGGTCAGAACCACCAAAATGCTTAGGTAAGTATTTTAATATTCTTGTAGAATATCTATTTATAATAGAATTTTCATGGGTTAACTAGCAATCATTCTGTTGAACGCTTGACCACTAAATATTAATATGTGAGTAAATAAAGTCTGGAAAATTCCTGTTCAAGCAACAACAACAAAATTTTTTTTTTTGAGAGAGAGAGAGAGAGGGAGCAAGTGAGCGAGAGCAGAGAGAGAGAGAGAAGCGGACTCACCTGAAATGGGGCTCAAGCTCACCCAGTATAGGACTTGAACTCACAAACTGTGGGATCGTGACCTGAGCTGAAGTCAGATGCCTAACTGACTGAGCCACCCAGGCGCCCAGCAACAAAATATTCTTTAATGAAAGCTCTTCGTGTGATAATTGACACTGTGAATCTTTGGCTAGAACATTTAATTATCACACATTAAACACGGTACCTCATTTTTACATCATTAATTCATTAACTGCTTAAAATAATTTAAGTCTACATGATGGATTTTCAATCAGTTGGTTTAGAAAAGACTTTGAGTGTGAAGCCCTGAGCCAGCATGGAAGATTGCACCTGAAAGTCTGAAATTCTGTGGAAAATACTTACTTACTACTTAATGTTTCATGTTCATTTTTTGCGCTTTCAGGTGTAAGAGCAGAAGAAATCTTGAAAAAACATAGCATAAAGTTACGATGGAGTTTTAAGAAACAAATTTATGATAAACCAGGGGATTCTGTTGAATTTGCATGTAAAACTGGCTATTGTAGACACACACCACTTCATACATATCGAGCAACCTGTTGAGAAGGGAGACTGATGCATCGTGTTTGTGTATAAAACAGTGGTTAGGGGCGCCTGGGTGGCTCAGTTGGTTGAGCGTCCGACTTCGGCTCACGTCACAATCTCGCGGTCCGTGAGTTCGAGCCCCGCGTCGGGCTCTGGGCTGATGGCTCAGAGCCTGGAGCCTGCTTCTGATTCTGTGTCTCCCTCTCTCTCTGCCCCTCCCCTGTTCATGCTGTCTCTCTCTCTCTGTCTCAAGAATGAATAAACGTTAAAAAAAATTTTTTTTAAAACAGTGGTTAAAATGCAGTCCTAAAATTAAAATAGGTACATTTATTCAGCATTTTTCATGATTAATCAATTCTCAGTTTATTTTTTTCAAGTATTAACTCATTTTTATTCATAAATCAGAATATGTGTTTAAAATATATAGATAGTATAATTATAATCTAAGAGACAAATGAAATCACTTCTTAAAAGCACCACATTAAAACTTGGCAAACCAAAATACTATGTGTCCTATTCATAAAATATCTATGGTGAGAAATTAGGTTCAATCACTTCAGTGCCTGCTTCTGTCCATCCTTCTCCTAACTTTCTCAAAGCTTCCTCCATAACTTCTGAGGCTTCCTGAGACTCTTGTTTCAGAGAAAATGGGAGAAAATGCTTTTGTCCCTTTGCAAAATAATATCACTTCAAAAACACATAAAAACCTAATTATGTCATTCCTGTGTTAGCAATAAGATGTAAGTAGCTATCACCTAACTTTTGCTTATTTGTCTATAGATATCTATACACAAAAAATGATGAAATGCATAATATCTTAACAAGATGACAATCTAGCACACATAAAGATTAAAACCAATCATAATTGGGTACATAACTATCATTACAGGACATGAAAAGTGACAAAAAATCCAATATCAAGTATAAACTTACACACATACGTACGCTATGCTTTGAACATTGGATAAATGTTTATAAGACAAGGGTCAGCAGAAGTATGATTGAATATTTACAATAACTATAGTTAGAAATACTAATGGTCAGAGTTGGTATTTAACTGCTTAATACTTAACAGTATTCTCCATTTTTTCTGCCTTTAGCATATATCACCTTTGGATCACAAGAATATATTATTTTAGAATAAAGATATATTAAACACTAAGATAACACATGTTGAAAACGATGAAGACCTTTTTGGTAATGATCTTAAAATCTAAAAACATTTTCACGATTCTGCTGGTATAGAGGGTTTTGGAAACATTCAAAGACAAAGGTCTGCAATGTGATTTTTATGTTCATGCATTTCAAACAATATAATTGGTTAAAATCAGTTGACTATAAACATTTTAAGTATCTAAAAATATGAAAACTTTAAGGTGAAAATAAGGATATAAATAATTAAGGTAAAAATATTTTAAGGTGATATCTTGTTACTTCATATTGCATCAAATCAAGTGGCATCCTTAGCATGATCACTTTCAGGGTCTAGGCTCTTTTCTGGGATCCACATATCCAGCTAGTATCAGTTTTATTTCTCTGGAATAATTTCTTTTCATCTTACTTGTAGCGTGGATCATTTGTAACAAATTCTCTGAAATAATCTGAAAATGTATTTATTTCACTTTTGGTTTTGAAGAATCTTTTTGATGGGTATTGTATCCTTACTTGACAGTGTGTGTGCGTGCATGTACGTGGTATGTTTAACACCTTATTATTTTGTGTGTTTAATACTTTAAAGATGTAATTCTTTAGTTTTCTGGCCCTTAGTTTTTGATGAGAAGTCTGATGACAGTATTAGCTCATCTCTGGATTGGCATTGTCTATGTATGATGTATGTTCTTTCTCCATTTTTTTTCTAGGTGCTTTCAAAGCTTTCTTTTTAATGTTGATTTTTAACAGTTTTGTTGTTTTTTTAATTATGGTTTTCTGTGTATTTGTCGTTCTTGATGTTAGCTGAGCTTCTTGGTTCCATGGCTTCATGTCTTTAATAACATTTGGAAGATTGCTATCCATAATTTTTCAAATTGGTCTTCTGCCCTGAACTTTCTCTCTTGTTTGATCACATGATACTGCCCCACAGATCACTGAGTCTTTAATTTTTCATTCTCATTTTTATTTTTAAGATATTTATTTCAGATAACTTTTATTAACCTACTTTCAAGTCCATTTATTTCTTCTTTTACATTTCTCATTGTTATTATTTTTCTACAGTTTTTATGAAGATTATATCTAGCATTAATGCTAGGATTCATATTTGGTACTTAGGCACTGTCTGCCTCTATTCTGAAAGTCAATCTCTTAAACAATTATATATAAGTTTTCCTGTAAATTCTTTAACTTCTATTTCATAGCCATTGAAAAGTTATGTTTATCTTATTTATTCTAGCATACTGTTTGTGTTTAGGTCTGTTTCTTTTGGTAGCTCTTTTCCTCTGACTATGGTTCATATTTTCTGCTTCTCTGCATGTCCAGTAAGTTTTTATTGTACAATGAACATCACCAGAAAACATTGTAGAGATTTATGGATTCTGGTGTTTACCTCTGAATAATATAGATTTTTCTTCTAGTAGAAGTTCTATTGTAAATTTTTTCGTCTTCTGTATATTATGATGGTTTGATATCTTACGAAACCTCTGACTGAAGAGAGACTACTAAATCTTAGAGATATCAAAGAGCCCAGACAGGAGACTGTCTTTGATCTACAAACTAACCAATCCAGAGCCGTACCTCTTCTGGCCCCCAAACCTTCCCCTCATCCCTATCTTCTGACTCTGCCTCTAGGACTTGTGAGTATAATAAACTTTATTTTTTCCTAAATCTATCCTCTGTCTCTTCTTATGGCCATCATATCTGGCTGTCTCATAAAGGAATACAAGACAGAAGTTATGTTCCTGGTGGAATAGTGTAATCCTGTGAGGTGTTAGTTTTAAGGGTTTTTTTTAGAGTTGATCTATTTCAGTGTTGCCTTAATACAAGAATATAGCCCTTAGTCAACTCCTGGGACATAGTATTTACTCCTAAGACATATCTGTCTGGTTCAAGTAAAATGTGACAACTTTAATAAGCTATGCTGGCCTTGAACTCCAAACCCGTTCTCTTCTACACTGATTACTACCTGAAGTGTTCAAAGTTTTCAGCCTTGCAGTCAGTAGTTTCTTCCCACTGGGCTGCTTGGGGTTTTGCCCCATGCAGGCTCATATTGATTAGGGAATAATTTAAGAGGACATATGGAGCTTATTGGGGGGTTTCCCTGATGAAGCTCCATATATTTCTCTTCTCACCTGGCAGAGGTTCCTCCAGGCCCGTACTCAGATCCCTAAATTGTCCCACGGGTGAGACTCCTGCTTTCTGCCTGAGTTCTATCATCCATGCACCATGTGGATGTAGGTGTGTTCTAAATTCATAAAATACATAAAGATGGATCTCAGAGTTTAATTCCATTTTTTCAAAGATTGGACACTTTTCATTTTCTGCTTGCATTAACTCACTCAAGCAGTTCATTTTTGTAATTTGTGCCGAGTTTATATCTGTTATTTGTAGGAGGTTCACTTTATTATTTTTTAAGTTTATTTGTTTATTTTTGAGAGAGAGAGACACAGAGAGTGAGCAGGGGAGGGGCAGAAAGAGAGAGGGAGACAGAATTCCAAGCAGGCTCCAGTGTCAGCATGGAGCCCGATGTGGGGCTCAAACTCACAAACGGTAAGATCATGACCTGAGCCGAAACCAAGAGTCAGACGCTTAACTGACTGAGCCACCCAGACATCCCGAGGTTCACTTTAATATAAGCTATTTTGGTATTCTGGAAGTATTAGTTGTATATATTACTAAACTATTTAATATTTAAAACCATGTAGTTATAGTAAGGAAATAAATAAATTTCAATGCATTAACTCTATGAGAGTGATGACTGATTTATTTTCTCCTCCTTTATAGTAACACTATATTTTCCATATTAATTATCTGCTTGAAAACAATGCTCTTATATTAAGTAATTGTATCTTAGAAGATGGCAAATATAATTAGCTATATATATGTAAATATGCATGTATATCTAAAAAATCAGAACAAATGCAATTAATAAATCAGTGAAAGGACAGCTGTGAGGGCATTTGAGTTATGTTCCTAAAACAAAAGGGATATCACTGCATGCCTCTGAATATATTGTACCCTAAAATAAAAGGTGCCTCAAAGCATGTTGGTTAAAGGATATTTAAATGCCAAAAAGATGCTGAAACTCTTGTACTCAGTAGTGTAATCTAATGTGAGTTTAAAAGTCAAGCAGTGTTCCCCTAAGCATAAGAAAATATAGATAATGGAATAGGGTCCAAATGCACACTGGTTTTCATAGACCCCTAATTAATTACGTAATGAGGGTAAGTAAAGGACAAGAGAAAAATACAATGACAGAGACTCAGTTATTTGCATATGATTCATCTGGTTGAGAAAGAGCCTTACCAATTTTCAATAGGTGTTTATTTAAAGTTTAGTGTTTTCTGGGGCGCCTGGGTGGCTCAGTTGGTTAAGCGGCCGACTTTGGCTCAGGTCATGATCTCGCGGTCCAGGAGTTTGAGCCCCGCATCGGGCTCTGTGCTGACAGCTCAGAACCTGGAGCCTGTTTCAGATTCTGTGTCTCCCTCTCTCTCTGCCCCTCCCCTGTTAATGCTCTGTCTCTCCCTGTCTCAAAAATAAATAAAATGTTAAAAAAAAAAAAATTTAAAGTTTAGTGTTTTCTCACTTTTGGGTCCAACCTATTACTGTCCCTAAATAAAGTCGTACAAGTACATATCAGGGAATGAATTCAAGAAATTATTGTGAAACCACTAATAGGAATCGAGAGACTTTGCAAACTGCGTTGAACTTTGATATTTACTAAGTAACCTCAATTGACGAGCTTCATGGTAGTGCACTTAAATTCAGGGTCACACTTGGTAACTGCTAACAGAACAGATTTAAAACCACAAACAGCACAACTGGAACATTTGTATTGATACACCATTGGGAATAACTAACATGCTGTTACTAATCAGTATCATTCTCACCTTGTGGGTTTCCTGTGCTCATGGACAAGGTAAGTTGAAAAGACATCTGAACACTCGATTTCCTTCTTAAATGTGACTTCATATCATATCTAGTTTCATGTGTCTGTATTTTTTAATGAATTTACTAGTTAAAATAGTCTGTATTGTGACACCATAATGGGATATAACTTTATAGGAAAATTACCTCGTGTTTATCTAAGGGGAAAATAAAATAAATTCTGTTTTCTTTTTCCTAAGTTTGTCAGAAAAAGGACTCTCAATGTGGAGATATGTGAGTATACTCACACAACTTTAGGCAATATGTCACAAGAAAAGTGAGGTGCTGACTTCAAAATAAATATATGGAGGTTTCTTTTTTAATTTTATTTATTTATTTATTTATTTATTTATTTATTTATTTATTTTAGTTTATTTATTTTGAGAAAGAGAGGCCACAAGCAGGAGAGGGGCAGAGAGAGAGGGAGATAGACAATCCCAAGCAAGCTCCACACTGTCAGTGCAGAGCCCTATGCAGGGCTTGAACTCACAAACCGTGAGATCATGATCTGAGCTAAAATCAAGAGTCAGACACTTAACTGACTGAGCCACACAGATGGCCCAAGGTTTCTTGTTTTAATGCAAGAAAACCTTTGGGAGCAATGGATATCTTCATAATCTTGTATATGATGATATATAATCTTGTATATGATGATATATAATCTTGTATATGATGAATTCACATGTCAAAACTGCTTAAATTTAGGGGAAGTAAAATATTTGTCATATTTTTCAACTATTGAGGTTCACTTAAAATATGAATTAATCAGTAAAAATCAATACTTAATAGTAATTTCTCTCAATACAAAACGACACTTTTTGGTTGGGATAAAGTCATTCTAAAATATTTTGGATTTGAACAAGTAGGAAAGCCTGTGCTATTATTCACAATATGTGGATATTTAATTTTTAAAAACTACCTAAAACCTAAAAATATCTGTCTTTACAGAACAGAATAAGTATTTGTCCTAAGCTAGTAGTTTAGTAAAATAAAGTAATTGATGTTTTATTTGGAGAAAACCGCTATCCCAATTCATTCATGTGAAAGAACTTATTAAATCAGACATTTCAAATACATGCAGTTTACCATATTTCAATTATACCTTAATAAAGCTGTGGTAAGCAATTATAATCAATTTAATATTTCAACAAAATTAGCATTAAGACAATAAATTTTAATTTACATTTCTGAGTCCACTGGTAAGTATTGAGTAAATAAATAAAAATTTTCAGAGCATTAACTGTAGCACTGATTTGTTTTCACCTTTGGAGTAATATATTTTCTAGATTATATCTCTGAATACAATCCTTATGTATTAAAAATTATATCTTATGATATAACAAATATAATTGGTAGCTTTTTAAGCTTGTCTTCAGAGAGCAATTTCTTTTTGTGTATTAGTTCTAATAGCTTTCTCTTGCATGTGTAAAATCTTTAAGATTTTTATTTGTATAACTACATTTTTCTCCTTCCTTAACATCTTTATAAATTTTTCATTATGATATCTTTTTAAAGTCTCTGATTTCTTTTAAAAGCAAAGCCTCTCATTTCCAGATTATTGTAAATGAAATCGCTACTGTGCTTTAGGGTACTTCATTACAGCATTTGTGAGTAGGACATAAATCACTATGCTTTACTCCTGAATTCACTAGAATTTATTTTCGTAATTTGTCCCACACTGAGTTTTAGATGCTATTTAAGACTATATTCAGGCAACTTCTTTTCCTAGCAACAGAAGTAAGAACAATACAACAAAGGGTCCTGTCCAGTTTAAAACTATCCTCACTCAGTAACTCTTTTCTGAAAGTACCTTTAAGAAGAATGCCCTGTAAATTTGGGTTGTACCAATGTTTCTCAAAGGAGACATGAACCCGTTTGGTGGAAGCAGACTGTTTCATAGATAGAACACATAATAGAATATGTCTTTGTGTGTTTAGTGGCACGGGTAGCATTGTGTTTCTGCAAGATTCCGATGCTGAAATCCTAACTCCCAGGACTTAAGAGTGACAGTATACAGAGACAGGGTCTTTAAAGGGGAAGTTGAGTTAAATCAAGGTCATTAGGGTGGGCCCTCACCCAATAAAACTGGTGTTCATATAAGAGGAGCAAATTAGGAAATTAGGACACAAAGAGAAGAAGATGTGAAGACACAGGGAAAGGAGACCATCTACAAACCAGGGAGAGATGCCACAGAAGAAACCATTCCTGCTGATACCAGATCTCGGACTTCTAGCTTCTAGAATTACAAGAAAATAAATTTCTGTTATTTAGGACACCCAGTTTATAATTATAGTTTTATATGCATACATGTTTATATATCCTATGTATAATGTGTTGCCTAGAGTAGGAGAAGAGGGGTGGAAATGGCTAAGGTTTCTGAGGGGAGGTATGCATGAGACACAGGAAAGAAGAGACACCGGAAATGAGTGGAGAACTGCAAAGAGTTTGAGCATCCCACCAGAAGCAAAGTTCTTAGACCTGGGAAGCTTAGTGGATAGACCTACTTTTATTCTTTTTCTCAGTGTTTACTTCTTCTGTGTGATCTTAATCTTGGAAATACTTCTGAAGAACTCAAACAACACAAACACCTCAAATACCTTTGTATTCTTAGTTATAGACTGCCCCAGCTCTTGAATCACAAATACAAGTGGAACAATTAACTTAAATAGAATCATAAAGTCATCAATGTGATTATTAAAATAGAATTACTCATTCATGTATGATACTATTTTTTTTTCTTAAGGAAGAACTTGTGGTTTTCCAGAAATAAAACATGGAAACATATATGATGAAGACAGATATAAACACAACTTCCCAGTTGCTCTGGGAAAGTATTTCTACTACTCGTGTGATCACAGCTTTGCGTCTCCTTCACAATCACTCTGGACTAAAATAACCTGCACAGAGGAAGGATGGTCACCAACACCAAAGTGTATCAGTGAGTAAATACCCTGGTTATTATCTGGATGAATTATTTAGTGTGTTCAGTGAGTGGAGAAGTGGATGCCAGGGGGTAGATCACAGAATCACAGAACAATTAGACAATCACAGAATCAGGGGCTGGAGGAACCAATCAGCAAAGACAAGGTAGTCTTTCCTCCTTTTATAAGAAACTGTTTGTGGAAATCAAATCAGAAAAAAAACAAGATACAAACTTTTGTCTAAACCTTTTCATTTCATTTTAATTTAATTTAATTTAATTTAATTTAATTTTATTTTATTTTTTTTTAAATATGAAATTTATTGTCAAATTGGTTTCCATACAACACCCGGTGCTCATCCCAACAGATGCCCTCCTCAATACCCATCATCCACCCTCCCCTCCCTCCCACCCCCCATCAACCCTCAGTTTGTTCTGTTTTTAAGACTCTTATATTTTGGCTCCCTCCCTCTCTAACCTCTTTTTTTTTCCTTGCTCTCCCCCATGGTCTTCTGTTAAGTTTCTCAGGGCTGGTTCAACATTCGCAAATCAATCAATGTGATACATCACCTTAATAAAAGAAAAGATAAGAACCATATGATCTTGTCAATCGATGCAGAAAAAGCAATTGACAAAATTCAGCATCCTTTCTTAATAAAAACCCTCGAGAAAGTCAGGATAGAAGGAACATACTTAAACATCATAAAAGCCATTTATAAATCTTTTCATTTTAAATACTGGTGGTCAATACTGTTAACTGCTAGTATTTAAACACACTCATTGGTAATTGTATGACTGTAGGTTTTCTCAAGAGAGTTTATTTTTATGTGTAATATCAGATTCAAAATGTGCTGTTTCTTTGAATATCCAAGAAGAATTTTACTATTATCCTTAATTTTGTGCTTTTTGTTAATCACGTCTTTTTAAAAAAATTATTTAACATTTACTTATTTTTGAGAGAGAGACAGAGACAGAATGTAAGCGGGAGAGGCACAGAGACAGAGGGAGACACAGAATCTGAGGCAGGCTCCAGGCTCTGAGCTGTCCATGCAGAGCCCCACACAGGGCTTATTAACAAACCACAAGATCATGACCTGAAGTTGGACTGAGCCACCCAGGCACCCCTCACATCTTTGTTTTTTAAAATTACATCTGCCTTCCTCTCTCAATGAGCACAGAGAAAAGCAGAGTCATGAAGAAGACAGAGTCATCAAAGAGAAAAGCAAAAAAGGCACAGGAGATAAAAGTCATCTCCTCCTTCAGGAAGCAATTTAGACAATCAAATGAGAAACCAAAACTAACTTTTCTGATATCTAAAGGAATTTTACAAGTGTAGAGTGCTTTATATATACACATGATGATTGATGACGTTACATATTATTATTTTTAACTTGCATGAACTCATTTTTAAGAAACGAATTTTTGTGTGTGGTTTCTCTTTTGAAGCTTGCAAAATATAATATTCCTTCATTGCAAGATTTATATTAGTTATCTTTTGGGTCTTTAGGACAGTGCTTTTTCCCTTGGGTGGAAAATGGTCATTCTGCCTCTTCAGGACAAACACACCAGGAAGGTGACACTGCAAAAATTGTCTGTGATACAGATTATCGCCTTTTAAATAATCAGAGCAACATCACATGTACAGAGAGTGGCTGGTCCATCCCTCCTAAATGCAGTTCGACAGGTAAGTCTTTTGGGATCCTGTATTCTTTTTTATTTTAGAAAGAAGTAACATCATGAAACATATGCAGTGTTGCTGTTGTTGCTATTTTTGCCTTTTTAGTTTTAGGATTTCCGTTGTGTCTGAGTAGATATGAAAGTCTCTGGATAATCCTAGAAAATCATTTTGTCTTTACATGAATTCAATGTAGGCAATATTAGGAAACACTGGTCAAGAGCATAATGAAAATTTTCGAAAGACACTTTAATGTTTTAGTGATACAAATTTAATGTTTATAATGAAATTATGCAAAATCAGTTGACACAACATGAGAATAAATTCGATTTTGCAAGGTGTAATAGTTAGAATTCCACATTTGCAAAATCTTATTGCTAGGAAATCTTACTGCTAAATGCTAGTTGGCATTTACCTTTTTTGGCAAATGCTAAATTTATATCATTTAAAGAGAAGCACCAATGTATTGATAATTTCCACATTGTTAGAACTTTGTACTTCTGAAATTTAGGTTTCCAGGGTATAACTTACAACATAGAAATCTCCTTCATAAAAAAAAAAAAAAACTTGTCAAAAATAGGAATATATTGGAGCTGAAGTTGAGTTGGAGTTTTTCATACTTTTAATGGAAACAAAACAGTTGCTGAATGTGAATAAGGGTCTCAGAAATAATAAGATTCCTAAAGCATTGTCAAAGACTCTAAGGGAACAGTGTCTATTCTAGCCCTACTTATTTTCCCATTCATTATTAATTCATCTAATCAGTATTTATTGTGAACATTTATATGCCAAGCACTACCAAAACTGTTGGAGATCAATACTCTACAAGAGTCAGTATCTCTTTATTCATAGCCTATTATGTCAAGTGGAAAACCAGGAGTAATAATAATAATAATAATTTTAAAAATAAAAAAATAGAAAGTTAAAGATTAAAAGTCATGTACATTATAAAATATAATATTAATAGTGACCTGAGGAAGGGCACATTTTACATATGATAGTTTTCGAATCTTTTCCGACCTTCAGGATGGCATCTGGTAGAGGTTAAATAGCATTAAGACATCAAAAGATTTGGACTCACTGAAGCAAAACAAGGAGGCCAATGTGGCTGGCCCATGATGAGGCAAAGTGTTAGATTAATTAATTTAAAAGTTATAGGCTATAATATATATTGCAGATTTTAGCCTGTGTGCAATTAGAGGCCTCTGGGAGATTTAAGCAGGCAAGTGACAAAAAATGAGTTTCAAACAAGATCATTATGATTGCTATTTTGAAAATGAATCTGGAGTGATTAAGAAGAGAAAGGAGGAGGGCCAGTTAGGAGAATCTAGATGTGGCATGTTCTGGGGTACGATAAAATGGAGAAAAGAAGTATTTTTCTGGGGCTTTAGTTTATGTTATTTGCAATGTAGAAAAAGAGAGAATTAGACTGTCTGATACAGGCTGAATATTATAATATGTTAACTATACTTTTAAATAAATGGAAAACAAAAAAAATGAGAAGAATCTTAAACTCCAGGGGAGAAAAAAATATATATCTTTTTATGGAAATAAACAATATGTATACAAGGTGGGTCTGACAACTTGTTCACACAAAGAAAAATTCTGCAAATGAAACCACAATGAAATCTCATTCTTGGTGGAATGATAATTATCAAAAACACAAGAGATAACAAATGTTGGCGAGGATGTGGAGAAAAGGGAAACTTATGCACTGTTGGGAATGTAAATTAGTATAGCTGCTATGGAAAAGAGTATGGAGTTTCCTCAAAAATTAAATGCAGAAATACCATATGATGCAGTAATTCCACTACTGGGTATATATCCAAAGGAAATGAAGTTATGATCTTGAAGAGATGTCTGCACCCCCATGTTCATACCAACAGTATTTATAATTTTCAAGAGGTAGGAGTTATGTAAATTTCCACTCATGGATGAATGAATAAAGAAAATGTGACATATAATGGAGCATTATTCATCCACAAAAAAGAAGGAAATCCTGCCATTTGCAACAATATGCATGGACCTTGAGGGCATCGTGCTATGTGAACTAAGTTAAATAGAGAAACACAAATACTCTATGATCTCATGCATAGGTAGAATCTAAAAAAGCCAAACTCATAGAGACAGAAAGAATGGTGGCTGCCAGGGACGGGGTGTTGAGGGAAATGGGGAGATGTTGGTCAAGGTGTACAAACTTCCAGTTAGGAGATGAATCGCTTCTGGAGATCTAATGGGTAGCATGGTGACTCTAGGCTCAGCACAGAGCCTGATGTGGGGCTTGATCCCACAACTGTGAGATCATGACCGGAGGCAAAAATCAAGACTTGGACACTCAGCCAACTGAGCCAGCCAGGTGCCCCAAGAAAAAGAATTTAAAAGCATAAATATAATAAAAATGGCTTTTACGTTTATTTTTATTACCTATAGTTGCCCAATAGTGACCTTTACCATTGTGCTCTATGTCTTCATTTAGCTTCAGGTTACTGTCCGATGTCCTTATACTTCAGCCCTCAGAATTTCTTGGAGGTCATGTCTACTTGTAACAAATTCTCTTAGCTTTTGTTTATTGGAGAATGTCTTCATTTCTCCTTCAGTCTCGAAGGATACGATTAAAATTTCACCAATGAGTTCTTTCTTTCCTCAGAATCACACAAGTGTTGATATTACATATTGTGCTGCTTCTTAGATATATATGATATTTTGTATATAATCCCTAGTAATTTCACATAATATAGCAATACATTAAAAGAAGCAAATCAAAGTATGGTTTATGATAATACTTTTCAAAGGTGGCACAGTTTGAGTACTCTGACAAGGTCAGTTGTCAGTGATGGGGTTTTGGCGTGGTGCTAGGGTTTGGAGCTGATGGCCAAGAAAGAATTATTGAAGACATCTTTGGTGCAAAAAGGTGATTTTATGAAAGCACCAGGACAGGACCCTTGGGCAGAAAGAGCTGCACTGGGGTTGTGATGGGTAATTGATTATATACCGTCAGGTTGGGAGGGGGTTAGGGATAGAGTAAGTCTCTAAGTTATTTTGGAAGCAAGGTTTCCAAGACCTTGAGGGGCTAGGTGTTGTCAGGAAAATGCTTTTTATTACCTTTTAGTAAAACCTCAGTCATGAGACCCTTCCGATGTATATCAGGAGGCCATAAGCTTGGAGTATGGTTGCCAGAATATACCTTGGGGGAGTTGAGATAAAGGAAGTTTCCAAAGGAATTTTTATATTTTAAAGTAGACTTATAGGTTCCTGGGGGGTCAGGATAATGTTAAGCCAATATTTCCTTTTGCCCCTAGCAAAGTGTCATCGTCAAGGCAGCTGGGCTCCCAGAGCGAGGTCACTCTGCCTGTTTCAAGGACTTGTGAATAGGCTGTAGGCAGTAAAGGAATTTAATTTTTTATTTGCCTTAGTTTCCCACGTCACACGGCAAGCACTTAACCCCCTTTCCTTTGTTCTCGGGTAGCCAGGAGTGTCCGAGGAATATCACTCATATTCTACTTGGCTGGGGGTGGGGTGGGGGTGGCAGTGGTGGTGGTAGCTTGTACTTTGCCCTCAGCTTGCGTTATGCTCCCTCATCAGTCAGGAGTGGATGGTATATAGAAAGGAAACAAAGGGAGACGAGAAAACTAGCTTTATTTTAACTGTGCAAAAGCAAATTGTAAAGCTGATATTTTCAATTGTAAAGCTGATATGCCTTTTACCTTACGTCCCCTGAGGATAAGTCTTATTGTAATTCTAACTGAAATTTGCTATTCAACTGGTATGATAATCTTTTCTATTATGATGTGTATGTTTTTTCCACACCACCAAGCAATTATCTGACACCAGGAAGGTGTACTATTATTCAACTCAATTCTGACACTACGTACCTGGAGATAGCATAAAATCCCACAGATTAAGGGCTCAGTCCTACAAGACTGCCCCCATTCCCTTCACAAGCCAATTGCTAGTTCAGTGTGTCTGCTGTGCTTCTAACCAAATAGCTATAAATCAGAGGTTCCTATGACCTTCTCTGATTCAATTAATTTACTAGAGCAGCTCACAGAATTAAAAAAAAAAAACAGAACAAAACCCATTTTGTTTACTAGGTTACTAGTTTATTACAAAAAGCTATTACAGGAATAGCCAGATGAGAGATGCACAGGGCGAGATATGTGGTAAGGGGTGTGGAGCTCCCACGCCCTCTCTGAGTTCACCACCCTCCTGGCACCTCCATGTGCTCTCCATCCCAGAAGCTCTCAAAACCCTGTCCATTTGGATTATTATGGAGGCTTCATTACATAGGCAGGGTTGATTAAATCATTGGCTATTGGCAATTGATTCAACCTGCAGCCCCTCTCCTCTTCCTGGGGGTCAGGATGGTAGGACTGCTAGTTCCAACTCTCTAAAGGCAGGGCTGACTCCTTGGGCAAGCAGCCCCCATCCTTGGTATTTACAAAAGACACCTCATTTACATAACTAAAGATACCTTTATCACACTCATCACTTAGGAAATTCCAATCATTTAGGAATTGGCTTAACATTAGGAGCTCTATGCCAGATGTGGGGTCAAAAACGAAATATATATTTGTTATAAATCATATCACAACTATTAACATGTGGCAAGTAAATTGGAATTGTGCATATTGGTAGCATAATATCTCACAGCTCTTTTTTGTTTGCTTAAAGAAATTTTCTTCTTTTTGTGTTTATAAGAATTTCGTTTATTATATTTTCTTTTTTGACCAAATATTTGTTGTATTGTATTCAATTATCACCTTATCTGCATCCGTTAAGATGTTTAATCACTAACATTCTTTCTCTGGGCTTGCAAGTTTGTACTCTGCTGGTTTAGAAGGTAGGTCATAAGATATAATGCCTTCACCAGGGACAAATCAATATTTCCTTTTACTGGAAGTTGATGGTAAATCTGTTATCTCGGGCGTCTCATGTCATTGAACTAACAGGCATAGAAGTGGATTATGTACACAGGCTGGGGATACTGAATTGAATTGGGGCAGGGTTATTGTTTACTACTATGTGATGAGAGCAGGGAAATTATATTTGAATGCATAAAATTCTGAGGCTCTCCCTTTACACTTACTCCTTTATCATGGCAAAGCCAAACTGACCCACTTCAAAACAACCAATCTTGGATCTTTTGCTGCAACGATGTGCTGGAACTTCTCTGTCTGACTCCTGGACTTCTACAAAGGCTCTCTTATCTAGGCGTAATTGTTGAAATTGGCGTTATCTAGGGGGTCCTAGACTGACTGAGAGGAGCTGGCTGCTTCAGGCTGCTTCAGGGTCCAGAGCCAGGGCCAAAGTCTGTGTACCTATTACTCTACACATAGGTGGGTGAGACTCCTCCCAAGTCCCTTGGCAGGTGGTGCTGGTTACAGGGTCAAAGTCAAATGGGTCTGTAGCCCAGTTCTCAGGGTTATGGAGCTGTTTCTGCAATTCCAGCTGGGGTGATGGTTGGTAAGTTGGCTGCCTGGGTGAAGGCTATCTTTTCAAACAGCTCTCCTTGTTCTTAGACTGCACCAGGGTTTCACAGTCTCCTACCTGGATCCCATATCTCCCAAAAAAGACACTTTGCCTGTAGATAGATGCCATATTGTAATTACTGGGAGGAGGGATTTATGAGGAATCTCTTTTCGCCCATCTTGCCGATGTCACTCATTCCTTGTGCTATTTTTGTTTTTATGTCTTAGTTTCTTTCTGTTCTGTCTGGAGCTGCTTGTTATTTGGCTTGATTTTTCTCATAATTCCATATATGTTCAGTTTTTATTTAGACAGATTGCTTTGGCTTTTTTCTTCTAGTCATTACATCACTTAAACATTTTTTTGACAACTATATATTTAGTTTCCACATGCTTATTTTAAAAATCATCTTTCTTCAGGTATGAATTATATACAATATGATTGACACATATGTGTGTGCAGGCTAATGATTTGACAAATGTTTACATGTATATAGCCACAATCCCAATCAAGCTAGAGACAATTTTGGAATGTTTCCACAAAACACTTTAGGTTTTGGCAATTATGGTTGACCTATTTTTTTAAAAAAATTTTTAAATGTTTAGTTATGTATTTATTTATTTTGTTTTTGAGAGAGAGAGAGAGAGAGAGAGGCAGAGGGGCAGAAAGAGAGGGAGACACAGAATCTGAAGCAGGCTCCAGGCTCTGAGCTGTCAGCATAGAGCCCGATGCCAGGCTTGAACCCACAAACTGTGAGATAATGACCTGAGCCAAAACCAAGAGTTGGACACCTAACCGACTAAGCCATCCAGGCACTCCTGCTGACCATTGGTATATATTCTTTTGTGAAATGTTGAATTTCCCCCCAATTTTAATTGGATAGTTTGTTCTATAATTCACTTGTAATAGTTCTTTAAGTAGTTGGGATAAAATTCCTTTATCAGATATGTAATTTGCAAATATCTTCTCACTTTCTGTGGCTTATCTTTTGTGTTTCTAACAGTTTATTTTCAGGAACAGATTTTTAGCCTGTGATGAAATCCAGACTGGCCATTTTTTTTGAAGTCTTTATTTAAATTCTAGTTAGTTAACATATAGTGTAATATTGGTTTCAGGAGTAGAATTTAGTGATTCATCAACCACATATAACACCCAGTGCTCATCACAAATGCCCTCCTTCGTACCCATCACTCATTTAGCCCAATTTCTACCTGTCTCCCCTCCAGCAACCCTCAATTTGTTCTCTATTGTTAAGAGCCTCTTATGGTTTGCCTCCTTCTCTCTTTTTTTCCTTGCCCTATGTTCATCTGTATTGTTTTTCAAATTCCACATATGAATGAAATCATATGATATTTGTTTTTCTCTAATTGACTTATTTCACATAGCATAATACTGTCTAGCTCTATCCACATCCTTGCAAATGGCAAGATTTCATTATTTTTGATGGATGAGTAATATTGCATTATATATATATATATATATATATATATATATATATATATATAACCTCCTCTTTATTTATTCATCAGTTGATGGATGTTTGGGCTCTTTTCATAATTCAGCTATTGTTGATTAATGCTGCTATAAATATTGGGGTACATGTGCCTCTTTGAATCAGTATTTTGTATCCTTTGGGTAAATAACTCATAGTGCAATTGCTAGGTTGTAGGGTAGTTCTATTTTTAATGTATTGAGGAACCTCCATACTGTTTGTATTCCCACCAACAGTGTAAGAGGGTTCCTCTTTCTTCACATCTGCTGCCAACATCTGTTGTTTCCTGTGTTGTTAATTTTAGGCATTTTGACAGATATGAAGTGATATCTCATTGAGGTTTTGATTTGTGTTTCCCCGATGATGAGCGGTGTTGAGCATCTTTTCATGTGTCTGTGGGCCATCTGGATGTCTTCTTTGGAAAAATGTCTACTCGTGTCTTCTGCCTATTTCTTAACTGGATTATTTGCTTTTTTGGGTGTTGAGTTTGATAAGTTCTTTATAGATTTTGGATACTAACCCTTATCTGATATGTTATTTGCAAATATCTTCTCCCATTTTGTCGGTTGCCTTTTAGTTTTGTTGATTATTTCCTTCGCTATATAGAAACGTTATCTTGAAGTCCCAATAGTTCATTTTTGCTTTAGTTTCCAGACATGGAAAGCTAAAGAGGTTGCTGCCTGTGTTCTCCTCTAAAATTTTGATTTCCTGTCTCCCATTTAGGTCTTTCATCCATTTTGAATTTATTTTTGTGTACAGTGTAAGAAAGTGGTCCAGTTTCATTCTTCTGCATGTTGCTGTCCAGTTTTCCCAACAACATGTGTTGAAAAGACTATCTTTTTTCCATTAGATATTACTTCTCGCTTTGTTGAAGATTATTTGACCATAGAATTGTGGGTCCGTTTCTGGGTTTTCTATTCTATTCCGTTGATCTATGTGTTGTTTTCGTGCTAGTACCACACTGTCTTGATGATACAGCTTGATGACTACAGCTTGAAATCCAGAAAGGTGATGTCTCCAGCTTTTCTTTTTTTTTTCGAGATTGCTTTGGCTATTCAGGGTCTTTTGTGGTTCCATACAAATTTTAGGGTTGTTTGCTGTAGTTCTGTGAAAAAATCCTCTGGTCTTTTGATAGGGATTGCATTAAGTGTGTAGTTGCTTTGGGTAGTTTGGACATTTTAACAATGTTTGTTCTTCCAATCTATGAGCATGGAATGCTTTTCCATTTATTTGTGTCCTTTTCAATTTCTTTCATAAATGTTCTATAGTTTTCAGAGTATAGAACTTTTATTACCTCTTTGGTTAGGTTTATTCCTAGGTACCTTATGGTGTTTGGTGCAATTGTAAATGTGATCAATTCCTTGATTTCTCTTTCTGCTGCTTTATTATTGGTGTATAGAAATACGACAGATTTCTGTATGTTGATTTTTTTTTTCAACGTTTATTTATTTTTGGGACAGAGAGAGACAGAGCATGAACAGGGGAGGGGCAGAGAGAGAGGGAGACACAGAATCAGAAACAGGCTCCAGGCTCTGAGCCATCAGCCCAGAGCCTGACGCGGGGCTCGAACTCACGGACCGCGAGATCGTGACCTGGCTGAAGTCAGACGCTTAACCGACTGCGCCACCCAGGCACCCCTCTGTATGTTGATATTGTATCCTGGGATGTTGCTGAGTTTGTGTATCAGTTCTAGAAATTTTTTTGTTGGAGTCTTGCAGGTTTTATATATAGAATATCATGTCACCTGCAAATAGTAAAAGTTTGACTTGTTCCTTGCTAATTTGGTTGCCTTTTATTTCTTTTCGTTGTCTGATTGATGAAGCTAAGACTCCCAGTACTATGTTAAATGACAATGGTGAGAGTAGACAGCCCTGTCTTGTTCTTGACCTTAGAGGAAAAGCTCTAAGTTTTTCCCTATTGATGATGATATTAGCTTTCATATACAGCCTTTATGATGTTGAGGTACATTCCCTCTATCGCTGTTTTGTTGAGGGTTTTTATCAAGAATGAATGCTGTATTTTCCTCCATCTTGCTGTATTTTGTCAAATGCTTTTTCTGCATCCATTGAGAGGATCATATGGTTATTATCCTTTCTTTTATTAATGTGGTATATCACACTGATTGATTTGTGAATATTGAACCAGCCCTGCAGTCCAGGAATAAATCCCACATGATCATGGTGAATAATTATTTTAATGTTCTGTTGCATTCTATTTGCTGGTATCTTGTTGAGAATATTTGCATCCATGCTCATCAGGGATATTGTCCTGTAATTCTCCTTTTTAGTGGGGTCTTTGTCTGGTTTTGGAATCAAGATAATGCTGGCCTTGTAGAATGAGTTTGGAAGTTGTCTTTCTATTTCTATTTTTTGGAACAATTTGAGAAGAATAGGTATTAACTCTTTGAATGTCTGGTAGAATTCTCCTGTGAAGTCATCTGGACTTTATGTTTGTTTGGAGATTTTTGATTACTAATTCAATTTCTTTGCTGGTTATGGGTCTTTCAAATTTTGTATTTCTTCCTGTTTCAGTTTTGGTAATTTACATGTTTCTAACAATTTATCCATTTCTTCCAGATTGCTCAATTTGTTGAAACATAAGTTTTCATACTATTCTCTTATAACTATTAATATTTATGTGGTGTTGGTTGTCATCTCTCCTCCTTCATTCGTGATTTTATTTATTTGGGTCCTTTCTCTTTTCTTCTTGATAAGCCTGGCTATGGGTTTATCAGTTTTACTAATTATTTCAAAGAACGAGCTCCTAGTTTCATTGATCCATTCTACTGTTTTTTGTTTGTTTGTTTCTATGATCATTTATTTCTGCTCTAATCTTTATTATTTCCCTTTTTCTGCTCCTTTACTCTTTATTTGCTGTTCTTTTTCTAGCTCCTTTAGGTGTAAGGTTAGGTTGTGTATTTGAGACTTTTCTTACTTCTTGCTTCCTTCTGATGACCACTTTTGGTGTATCCCAAAGGTTCTGGACTATCATGCTTTCATTTTCATTTGCTTCATGTATTTTTTAATTTCTTCTTTAATTTCCTGGTTAACCCATTCATGTTTAGTAGGATGTTCTTTAACCTCCATGTATTTGTGGTGTTTCCAATTTTTTTCTTGTGGTTGATTTCAAGTTTCATAGTGTTGTGTTCTGAATATATGTATAGAATGATCTCAGTCTTTTTCTACTTGTTGAGGGCTGATTTGTGACCCAATATGTAACCTATTCTGGAGAATGTTCTATGTACACTTGAGCAGAATGTGTATTCTGCTGCTTTAGATGAAATGTTTTGAATAAATCTGTTAAGTCCATCTGGACCAGTGTGTCATTCAAAGTCATTGTTTCCTCATTGATTTTCTGCTTAAATGATCTGTCCATTTCTATTAGTAGGGTGTTGAAGTCCCCCACTATTATTGTATTATTATCAATGAGTTTCTTTATATTTGTGATGAATTGATTTATATACTTGGGTGCTTCCAAGTTGAGGGTATAAACAATTACAATTGTTAGATCATCTTTTTGGATAGACCCTTTGTTATGATATAGTGCCCTTCTTCATCTCTTGTTACAGTCTTTGGTTCAAAATCTAGTTTGTCTGATATAAGTAAGGCTTCTCTGGCTTTCTTCTCTGGCTTTCTTCCATTAGCATGATAGATTGTTCTATCTGCAGGTGTGTTTAGGTCTAAAATGAGTCTCTTGTAGGCAGCATATTGATGGGTCTTGTTTTTTTTATCCATTCTGGTACCCTATTTCTTTTGGTTGGAGCATTTAGTGCATTTACCTATAGAGTGATTATCGATAGATATGAATGTGTCATTCATATGAGATGTGAGTGTCATTGTGTTACCTATGAAATTGATGTTTCCGGAGATTTTGTCTGTTCCTTTCTATCTTTGTTGCTTGTGGTCTTTCTTTCCCACTCAAAGAGTCTCCTTTAATACTTCTTGCAGGGCTGGTTTAGTGGTCATGAATTTCTTTAGTTTTTGTTTGTCTGGGAAACTCTTTATCTCTCTTTCTATTCTGAATAACAGCCTTGCTGGACAAAGTGTTCTTGGCTGTGCATTTTTCCCATTCAGCATGTTGAATATATCATGACATTCCTTTGTGGCCTGCCACATTTCTTTGGAGAGATCTGCTGTTAACTTTATTTGTCTTCCCTTGTAGGTTAGGAATTTCTTTTCCCTTGCCGATTTCAGGTTTCTTTCCTTATCTCTGTATTTTGCAAATTTTACTACAATATGTCTTGATGTTATCCTGCTTTTGTTGATTTTGATGGGAGTTCTGTGCCTCCTGGATTTGGATCTCTTTTTCCTTCCTCAGAATAGGGAACTTTTCAGCTATAATTTGCTCAAATTAACTTTCTGTCCCTTTTATCCTCTCTTCTTTCAGGACTCTTATGATATGAATATTATTATGCTTTATGGAATTGCTGAGTTCCCTAAGTCTACATTCATGATCTAATATTTTTCTTCCCCTCTTTTCAGTTTCATTATTTTCTACAGTTTTATCTTCTATATCACTTATTTGTTTCTGTTTCTTTCCATCCTTGTGTTCATTACATTCCGTCAGTTTAGCATCTTGGTTATAGCATTTTTTAATTTCTTCCTGACTAGTTTAATCAAGTATGTAATTTGCAAACATTTTTTTCATATTTTATGTCTTATCTTTTGAGTTTAAAATAGTTTATTTACAGGAACATATGCCTTAACTTTCAATGAAATACAAGTTGATCAATTTTTTAATTTTTTTATTTTGTGATCTACATAGGACATTTTTTCCAACTTCAAAGTTGCAAAGATTTATCATACTTTTTTTTTTTCCAGAAAGTTTACATATGTACTTTTAAATTCATGTCTGTGATTGATTTACGGTATTTTGTGTATGGAATAGGGTTCATCTTTTTTTCTTTTTTTCTCATACAGATTTTCAGTTGTTTTACTCACTTTGCTGGGAGTGGTATCATTTTACTCACTGAATATCTTGTCATATTTATCAAAAGTCTACTGAATATAGGAGAAGTGTGTTTGTGTCAATTTCTGTACTTTTAGCCTTTCACACTAATATTTATATTTATCCTCATATCTTTATGCCCTCCCTTGATTACTGTGGTGCGAGTCCTCCAATTTGTTCTTAATTGTGGAAGGCAGAATAATGGCCTCCCCAGTGGTGCCCAATAAGTTAGTATTGTTTAATCCTCTGAATATATGGGTTTCTTTTGTAGCAGCAGTAGAAAACTAACATTAATTTTTAAAACTGTTTTTGCTTTTCTAGCTGTTTTCCATTTTCTTTGAGTTTTAACATCACCTTGTCAGTTTCTACAGAAAGTCTACTTTATATATATGTATGTATGTATACTTGACACACAATGTTACATTAGTTTTAGGAGTACAACTAAGTGATTTAACAGATTTAACAAGATTATACATTATGCTATGTTCACAAGTATAGCTATCATCTGTCTCATTACATTATTTTCACAGTGTCATTGACTGTATTCCTTATGCTTTGCCTTTTATTCCTGTGACTTACTTATTCCATAACTGGAGGCATGTGTGTATTTCCCTCTCTCCTTTATCCTTTTTACCCAACCTCCCACTCCTCTTCCCTCTGGCAACCATCAGTTTGCCCTCTTTGTTTATAGTTCTGATTCTGCTTTTTGTTTGTTAATCTTTTTTTTTTTTTTTTTTTAGATTCTGGTCATGAGTGTAATAGTATTGTAATTGTCTTTCTTAGTCTGATTTATTTCACATAGCGTAATACCCTTTAGGTCCATACATGTTGCCTCAAATGAAATATGTCCAAGTCTTAATTAAAGTAAATAAATTCTTGATTTAGTCTTTAAGGAATTGACTACTTGTATCTATTTTACTAAGGGCCAAAATTACAATTCAAAAACAGGGTGACTATAAACCAAACTCTGATGTCAAATAATCTTTTAAAAATAATTTTCTTGTGGTTTATAAATTCACTTAAGGTTTATATAATTTATAATATTTATTTTACTAAACTCAAAGAGAAGATTATATCATTCCATATTTATTATTTATTATTTCATCTCCAAAGTTTAGAGAACATATTAAAGATAAAATATGTTGCTATAAATATGTAATGTAGTAGTTCTTATGGAATATCTTTAAAATACAAATAAAATGATGGTACTTAAAATCCAGTTTTTTTTTTCAGACCGAACTAAGTAATATAGTATATTTGTTTTATAAAATGTCCAGATTAAAAGAACAGTTGGAATCATGGAAAATTCTCCTATCATAAGCATTAAGAGAGTTATTTCCTGAGGAATAAGTGTATTTAAAGATACTTTAAGTACATTTGACAGCCCAAGAAATTCCACTTTGAGACATGAAATAGGCAGCTGGTGTGTGATCATAGAATGTGATATAAATTTGGGCTTCTTCAACATGTGGATTATATTTCAAGATAGATTACTAGCTGAGCTTATCCAGGGAATTACTGTATACCTAAAAAGAAGTCTGAGAACTTGGTCATAGGACACACTAATATTTAGAGTTCAGGAAATAAAGGGAGCCAACTAAGGAGATATTATATTAGCCACTTGTAGTTTTTCAAATCAACCTTTGCCTGCCACATATATTTTCCAGTCTTTTACTTTGAGCCCACCTATGTTACCATGTTTGAAGTGAGTTTCTTTTAGATGCCATACAGTTGGGTCTTGTTTATATGTCCACTTTACCATTTTCAGTCTTTTAACTGAAGTATTTAAACCATTTATACTTAAAGTCATTATTGATCGATGGGGCACCATGTAAGCCATTTTCTTGTTTGTCTTGTGTGTGTTTCCTGTGTCTCTAATTCCTGTTTTCTTGCCTTTCCTGTGGATTTTTTGGAACATTTTAATTCATTTTATTTTGATATATCTATATTGTTTTTGAGCATATCTCTTTGTATAGTTTTATGAGTGTTGCTGTAGATATTGAGATGCACATATATAGCTTATCATTCTGCCTGGTATTGACATCTTATCACATCAAGTGAAATGTAGAAACCTTGCTTCCATATAGGTCCACTTACTCTCCCCACATTAAAGTTCTTAAGTATTTCCAATGCATACATCATCATGTGATATAGTTTTGCTCAAATATCAAATAATATCAAATGATGTAATTTTGTACAAACACCAAACATAGTTTAACCAACTAATTAGGAGAAAGATAGTCTGTTATATTTCCCCTATTTTTACTAATTCCATTGTTTTCCCTTCATTCCAAAGTTTTAATTCCAAAGAATTCTTAATTCTTAATTCTTAATTCTTCTTCCCTTCATTTCAAAGTCTTCCAAGGACAAGTCTGCTGAAGACAAATTCTCTGTTTTCCTTTATCTCAGAATGTCTTCATTTCTCCCCTAAATCCTACAGAATAGTATAACTGGGTATAGAATTTGGGGTTGACAGTTCTTCCTGGGTCCATGGTCACAGATGAGTACCCCACTGATATTTGAGTCCTTTCTCTCCCAAAGGTTTGCATAATTTCTATCTAGCTGCTTTTGGTATTTTTTCCCCCTTTTCTTAATAGTTTTCAGCAGTTTGATTATGATGTATCTTGGCACAAATTTCTTTGGGTTCAATGTATTTGGAGATTTCTCAACTTTTTTGGTATATACATTTATGTCTTATGACCAATTTGGGAAATTTTCAGCCATTATTTTTTGAAATATTTTTTCATCTCTAATCCCTTCCTCTTTCTTTTTCTCAGTATCTACTCTTTGCTATCTTCTCGTAGGTCCCTGAAGCTCTGTCCATTTTTTTTTGTTTGCTTCTTTTCAGTCTACTTCCAAAATGAATAATTTGTATTGCTGTATATTCAAGTTTATTTATCCTTCTTGCATCTGCAATCTATTACTGAGCCCATCCAGTGAGTTTATTTTTTACTTTTTTTTTTTTTTTTAATATTTTTTTTGAGTTTGGATTTTTAAAATTTTTTTTAAAATATGAAATTTATTGGGGCGCCTGGGTGGCGCAGTCGGTTAAGCATCCGACTTCAGCCAGGTCACGATCTCGCGGTCCGTGAGTTCGAGCCCCGCGTCGGGCTCTGGGCTGATGGCTCAGAGCCTGGAGCCTGTTTCTGATTCTGTGTCTCCCTCTCTCTCTGCCCCTCCCCCGTTCATGCTCTGTCTCTCTCTGTCCCAAAACTAAATAAACGTTGAAAAAAAAAAAATTAAAAAAAAAATATGAAATTTATTGTCAAATTGGTTTCCATACAACACCCAGTGCTGATCCCAAAAGGTGTCCTCCTCAATATCCATCACCCACCCTCCCCTCCTTCCCACCCCCCATCAACTCTCAGTTTGTTCTCAGTTTTTAAGAGTCTCTTATGCTTTGGCTCTCTCCCTCTCTAACCTCTTTTTTTTTTCTTCCCCTCCCCCATGGACTTCTGTTAAGTTTCTCAGAAACTCCAGGAAGTAGCGACGGCTAATGAACAGATCAAAAATGATTTAAGCAATATAACAGAAAATGAATTTAAAATAATAGTCATAAAATTAATCACTGGGCTTGAAAAAAGTATAGAGGATAGCAGAGAATCTATTGCTACAGAGATCAAGGGACTAAGAAACAGTCAGGAGGAGCTAAAAAATGCTATAAATGAGGTGCAAAATGAAATGGAGGTGACCACCACTTGGATTGAAAAAATATTTTAATGTTTATTGTTTATTTTTGAGAGAGAGAGAGAGAAAGAGGGAGAGATAGAGAGATAGAGAGACAGAATGTGAGTGGGGGAGGGGAAGAGAGAGAGGGAGACACAAGATCCAAAGCAGGCTCCAGGCTCTGAGCTGTCAGCACAGAGCCAGATGTGAGACTGGAGCTCACGAGAACCGTGAGGTCATGATATGAGCCAAAGTCAGACACTTAACCGACAGAGCCACTCAGTTGCCCCCATCCAGTGAGTTTAAAAAAGAATTCTGTTACATTTTTAGTTCTGTAATTCCTCTATATTTTTATTGCTTTATTGAATTTTTAAAAACCATTGTCAATTCCAATATCTGTGTCATATCAGTATGGTTTTCTGTTGATTTTCTTTTCTCTTTTGAGATTCTCCTGGTCCTTGCTTTGATGAATGATTTTCAATTGTATTCTGGACATTTGGGGTATTATGTTTCAAAATTCTGCATTTTATTGAAATATTTTATTTATTAGGTCCTCTCTACCATCATGCAGGGTACAAGTTCAGGCTTCCCACTTGGCCTCCACTGACACCATGGGAAGGGGGAGGGGTATCCTATTCCCTAGGAGTGTGGGTAGAAATCTAGGCTCCTTACTTGGCCTTCGCTGATCAAGATGGAGAAAGGGGTGGTTTTAGGTTTCTTCTGTGGTGTTTCTTGGAAATAATTCAGGTATTGTAAGAAATGTCTCTGTCTTGCTAGGCCTAGGCAATGTCTTATGTTGGTTTTTACAATATGTTTAGGATTTTTAGTCATACTTAGCAGAAGGAATACACAGAAGTATTTTTCCCTCATCATGTCCAGACTAGGAAGCCAGCAGTTCCCTTTCACATTATACAAATTTGTAATTCTTTGAATTTTATCAAAGGGATAGATATTTATTTTGTAATAAAAATGGAAAAAATCAATAAAAAATGACTAGAGATCCAATAGACATTACAATATGTTGTATATATTTTAAAAAAAGGACATTTCTTCATGTAAGTTACCTAGCTGTTTAGCATACATTCTCTAAAAAAAGCATTTTTAATACTGAAATAATGCAAAGGAGATATATTTGTTAATGTTTTATGCATGCTTTCATGTGGGGTGAAAGGAAGGGCTTAAAAGTGGAACCGTCATTTTAAGTGATTAAAATTTCTTTAATGAATCATTTATGTCATCAGAAATCACAAGTGTTGATATTACGTACTGAGCTATATTTTTATTCCTTTATTTTAACCTGTGTTTTCCTTTGGTCTTTCAATAAATCAAACGTTTTTTTAGACCCTAAAAGAAAATGTGGGCCTCCTCCACCTATCGACAATGGAGACATTACCTCATTCCCATTATCAGCGTATGCTCCAGGATCATTAGTTGAGTACCAGTGCCAGTCCTTCTATGAACTTCAGGGAAACAAGAATATAATATGTAGTCATGGACAGTGGTCAGAACCACCAAAGTGCTTGGGTAAATATTTTAACATCATCATAGATCCTGGGTAATGAATATGATGTATTTGTAGAATTTGTATTTGTAGAATTTTCATGGATTAACAAGCAACCATTCCGTTGAATGACTACCAAATATTAACATGTGAGAAAATAAAGTTGGAAAAATTCTTGTTCAAGCAATAACAGCAACAAAAGATCTTTAATCAAAGCTCTTCCTATGATAACTGACATTTGGTATCTTAGATTATAATATTTAATTATTACACATTAAACACAGCACCTCATTTTTATATCCTGAATTGTTTAAAATGATTTAAATCTACATGACGGATTTTCAGTGAGTTGGCTTGGAAAGATTTGAGAATGAAGCCCTAGACGAATGTAGAATATTCTAGTTGAAAGTCTGAGATTCTGTGGAAAATATTTGTATGCTAATTAATGTTTTATGTTCATTTTTTTATACTTTCAGATGCATGTGTGATATCAGAAGAAGTCATGGATAAACATAACATACAGTTACGATGGAGACATGAAAAAAAATTTTATTCTAAAACAGGAGATATTATTGAATTTGTATGTAAAAGTGGATATCATAAAAAGACACCACATCACACATTTCGAATAACCTGTCAGGAAGGGAAACTGGAATATCCCACTTGTGTAAAAAACAATGGCTAAAATGCAGTCCTGAAATTAAAATATGTACATTTATTCTGAATTTTTCATTATGAATCCAGTTCTTCTCAGTTATTGTTTCAACTATTGCTTAACCAATTTTTATTCATAACTCAGAATTTGTGTTAAATAATATGTGGTTGCTATAATCTGAGAGTCAAGTGAATCATTTCTTAAAAGCACTACATTATAATTTGGTGAACCAAAATGCTGTGTCCTATTCATGAAATATCTGTGGCAAGAAATTAGATGAGATCACTTCAGTGCTTGCTTCTATCCATCTTTCTCCTAACTTTCTCAAAGATTTCTCCACAACTCTTGAGAATGCCTGAGGTTCTCCATTTCAGAGGCAATGGGGAAAAATGCACCCATCTTCAAAATAATATTACTTCACAAACCTATAGAAGCCTATGTCATATCTTTGTTAGTAATAAGATGTAAGTAGTTATCATTTACTTTTGCTTATCGATAAATGGATATATATGCCAAAAAATGATGAAATGCATGTCTCCTACAAGATGTCTCTCTAGCAAACGTAATAATTCAAACAAATCATAAAGAGGAATTTGAATCTAATTAGGTACATAACTATTATAACATGACATTAACAGAGATTTTAAAAGTCCAATAACAAGTATAGATGCACACACACACACACACACACACACTATGCTTTGAACACTGAATAAATGTTTATAGAACAAAGGTTGGCAGGAAGTATAACAATATTTATAATAACTATAATTAAATTCAGATTATCTCTAAATTCTCCAATTTAGAAGATTTATTCTCCAATTTTTCTATCTTTAACATATATTACCTTTGAACCATAAGATATGCTATTTTAAAATAAAGATATGTAGAAAGTAAGACAATACACTTTGAGAACCATAAAGACCTCTTCGGTGATGATCTTCAGATCGAAAAACATTTTCATGATTTTGCTGTAATAGGCGGCTTTGGAAACATTCAACAATAAGAGTCTAAACTATGATTTTTAGGGCTGCCTGGGTGACTCAGTCGGTTAAACATCTAACTTTGGCTTAGGTCATGATCTCGCAGTCTGCTCTGTGAGTTCGAGCTCGGCATCAGGCTCTGTGCTGACAGCTCACAGCCTGGAGCCTGCTTCAGATTCTGTGTCTCCCTCTCTCTCTGCTCCTCCCCAGCTCACGCTCTGTCTCTGTCTCTCAAAAATAAATGTTAAAAAAAATTTTTTTTTAATTAAAAAAAATTTTAACTATGATTTTTATGTTCATTTCAAACAATACTTAGTTAAAATCAGTTGACTGAACATTTTAAATTTCTCCAAAATGCAACTTTAAGATAAAAATAAAGATATACATAATTAAGATAAAAACATTTTAAGGTGATATCTTGTAACTTTGCATTGCATCAAATCTAGCTGCATTCTTAACTTTTAAGAATTAACACATGAATCACTGTGTAATCATAACCTACTTTAAAAACCTATGTAAATGACAGCCATATATTTCCTACTTAATACATTTAAGTCTCATCTAACCACCACAGAGAAACTAAAAATTTGTTGCAAATACACTTATTTTATAAAAGTTGTTTTTTTGATGTTTATGTAGTAAATCTAATCATAATTCCTTCATTTACTTTCGAATTAACAAAAACTTTATCTTCATTATCTTTGTGGCTTTTCCATAAATCTAAAATTATTCCAAACCAAAAGCTTTATATAAATCATAATATTTTAAATATTTCCTTTGGACATTTAATTTTACATTAACTGAATTTAAAACAACTGTGATAATATAAAAAAAATGCATTCAATCTCCTAAAACAATTTCCTTTGAAAAATCTTACTTTCACATGTAAAAGGATTGGCTATTTAATGCCTTTTTTCTTTGGAATCACATACATTAAAAAGTAATCAATTACTAAAGGGCTCACTCTTAATTTTGTTAATAGCACAGTTAGTATTAATAGATTCACGATGTCATTTTCTAAGATTTTGGTGAGTGTTGATTATATTTATACAATTAACTGTGGAACACCTGTGCTACTTTTTAATATTGATCATAGTCCATATTTATGAGCAACCCAAGCTGGTTACAAGAGCAAAGACACTAGGAAAGGCAATAATCTTTTTCAAGAGATGATTTTTTTTTTGTAAGGATTTCAAAATATTTTTTATTTAAATTCCAGTTCACATGCAATGTGATACTAGTTTCAGGTGTACTATATAACGATTCAACACTTCCATACAACACGTGGTGCTCATCACAACAAGTGCACTCCTTGGCCCCGTCAACCTATTTCATCCATCCTCCCCGTCACCTCCCCTCTGGTAACCCTCAGTTTGTTCTCTATAGTGAAGAGTCTGTTTCTTGGTTTCCCACGCTCTCTCTTTTTTCCCCTGGGCTGCAAGAAGCCCAGGACCTCAGCAGGCATTAGGTCTTACATGGGGGCTAATTGTTGCCCAGTTCAGTGGACGTCTCAGAGCAATTTTGGGGTGGTTGGCTCTCTCCACCCTTGAGGCTAGATTGTTGAGCAGGGACCCTAACTCTACCGGTCTCGAGGGCCCCAGCTCCAAATGGAGTGTGTGTACTTGGTATGCAAGCACCGGTCAGATCAGGGTAGCCAAGGATTTGTACAGAGCAAGGGTCCTGTGAAGCCAGGTCACAAGAGCAGACCACTGGAAGTACCTGGCATCTGCCTAATTCCAGGCCTTAACCTATTCAAAGGCTGGTATTTTCCCTAAAGGCAGGTCTAGAGAAAGCTGGAATGCTTTATCAGGGCAGGCTGGCTGGGATGGCCGGGGGCTCTCTCATAAGACACACCTGGGAGCCTTGATTACTGGGGAATCCCAAGATCCCATTAGGCAGCCAGACCAAGAAGGGGCTGACAGTTTAAGATAGAGCCTCAAGTATTTTTAGCGGGTGGGTGAGCTCTCTCTATCCTGTAGGCTATAGGTATTTGGGGACCAGCTTAAGTTCCACAGCCATGAGGGCCCCAACAGCTAAGGGTGGCTAATAGGGTGCTGATACGGGCTTCACAGGTCAGGGTAACAAGGGACCTGGAACAGGGTGAGTTGGGCAAGGCCAGGTCACAGGAAGGTGCTCTTGGAGGGGCCTGGTGTATGTCAGTTTTCACTTCCCTTCCCACTGAAGGCAGGGTTGGAGGAATCTTGCTTGGGCAAGCTTGGGTCAGATGGCCGGAGTTCCCTCCAGCACAGACACCTGGGAACATTCATTAATGGAGAAGCCTGAGGCCCTAATCAGTAGTTAGACCAAATAGGGACTATCATCAGTTTAAGCTGAAAGCCTCAGAAAGATTTTCAGGTAGTAGGCTCTCTCTACGCTGGAGGCTAGGAGGGGTTTGGCGACCTGTTGGAGCTCCACAAGGCCCTGACAGACAAGGACTGGGACTGGCTGACAGCATTTGGACTGCGCACGCACATGCAGGCTGCAAAGGTCAGTGTCCAGGGACCTGAAATGGGTAGGGCCAGGTCACAGCAGGGGGCTTTGGGGTATCCTGGCATCTGACTAACACCTAGGCTTAACTCACAGAAACAAGCATATTCTCCCTGGAGACAGGGCTGGAGGAATCTGGACTGCCTTGCCTGGGCAGGACTGGGAGGGATGTCTCCTCTAATAAGAGACACCAGGAGTCTTGATTGCTGGAGATGGCTGACATCCCATCAGGCAGCCAGTGGGGACAGACTGTCACCACGTTAAAGCTGCCACCTCAAAACTTTTCGAAGGGTGAGCTCCTTCCACTCTGAGGCCATTGAGGTGGTTGGATTCCAGGCAGAGTTCCATAGACCTAGAGATCTCTCTATAGTCGGAAGCCCTCTGATGGGTATGAAGTATGCACGCACAGGCTTTGCAAGTCAAGATTAGCCAGCTTCCCTGCACTCGGCAATGCCAGTGGGTCACAGGAGGCGGACCTTTGGGTTACAAGGCATCTGCCTAATTTCAAGCCCTAACCTACACAAATGAGCATATTTTCACTGAAAGCAGAACTGGAGTCATCTGAACTGCCTTTCCGGGGCTGGATCAGGAAGGCTGGCCTGCGTATCTTTCAATAAGAGACATCTGGGAAACTTGATGGCTGCTAAAGCCTGAGACAATAGCAGACAGTAAGTTTACATGGGGACTGTCTATGGCCCATTGAGGTGGCTGCTTCAGAATAATTTGGGGGGGGGTGGCTCCCTCCACCCTTGAGGCTATGTAGGTGGTTGGGAGTGGGCTATAGATCCACAGACTTGGGGGACCATACTTTTGGACAGCTTTTGAAGTACTACCCATCCATGGGACGAGTTGGTCAGGGTAGCCAGGCACCTGGAACAGGCGTGTCAGGAGAGTCCGGGTCACAAGAGCAGGCTTTTGGGGACACCTGGCATCTGCCTAATTATACAGATTAACTTACATAAATGTACATATGCCCCTGGAGACAGAGGTGAAGGAATCTGGATTGCCTTGCCAGCGAGGGGCCAGGAAGGCTTGCCAGTATATCTTCTAAAAAGAGACACCTGGAACCCCTATTCCTGGAGATCCCTGGGGCCTCATCAGGCAGCCAGTACAACTGGGGACAGCTATGCTCACATTAAAGCTGATGCCACAGAAAGATGTATGAAAGTGCGGACCCTCCCCCGCTGAGGCCATTCAGGTGGTTGGGGTCCAGAGCTTTTGGTCCTGTAGCACCAAAGCCAGGCGTCAGGGTAAGGATTATACATTTGTGAGCCGTGTAGGTCAAAGTTGACAGGGACCTAAACAGGGCAATTAGGGGCAAGGTCAGGTCACAGGAGGGAGCTACTGGGAGTGGCTGTTATGTGCCTAATTCCAGGGCTTAACCTCCACAAAGGCATGTATTTTCCCTGAAGGCAGAGCTGGAAGAATCTGAACTGCCTTGCCAGGGCAGGGTTAAGTGGGATGGCTGGTACACCCTCAGTAAGAGACACCTGGGTGCCCGGGTGTTTGGAGAAGCCCAGGACACCATTAGACAGCCAGTCTAAATGGGGACTGAGAGTTGCCAGCTTAGGTTGGAGTATCAGAGATTTTTAGGAGGGGGGTGTGGGCTCAAGGTGGTGGGTGTTTGGCTGGAGCTTCATAGGAATGGAACACCTCCTTCGCCCATGCTGGGTGGCAGGTTGTGGATGGCACATGTGTGGGCCATGTAGATCAGGGTATCCAGTGACATGGAATAAGACGATGTCACAGGAGGATGCTATTGGGGATACAGTACAAAGTCCTAATGTGCATGGCCCACCTACCTATTGTGGAATACTCTCTCCGAAGGCAGTGCTGGAGTGTTTCAATGGCTCTTCCAGATAGAGGGTGCCTGGCAGGACAGGCCATCCCTCCATTTGTAGAAACCTGGAAGTTCTGGTTCCTAGAGAAGCCTGGGACCACTCAGGCAGCAAGTCAATATGGGGACTAAGTATCACCAGTTTAAAACTGCCACCTCAGGACATTTGGGGGTGGGGGGTTGGGCAGCTTTCACACTGGAGGCTATGCAGTTGGAGACCTGTCTGAGCTCCACAGGACTGGAGTACCAGGCAGGCCAAGGACAGCTGATGGGGTGCTCATGCACAGGCTGCATACTTCAGGGTACCCAGCATCCTGGAACTGGGCAAAGTCAGGAGAATCCAGGTTTTAAGAGCAGATTGTTGGAGTCCATGGCATCAGACTCATTCCAAATCCTAACCTACACTAATGAACATATTCACCTGAGGGTAGAGTTGGAGGAGTCTGGGCTGCCTTTCCAGGGTGGGACCAGCAGGTTCAGCCAGGGTATCCGGTGATAGACACCTGGGTGCCTCCACTGCTGGGGAAGTCTGGACCCAATCAAGCAGCAGGTCCAAATGGGGACTGACCGTCATCAGTTAAAAGTTTTAGCTTCAGAAAGATTTTTGGGGTGAGCTCTCTCTATCCCAGAAGGTAAGCATGTGGTTGGGAAAAGCCTGAGCTCTGCAGACCTGAAGGACCCCCTCAACCAAAGACTGGCTGACTAGGTATGGGCTGTGCATACGTGGGAGGCACAGGGCAAGGGTATCAGGGACCTGGAACAGGTCAGTGTCTACTGCAGCCAGGTCATGGGGGGCCTATTGGGGGTACCAGACATCTGCCTAACTATAAACCCTAACCTATATAAATGCCACATATAAATGCCCATGTTCCCCCTGAGGCAGATCTGGAAGACTCCGTATTGCCTTACTATGGCTGGGTCCAGAAGCTGGTTGAGGTGTATGCTAATAAGAAACATGTGGGAGTCTTGATTGCTGCAGAAGCCTGGGACCTCAGCAGACAGTAAGTAAATATGGGGACTGACTATCCCTTATTTTAGTGGTTCCCTCAGAGTGGGCTCTCTCTACCTTTGATGCAATGCGTTTGGTTGAAGATAGGCTTTAACTCCACAGGCCTGGAGGGTCCCAGCTGGCCAAGGTGGCTGACAGAGTGAGGATGGCTCATGTGGGTGTACAGATCTGGGTAGCCAAAGACTTGCAATAGGGCAACGGCAGGCAAGACCAGGTCTCAGGGACAGGTTATTGTTAGTACCTGGCATCTGCTGATTCCAAACCCTAGTCTAAGCAAATGCACATAGTCACCCTGTAGGCTGTTTTGTTTGGGGAGGCAAATAATGCTTAGGGACTGCTTTTGTCTTTTTCTTTTTTTTTTTAAGATCTAAAAAATTTTTAAGTAATCTGTATACACAACGTGGGGCTCGAACCCACAGCCCTGAGATCAAGAGTTGCATGCTGCACCAACTGGGACACTCAGGCACCCCATGATTTTGTCTTTGCCAGCAATGTAGTTGGGTTGGTTCACTGTGCGAATTTTGCAAGCCAACAGCACACAGAACAATTTCCGAAATGACATACCCCAAAACTGTTAATCACACGATCGCTCCAGGCAAGGGGAGATGAAAGGAATGGTGTAAATTTAGTTGATGTGTATATTTATATGAGTTGCTACTTGGGATTATGGCTTAGCCAACTGAGAGCTGATGTCCAGCTGCCAGTGCAAAAGTGCAAGTCTCATGTCGCTAGAGCACGTTGCTAGCAGTGACAGTCCTGGTATTGATGGGCAAGATGATCATCCTTGAGGGGTGACTGCACAGCTCTGGCCGCCGCAGGTAGAAGTGTTGTCTTTACCAGGCAGGAGCTAATTGCCCCACGGTCCTCAGAGAGCTATTTTACATCAGAAAAGCGTAGCCTTGTGCAGACCGAGCACTCTCTTCTCATCCTCAGAAATGCTCTGTATTTGCAGTCTCGTGGCCCCTTGCCACAGTTCCTTCTTCATACATTTTTATTAATAAGCCTCCAGCAAGGCCCCTCATGAGCTGAGCTCTCGAGTTCTTATGGGTGAGGACAGATGAACTAACATCTTGACACCACTTACTTCATTCTTATATCAAAACAACTTTCTAACCAACTTTTTCTTGGTCTTTGTCATAAACAAGTGGATTTGAAATAGTATCAAGCCAATACACAACCTCTACCCGGTGATTTCAAATCACTTCCACACTAATTAATACTAAGGGCCTAATGCCCAGTACAAATCTAAGCTCACAAAAATATGAGTCCACTCTGTGATTCACATATGAACTTAATCACACTCATTCATCTTTTGGGGGTTATTTTTACTCAGTGCACATTCTTGTACACCATAGTTTAATGACCAGTTTAAGCAACCATATTCCTAATATTATCAATAGAAATGTAAAGAACTCTCTACCATGGTACCATATCCAACTGCCAAATGAGTAAAAAACTTTCATAAACCACTCAACTTCCTTGACAAGCACATTTCCAAGTAGAGATTATTTTTATAAAGCTCCAGGGGGCACAAGCTTGCATAGTACTGTCAATTGCTATAACATCAGAATTCAAGCCTGTCATTATTTTAGGGATGCACATTTTTGTTCTTTTCAATTCCTGCAAAGTTATTTTGACTTTAGTAGTCTCATCTTCCAAATGTGCCATATTTGTCTTAAGTTTTCTAATGTATGATTTGCATTTATTAGTTTACTTTTAGTAGTCTACTTAGTAATTTAGTGTGAAATATTTCCCTGGTTATTTTAGTAGTTCTCTTCTTTTTAAAAAAATTTAATGTTTATTTTTGAGAGAGAGGGAGAGAGAGAGAGAGAGAGAGAGAGAGAGAGTGTTAGTGTGTGAGTGGGGCAGGGGCAGAGAGAGAGGGAGACAGAGAATCCAAAGCAGGCTCCAGGCTCCAAGCTATCAGCACAGAGTCTGATTCAGGGCTTGAACCCCCAACCCATGTGAGATCATGACCTGGGCCGAAGTCGGACACTTAACCAACTGAGCCACCCAGGCACCCCTAGTTCTCTTATCTTCTATTGACTATAGTTACATCTTTTTCCTTCTGTTTTTACATTCATTACCTGTTCTCATTTTACACATCTCAGCATGTTTCATGTTCCTTATTTCCCCCTTGACTCCAGTAAGTTAGGGTGAGGTTTGCCTTAGAGTGTATTATCCTGGTCCAGTTTCCCATATTATATATAACTGGTAGAGGAAGTGTCAAGGCCATAGCCACAGGTACTTGTACCATAGGTATAGCCAAAGTCTAGTAATAATAAAGGTATTTTTGTTTCATTCCAACAAATATCCCTAGGAATGTGTTTTCCTTCTATCATAAGGGGGCTTTCTATGTTCTCTAGGCTCCAATCTCCCTTTTGATATTGGGGATCTGTAAAAGTGTCATAATCTAATGTCATGTTCCCTCCTTTAAGTGCCAAGAGTCTAATTTCACAGTTGCCCAGAAATCACAGCCATTAAGATTTGCCATTAGTTGCCCAGAAGTCCAGCCATTTCTGGTTGGATTGTGTTATGTCAGACACGTAACAGTGTTTCAGGTGTACAATTGAGTGTTTCAGGTGTACAACAGTTCTATACATTACTTAGTGCTCATCATAAATGCCCTCTTAATCTTCTTTACCTGTTTCACCCATCCTCCCACCCACCTCCCGTCTCCATAGTTAAGGGTCTGTTTTTGGTTTGTCTCCTTTCTTCTCTGTTTTGTTTCTTAAATTCCACATATGAGTGAAATCACATGACATTTGTCTTTCTCTGATTTATTTCACTTAGCATTATACTCTCTAGATCCATCCATATTGTCGCAAATGGCAAGACTTCATTCTTCTTAATGGCTGAGTAATAGTCCATTGAATAATAGTCCATAAAGAAGTCCACACCTTCTTTATCCATTCATCCATTGATGGACACTTGGGTTGCTTCCATAATTTGGCTAATGTATATGATGCTGCAGTAAACGTGGTGCATGTATCTTTTAGAATTAGTGTTTTTATATTCTTTGGGTAAATACCCAGTAATGGAATTACTATGATAATTCTATTTTTAATTTTTTGAGGAACCTCCATGCTGTTTTCCACAGTGGCTTCACCAGTTTGCATTCCCACCAATAGTGCATGAGGGTTCCTTTTTCTCCACATCCTTGTCAACACTCGTTTCTTGTGTTTTTCATTTTAGTCATTCTGACAGGTGTGAGGTGGTATCTCATTGTAGTTTTGATTTGCATTTCCCTGATGATAAGTGATGTTGAGCAACTTTTCATGTGTCTGTTGACCACCTGTACGTCTTCTTCAGAGAACTGTCTTCATATCTTCTACCCATTTTTAATCTCATTGGGTTTTTCTCTTGGTGTTGACTTATATAAGTTCTTTATATATTTTTGATATTAACCTGCTGTTGGATATATAATTTGCAAATACTTTCTCCCATTCAGTTGATGGCTTTCATTTTGTTGATGGTGTCCTTCACAAAAGCTTTTTATTTTGGTGTAGTCCCAATAGTTTATTTTTGATTTTATTATGAACCTAGGTTTCCATATACTTGGGATATAAATCTGTGGTGTGAGATAGAAGCCTTGCATATACCATGAAGGATAATAAGTGTTATATGCTAAGTTTCCTATGTGTCCTCTATATACCTTACAATGTGTCCATGCTCTTTTAAAGTCTGAACGTAGAGTCCATGGATCTATTCATTTTCCAATAGGTCAATATTGATTAAATAGTGTAAATTGGGATTATAGTAAATCATCTATTTTGTCCTATTTATATTCAAAGATATAATTGCCCATTCTGTGTAGTCAGTATCTCCTCTTTTATGAAATACTAAATCACAAAGTAAATCAGGAATTAAGTTGGAGTTATTTCAACAGTCTCTACTACATATCCAATGTTTCATTCAACTTAGTAAGATATGATACGATATGCGATGTTACAATACCAACAGCCAGTTAGTAGTTCAGCCCAATCTTTATCCTCTAAGTCAGTGTCTAACGAGGGTATTGTTCAGGATCCTCCTTGACTCTTGTGGAGATTGAAGTGGAGGTTTCTACTTTTTCAGCTTCTCTAAGTATTTGGTTTCTCCACTGATTGAAGATTTCCCAGGGATTAGATGATGCTGATAGGAGAGAGTGGGGTGGAGAGATTGGGGTTAGTGATGCTGGTGATGTTGGTGATACTTATGAGTCCTCAGTTGCAAGAAGGTGACCAGAATGGTGATCCATGCAGGGAGTAGAGGATGTCACAGGCAATGCCATTGTATCGGACCAGAAAGCAGCAATCTAACCTGGAACTAACTTTGTGCAAATGCTATTACTGGAGCTGTTGAAGGGGTATCCATAGCTGCAATGAGAGTTGTATCCAATAGTAAGCAATAGGCAAAACATTATGGTCAGAGGTAGCATGCTGCACTAACACACTTAATAATTTTGATAGGATTAAAGATGCATCCTGGATTCATGTCTGCAAAATAAAGATAGTGTCCTATACATTTTTAATTCTTTCATATTGTTCTTGCCATTCAAGGAAATCTATAGTTATAACGGCTATTATTGCTAATATTTCTCCAAGCATGATCACCCTGCATCATGCTTGGCTAAACATTTGGCATCTGGAGTTGATACAATAAAAGATGGTGTTTTTCACGTCTGAAATTTTTCTAGAGGCATGATGGTATTTTCTTTAATTTGAGGTAATATGCATTTTCCTTCAGTCACCCAGTAGGTTTTATTAGTGTCAGGTGCTATTTTATTTTATTTATATACATAAATATATATATATATATATATATATACATATTTTATTTATATACATAGATTTTATTTTATACAGATTTTATTTATATACATAAATAATATATATTAAATATGTATATTTAATATATATTATTTAATAATTTAATAATTATTAATATATATTTAATATATTGAATATAAATATATAAAATATTTTATATATATTATATATATAAAATCACTTTTCCTTTTAATTTAAATTCTAGGTTGATAGTGCTAATGCTTGTCTTTGTGGGTGTCTGCAACATCAATTCAATAGGAGGTTTTCCATCCTTTCTATAGTTATGGTTTAGATATCTTACAGCTTCCTGATAGTTTTAGCCCAAGCTTTCATATTTAGATTGTTAGTAAGCAACCTAAGCCTTAGCTTGAGCAAGCCATTTTACGTTTCCAGAGGCAGTTGGGTTACAGGGTAAGTAGAAGTTCCATATTCTTCCTTGTTCCTTAGCACATTCTTGTCTCTGCTTTCCTGTGAAGTCTACGCCCTGATCTGATTTTACGATGGTTGCTAACCTAGCTAGCATCTAGGTTTCTAATACTTCAAGAGTGGATTTTTTAAAATCATTTTTTTCCTGCAAGTATAAGGTTCTCCTATTCTTGCCCATGTCCCTACAGTGGGGCATACATGTAGTTATACTCGGATATAGGCAAGTGTCCTGTATAATCAATTTGTATAATTTGGGAGGGTCTGTCAGCTTTGACTTTATCTGGACCCTTCATAACCTACAAGCTTTATACTTTGCAATCCTCACATTTAATTTGAATTTTGAGTTTTTTTGGTGGGTATATACATGTGTCTTTCTCTAACCATGTTCTACAGCTGTGTGTGCAGCATGACCTGGTTGGCGGTCTGCCCATGCAATGATCCTATCAACTGGTAATGTTCAGTTATATGTTGCATTGCCCTTCTTGTATATGTGTGGTTATGCTTTGAGTTGGTTTCTTCCTTAGCAATGAATCATTCTCCTTTTACATTTTTGGAATCTTTGCCTCTTTAGCTGTCCAAGTGAGTTTGTCTGCTTGGTTATTAAATTTGGGTACTTCAGCATTGTCCTTGTGATGTGCAGAGACATGTGTGGAAAATATGGAGATGTCAGCCAGTGCTATGTTCTGCCATATGTCCTTACCCCATATGTTCTTATTTCCCATTTTCCTGTCATTTCCCCAACATGTTCCTGACCAAAGAGCTGTTCCATTAGCTACTGCCCATGAGTCTGAGGAAAGATATACCTCATTCTGATTTTCATTATCAGATTATTCAATCACCTATTTTATGACTACTTGTTGAATATATTGTGTTGATTCTCCTCAGCCTGATTGTGTCAGGTTAGACCATCACTAGTCCTGAAGGCCACAGGCTGCCCACATAATTCAGATGGTGTCATGAAGGTGATCCATTTATAAATCATGCATTGTTGAGTTCCATAGACCAGGGTGCTCTCCATTGCCCAATTGCTTGATCTTGGATAGGCTTACCCCTTGAAAATTATGGCACTATTATTGGCTTTGCTGAAATTTCCTCAGTTCACACCAAGGGTTGACCCTTCATCCATAAATTTCCTGCTCAGAAATATACCATTTCCACATTAACAGTTGATGGTCAGGAGTATTTTACCCTCTTTGTCAGGGGTCCACTTTATCCATTCCAGAATAGGCTGTTGAAATTTAAGTTAACTAGTGTGTTATCTATTAGTGGCTATGTATTTTTTAAAAATTTGGGGGCACCTGGGTGGCTCAGTCGGTTAAATCTGACTTTGGCTCAGGTCATGATCTCACAGTTCGTGAGTTCAAGCTCTGTGTCATGCTCTTTGCTGACAGCTTGGAGCCTGGAGTCTGCTGTGGATTCTGTGTCTCCCTCTCTGTCTGCCCCTCCCCACTTACACTCTATCTTTCTCTCTCTCCAAAGTGAATAAACATTACAAAAATTAAAAATTTTTAACATTTATTCATTTTTGAGATACAGAGAGAGAGTGTGAGTGGGGAGGGGCAGAGAGAGAGAGAGACACAGAATTCAAAGCAGGCTCCAGGCTCTGAGATGTCAGCACAAAACCTGATGTGGGGCTCGAACCCATGGACCACGAAATCATGACCTAAGCTGAAGTCAGACAGCTAACCGACTGAGTAGTGGCTCTGTATTTTGTGGCCTTAGAGAGTGAGCATTTCAGTTGGTTGGTATATGTTCTTGGACCATGGAAACCTCTTAGTCCAAAATGAAGTTGGGTAAGATTTTAGGTCCTGCATTGTTTCAGTCCACAGTGACTATTCTGTAAACTCTTATGAGTATAGGCACTCTATATTTAGAGTCCTCATTAGTTTGTGCCAGTATGTTAAGAAGTTTTGACAGCATTTTTCAAATAAGGCTGCCTCTTGAGTCTGTCCATCTAAATTCCCTACTCTCGTTATTTCACAAATGTGTCTTAATCTAATCCCTATATGTGGTACGTGCTGTTTCCGGTATTCAAATAGTTCTGTCAGGTTCTGAGCTGCTTCTTTTGTGGTAGGAGTTGGTTTGCAATCTGTCTTATTTATGATTGGATTTGGTATTTTTCTCCCTGTAGAGGACCAACTTAAGCCTAGAAATTTTATAGTAGTGTGGGGTGCTTGGCCATTACTTGGGTCAATTGTCCATCCTCTGAGTGTAAGGAATTTATTTAACTCTATTGTGACGCTAGTCTATTCTTGCAAGTTATCACCATAAATATGTCCTCAATATAGGAAATGCTAATCTGTATATATGTGGTGTTTTTCATGAAAGGCCTGGATGTCTTGTGTTAGATGGTTGGAGGCTATTACTGGGCTATTGTGGTACCCTAGTGAACTAATATTTTCTGCCTTCCTATGTGAATGCAGTCATGAATTGGCTCTCCTCATCATCTGGAATAGCAAAGAACATGTCAGATAAGTCTATCATTAAGTAATCAGTTCCAGATCCAGTGATGATAATATTTATGTTAGCACCTATATTCAGGAGTGCTCCCTCAATTTGGGGAGAGGGTTGGTTTAAATTCCTAAAATTTTCTGTAAATCTATATGATCCACCTGGCTTTTTAACAGGCCAGATTGGATTAGTATATGGTGAAATAGTAGGTGCAATAGTTTATTTAGGAGTTACTGGATGTTTTCCTTGATTTTTTTTTTTTTGTATGTCCTATTACCTCCATTCCAAGAACATTTTCTTAATTGGGATCTATAAGGTATTTAGCAGTAATGGGTGGTCTGTCATCAATTCTTAAGAATCTATGTACCCATGTCCTGGGGGTTAATTTTCCTCCTAATCCTTCAACTAGTCCCTTTTTATTGTTAAAGAGTTTGCTAAATTTGTAGGATATCCTTGTATCATTGTTACTTGAGATGCAGTATCTAACAACATGCTAGTATATATAGAACTTTTACTTACAAAAAGGGTTTTTATTGTTATGGCCAATGTAACATACAGGTCAGATTGTCTCTGGCTTGAGCCAAGGGACCGAGACTGCTGAGTCTCTCTGGGAGACTCATGGGGTTTGCTCTTCTTTGGCTATCAGTGGTTTGCTTATTAATGGAATTAGGTTTTCTATGGGAGTTAGTGTGTATAATAAATGAGTTAGCAAGCCTATATTTGGGTTTATTTTCTATAAGTTTATTTTACTCTAAAAGGTTTGTTTCCATTTCTTTGCCACTGTATATAGTTTTGAGGTTTCAAATGGGTTTCTATTTTTATAGTTGTTTTAAATGGTGGTAGTCTAAATGGTTTAGGTTGCCAAAAGTGCCTTGTAGATTTAGGTCTATGTTTTCTATTCTGATTTGGTCTATTTACGTTAGGTGTTGGCCTCTTTGTCTATATACACAAGTGTTAAAGCCATAACCTGTATCTTGACTCAGTTCCTCGGCTGATCTTATCAAGCCAATTAGTTCTCTTGTGTCTCTGGCACCTGCAAATACTGTAAATGATGCCGTTCTATTGTGTGGGGGCACAGATTTTAGACTGACCTTTAAAATTTTTCTGTTGTTTCCACATATAGCAGTGAGGATGTCTGTCCTCTATCTTAAATCATATTTAATAGTCCTAATTTCATTATTGTATTAGTAGTTTCCCCTGCTGTTTTCCATGAAAAATGTTTTAAGGGATAATACATTAGGTATAGGCCATCTTAATTTCCAGATTGCTGCTACCCAAGATCTTTTAAACATAGTATTATTTTGTCCAAATGCTCTAAGGTGTCGATTCAATTTAGCATCAGTGGTGACAGCTCCAAGTTGTACAATCTCTGCTCCTGTAAGGACCATGTTTTTTCTTCAGGTCAAAAATCTAATAGCCAGTGGGTTTCTGTGTCCATTTAAATTTGTTGGAATTCTAACTTTTGTCATTTCTTCTCTGGTATAAGCTTGCTCTTCAGTGCATCTGATTGGTTCCATTTTCTCATTTGTTGTAGTTTTGTCTGTCTTTATGGGCCTGGCTTCTAGTTATTTAAAGTTACTGGGGCCAAAAGGGTTAAAATAATCCTCATCCTCAGGTAGATTGGTGCCTTTAGGATTAGGAGGTGCCTTTTTCCTTAAGAGGAAAAGGATCTGGGTTTCTTTCTACTCTGGAGATCACTTTTTGTGCAGGCACGTTTTCTTTCTGCCTATTGGCATCTATGTTACTTAATGTTCCTAAAAAGGGTACTGGGATGTCTTCCTGAGTTGCTCTTTTTAATATAGAATATAACTCCCTGGGTTGGGTGATCAGGCCAATATCTGGAATTTCCTTAATTTTAAGTTTTGTCTGGACTGTCTTCAATAGTTCTCCAGGGATCCTCAGAAATTAATATATAAAAAATTCGACCCCTAAACCACCTCTTAGGTGATTTTGGTAAAGCTAGTGAGTGAGGCATATTAATTATTGGCCTCCTGTTGCTCACACCTGTGTTTTAAATAGGTTTTATTGTAGAAACCTGCTGTTGGGGTGCAAACAGGGTATGTGTGGGCAATGTAGGTCATGATAGCCAGGCACCTACTGTAGAAAGTTTCGGCAGAAGCCTGGTCACAGGAGCAGGCTTTTGGGGGTACAAGTCATCTGCCTAACTTCAAGCCCTAATGTATGTGTAGTCCGTCTGGGGAAGAGCTGGAGGAAACTGGACTGCCTTGCCAGGGTCCTGACAGGAAGACTGGCAGGTGTAGCCTCTAAAAAGGGACACCTGGGAGCTTTCATTCCTGAACTCCAGAATTCATCAGGAAGCCAGTCCAAATAGAGACTGAATGTCACCAGTTTAAAGGCGATGCCTCCTCTGCCCAGGAGGGGATATAGGTGTTTGGGGATCAGATGGTTCTCCATAGGTCTGGGGGGCCTGGGATTCCCAAAAGCTGGCTGACAGATGCATACTATGCACGCATGGCCTGTGCAGGCCATGATAGCTGGGGAGCTGGAAGAGTGTTAAGTGTCAGGAGTACATATTCCTCCTAAAGGCAGATCTGGAGGAATATGAACTGCCTCGCCAGGGCACCGCCAGGCAGGCTGGTCAGGGTACCTTTCATTAAGAGATACTTGGGAGCACTGATTATTGGTTTTTGGGAGGAAATTTTTTTCTTTACCCTTCAATAGTCTTCTAACTGATCTAAGAAAGATTAATAGGAGAAAAAAACCTCTGAAGTTTTATGTGTATACAGAGGCCTGATGATGAAATTAAGACCCAAAACATGACCACGTCATGCTTATGTTTTATTCAAAGAAACATAAATCTGTAATTGACAGGACAAACAAAATTTATATTCTGGAGCTTAGTGAAGAATTCTAAACAGGATTTGGGCTGAAGAAGTAAAGTATTTTGATTACACAGCCTTCTTGGTTCTGAATTCCCTAGCTCTGATGGTTAGGATGTCTCTTTTATGTGGTATGGGGAGAGTGCCTCTCACATGGGAGATATATTTCTTGCTGTTTGGAGATAAAGGAGTGCCAGAGTGTTCTTCATACAGTAGCCAGTTTTTAGTAACTTTAAATAAAAAAATAATCAGTATGTCAAAGGGGCACATTTGTGGGGGGATGGTGGGCAGCCGGCCTTTAGCTATGGTTTCCTCCTCTGAAACGTCCCTGGAAGTTTTGCAAACTAAAATCTAAGGTTTTGCATACTAAAATTGGTAGACTGTTCCTCTCGTTGAACCCGTCTCTTTGTCCTGACAATAGGTCAGTTCAGTTAAACTCATTTCAGGAGGCAGTGTGCAGATGTTTTCTCAAAGTTAGGCCTGTGGTTCAAGTAATCAGTAATACTTAATCTGATTAAATAAGAGTCATTTCAATGGAAACAAAATAAAACACTGGCTAAAGACTGGAACACATTATAAGTCAATTTCTAAATTATGAGGGTAGCCAGTTGAGATGATTTCCAGATGTGAGGATCAAAGTATTTTTATAGGGAGTGAAGGCAGGCAATGGCATGCTGGTAGATTTTTTTTTTTTTTTTTGGTGTTTGAATGTCTGGTGATTTTTGTTAGTGGCCACAAAGTGGCTGCCAGCACCAAGAGTATTCATACATGAAGCTGTTGTGGTTATTTCTCTAAAGTTTATATAAAGTCATTCATATTCAGGTTGAAAGGCTTCAAGAAAAAGGGAAGTTTTAGTTTTCAATGATTTCAAGTCAAAAGGATAGGAGAAAATTGGAAAAATTAATTTGAAGAGTTGTATCCAGACTTTAGAAGAAACTAGAGTAATTCAGGATCAAGTCTAGCTTACAGGTAGAAATCAAAACCTTAATAATAGTGAGCAGAATTAGAATCTGATATCCAAAAGTATGTATTATAGTTTCAATTGAAATGTAATTTTTCTCTCTATAATTACTCTCATTTCTACCAATAATAGGAAGACTAATTTGTTTGCAAATGAACTCCAGTTTCAATAAATCTAGCTTGCTTATTTATACAAGTGCAACAAGAATAGCAATCGATCATATATGCACTTTAAAAATCTGCTTGGCTGGAACTTTTCATAAGGAATCCCAGACTGACGTTTTAAAAGCCTCTTGAGACGAAGAGGCCAAGTCAACTACTTGCCATCATACTCTACCTGCGGTACTTGATGTTTGGGTTAATTCCTGTCTTCTTGAGTTCTCTCAAAATATCCTGAGTTTCCTACACCTGCTAGGAAGTGACCTTCATTCATCTGGTAAAGCCGCTGGGATCCCTGTAAGCAAGGTATCAGGCCAATATTTCCAAGGAGTTTTATTGGCTTCAGAAAGTCAATCTGACTTAAAGCTGTCTGGCCATATCTCAGTCTACGCATGTCTCTCTCAAATAGGACATTCAAGTCAAAGCCTTGATAACATAACCAATCTTACCAATTGTGTCCTGTCACAGAGACTAGATTCTTATTGAACACATGCAAATAAATATATTGCCCTGAAAATATAAAAATACTCCCTGGGAGTTTCTGATTCTAGAGGGATCAGGTAGGGAGAAAAAGATAAATGTTTCAATCCTGCTTACAAAGGTATAATTACCAAATTAGTATAAGTAATAATTACTTAAGAGGAGAGGTTTTTGTATATTTGGAAAAGATGAAAGACCCAGTAATATTTCAAGCAAAACATCATAAAAAAGTACAATTATCCTCCTCAGTTTGTTCAGTACTGTGCAACTGATTTTGATTTTTTGTTAGCAGTTGTGTGAAGCTGTCAGTTTCTTCATTAGAGTTCTATAAATCCTTACACAATTCAATGGTATGCTCTTAAGGTTATTAGAGACCTGTATTCTATAGTACCTCTCAGAATCTTTCCTTTGAATCTCTTTCAAAATGAAGCACTTTTGTAAAAATAATTCTTTATCAAAATAAAAGAAGAATTCTCTAAATTACAAAGAGTCTCAACAAATGGCAATGGTCAAAGATCTGATTTAAGTTCATTATAATGCAACAAATAAGGAAATTTGGTTATTTCTGCGATATACAGCATTTCAAGATAGTACCTAGAATTATAAGTGATAACATGGATAGTATCAGAATTCCAGGAGTTTCATTCAATTTATAGAATACTTATTTTAGTAACCCATATTTACACAAATACAATTTAAGAAGGTTTAGCAACTCTTATTTGACATTGCTTCCCATGTGATTTCACATACCTAATTTATTTAATCTCTCCTTTATGAGGAGAGTAAGTATTGTGAATCGTTCCAGGGACTTGCTGAAAAATTTCAAAGATAGCTTGTGGTCAAAAGACTTCATCTAAAATTTTTCTTAATGTTTATTTTTGAGAGCGAGCAAACGAGAGCAAGAGCGTGAGCAGAGGAGGGGCAGGGAGAGAGAGGGAGACAAAGGATCCGAAGCAGGCTCCAGGCTCTGAGCTGTCCTCACGGAGCCTGACGCAGGGTTTGAACCCACAGACCAGGAGATCATGACCTGAGCCAAATTCGGACGCTTAACCGTCTGAGCCACCCAGAAGACTTCACTGTTGAACTTAGTTTTGAGAAGTTTGTCAAAAAATATCAAAAGGTGTGGAAATTTGATAGGATCACAGATCACTATGAACCGAAGACTTCACAAGTAAATACAGAAAGTTAAATTGTTATAAAAATTCTTAGCTCTTTTAATATTAAATAGACTCAGATTTTTAAAAGTAACCAAACATTTGATAAAGATAAAGCATAGAACATTTGCTTTCTAGGTAGATGACACTGTTAAAGAAAAATCTCTGTTTACAATTTCTTATTCAAATCAGACCAGTAATCTAAGAACACTTTGGTCTTTTAACAGCAAGACAACAACAAAACCCACAAATTTTAGTTTTGTACCAGCTTACTTTCTAAATTGACACATAGTGTTACACTCATTTCAGGTGTACAACAGTGATTGGACAACTCTATGTCATGCTATGCTCCCCACACGTGTGGCCACCATCTGTCATCATACAATGCTATTACAATGCCACTGACTATACTTCCTATGCTGTGCCTTTTATCCCCATGACTTATTTATTCCATAACTGGAAGCCTGGGTCTCCTGCTCCCCCTTCCTCTTTTTGCCCATTCCCCACCGCCCTTTCTGGCAACCATCATTTTGTATGCTGCATTTATGCTTCCGTTTCTGCTTTTTGTTCACTTAGTCATGTCTTTTCTTTCTACATTCCACATATAAGTGAATTCATGCGGTATTTGTATTTCTCTGACTTATTTCACTTAGTATAACATCTTCTGGGTCCATCCATGTTGTCACAAATAGCAAGATTTCATTCTTTTTTTGTGGATGAGTAATAATATACTACATGTTCTTTATTCATGCATCTACCAACAGACACTTGGGTTTCTCCCGAATCTTGACTAGTGTAAAAAATGCTGCATTAAATATAGGAGTGCATATATCTTTTCCAGTTAGTGTTTTTATTTTCTTTGGGTAAAGACTGGATCATATGGTCTTTTTATCTTTAATATTTTAAGGAATCTCCATACTGGTTCCCACAGTGGCTGCACCAATTTTGTTCCCACCAACAGTGCATGAGAGTTCCTTTTTCTCCACATCCTAACATTTCTTTTTGATTCTACCATTCTGATAGGTACAAGGTGATATCTCATTGTGGTTTTGATTTGCATTTTACTGATGATTAGACACATTTAGCATCTTTTCATGTATCTGTTGGCCACCTGTATGTCTTTTTTGGCAAAAATGTCTATTCAGGTCCTCTGCCCATTTTTAAATCAGATTTTTTTTTAGTGTTGAGTTGTATGAATTCTATATATATTGTTGATATTAACCCTTTATTGGATATATAATGTGCAAATGTCTTCTATTTAGTATATTGCCTTTTCATTTGTTGGTTTCTTTCACTGTGAAAAAGCTTTTCATTTTTGTGTAGTCCCAATAATTTGTTGTTTTTGTTTTGTTTTCTTTTTTTTTTTTTTTTTTGTTTTGCTTTTGTTTCCCTTACCTGAGAAGACATATCTACAAAAATGTTGCCAAGACTGATGTCAAACAGATTAGTGCCTGTGTTCATTTCTAGGATTTTATGGTTTCAGGTCTCACAGTTAGGTCTTTAATTCATTTTCAGTTTATTTTTAGGTATGGTGTAAGAAAGCAGTCCAGTTTAATTATTTTGCATGTTGCTGTCCTGTTTTCCCAGCACCATTTATTGAAGAGACTGTCTTTTCCCCATTTTATATTCTTATCTCCTTTGTCATAAATTGACCATATAAATGTGGGTTTATTTCTTGGCTCTCTGTTCTGTTTCATTGATATATGTGTCTATTTTTGTGCCAGTAACATACTGTTTTGACTACTACAGCTTTGTAGTAGGTCTTGACATCTGGGATTGTGATATCCATTTTTTTCTTCTTTTTCAATATTATTTTGGCTATTCAAGGTTTTTTTGTGGCTTCGTACAAATTTTAGGATTATTCTAGTTCTGTGAAAAAATGTTTGTATTTAATGATCCTTTTAATGTATTGTTGAATGTGGTTTGTTAATATTTTGTTGGGTATTTTTGTGTCTGTTCATCAGGGATATTGGTCTGTAGTTTTCTTTTTTTGTAGTGTCTTTGTCTGGTTTTGGTATCAGGGTAATGCTGGTCTTATAGAATGAATTTGGAAGATTTTCTTTCCTTTTATGTGTTTTTGAATACTTTGAGAAGAATAGTTATTAAATCTTTAAGTGTTTGGTAGAATTCACTTGAAGCCACCTGGTAATGGACTTTGTGATAGTTTTTCAATTACTGATTCAATTTCATTACTAGTAATTGATCTATTCAGATTTTTTGTTTCTTTCTGATTCAATTTTAGAAGATTGTATGTTTCCGGGAATATTCAGTTCTATGTTGTCCAATTTGTTGGCATGTAATTTTTATAGCAATCTCTTATAATCCTTTGTATTTCTGTCGTGTTATTACTACTTCATTTCTGATTTTATTTTTTTCACCTTTTTTTTTGATGAGTCTGGCTAAAGGTTTATCAATTCTATCTTTTCAAAGAATCAGCTGTTTTCATTGATCTTTTAAAAATTGTTTTTCTAGTCTATTTCATTTATTTTGCTCTGATCTGTATTATCTCCTTCCTTCTACTAACCTTAGGATTTGTTTGTTCTTTTTCTAGTTCCTTTAGGTATAAGGTTACATGGTTTATTTGGGATTTTTCTTGTTTCTTGAGGTGGGACTGTATCCTTTTATAAGTATACTTTGCTCTTAAAATTGCTTTTGCAGTGTTCCAAAGATCTTGAACTGTTGTTTTCATTTTCATTTATTTCCATGTATTTATTTCCTCTTTTAATGTTTTCATTGACCCCTTGTCATTTAGTAGCATATTGTTTCCACATATTTGTGTTTTTTTCATTTTTTTTCCTTGTGATTGATTTCAAGTTTCATACTCTTGTGGTCAGAAAAGATGTGTCATATAATTTCAGTCTTCTTAAATGTATTGAGATTTGTTTTGTGGTCTAATATGTGATCTCTCCTGGAGGATGTTCCATGTGCACTGGAAAAGAATGTGTATTCTACTGCTTTAGGATGAAATGTTTTGTCTATCTTAAAGTCAATCTGGTCTAATGTGTCACTCAAAGACACTGTTTCTCATTGATTTCTGCCTGGACAGTATATCCATTGATGTAATTGGGATGATAACGTCCCCTAGTATTTTGTATTACTACCAATTTCTCCCTTTATGTCTCTTAATATTTACTCTATTTAGGTACTCCAATGTTGAGTGCATATTTACAATTATTATATTTTCTTGTTGGATTGATCCCTTATTATGTAATGCCCGTGTCTCTTGTTTCAGTCTTTGTTTTAAAGTGTATTTTGTCTGGTATAAGTATTGCTACCTTGGTTTTTTGGTTTTTTTCCCTTTCATTTGCATGAAATATCTTTTTCCATCCTTTTACTTTCACTGTGTAGGTGTCTTAGGTCTGATGGAGTCTCTTGTAGGCATCAGATAGGTGAGACTTGATTGTTACTCCCCCTTCCATCACCCTATGTCTTTGATTTGAGCATTTAGACTATTAACATTTAAAGTCATTATTGATAGATATGTACTTACTGCTATCGTGTTGTTTTCTGGCTTCTTTTGTGTGTGTGTGTGTGTGTGTGTGTGTGTGTGTGTGTGTGTAGATCTGTATTCCTTTCTTTTATTGCTCTTTCCTTGTGATTAATTTCTGTAGTGTCCTGTTTGGTTTTCTTTCTCATTTTTTTGTGTATCTATTAGAAGTTTGGAGTTTGTGGTTACTGTGAGATTTATATATAACATTCTAACTTTATAGCAGTCTATATTAAATTGATGGTCACTTAAGTTTGAACACATTCTAAAAGAACATTTTTACTACCCTTCCATGTTTTATGTGTCTGTTGTCATATTTTACATAATTTTACTCATAATTTTCTTCTAATTATGGCCTTTTCTTTTTTCCTTAAAGAACTCCTTTAACTTTTGCTTGTCTGGGAAACTCTACCTCTCCTTCACTTCTGAATGGTAACTTCGCTGGGTGTTCTTAGTTGTAGATTTGTTTCTTCCAGCTCTTTGAATATGTCATGCCACCCCCTTCTGGCCTGCAAAGTTTCTTCTGAAAACAATCAGCTGGACAGCCTTATAGGGTTTCCCTTGAACATAACTTTTTGCTTCTCACTGCTTTTAAAATTCTCTATCTTTAACCTTTGACCTTTTTTTTAATTGGGCAAAGAACTTTATTAACCTTGTTTCAAACTTTACTTCCAGGCTTCTTCAGCTTAATTAGCTGCAAAGAATGAATCGTGTGTAAGTCAAAACTGAACAGAGCTGCAATGTCCAAGGGGCTTGGGTTTAAAAATATTAGCTATCTATATTAATTTTATCAGAGCCATAAACAAAATTTTAAAAAGCAGTCATAATACAAAATGGCAGCTCCCAGTCACTCCAAGTTTTATTTTCTTCAGAAGTTGACTCAAGTCAGTTTGCTTCATTCTTGGAAGATTCATCAAAATTCTCCATAAGATCTGGAACTTTATCATCATCATCCTCTCCTGTAGCAAGTGGCCCTTTTCTAGCTACACGTTGTTTGCACAGCACTTCAGCCAGTCTTCTTAGACTAGTCAGACTGTCCACGCCAAGTTGGTTTAAGATACTGGGTAGCATTTCTGTCAGCTGCTCTGTCTCAGCGTGGCCTGTAATTGTGAAAGTGCCAGGGTTGCCTGAACTTCGGGTTGTTAAAGTAGATCACTGCACCTTGGTTTGTGAACACATTCAATTCTTCAATACCAGAGATATTGTTTACCCCTAACTTTTTTAAGGAAAACTGAAGTTTTTTTTTTTGTTTTGTTTTGTTTTTTTGTGTCATCTGCTGTAGCCATTCTATGAACCACCTTCTTCTTTCAGTGAGCAGCTCCCTTTCCACCAATGCACACTTTGCTTGCAGTTTGGCGACTTTCTCCTGGTTCATGATAGTTTCTTTCATCTTGCTGGAGTGGAAATAGGACCCGGGGTTGGCACTCAGGGGTCTTGGGTGGACCAGTTGGGATCAGGTACACACAGGGACACAAGATGGCCTAACTTTTGACATTTTAATTATTATGTATGTTGGTGTGGAGGCTCTTGAATTCATCTTGTTTAGAACTCTGTTCTTCCTGAATCTGGATGTGTTTTCTTCCTCAAATTTGGGAAGTTTTCAGCTATTATTTCTTAAAATACATTTTCTGCCTCTTTTTCTCTCTTCTCTGTCTGGGACCCCTATAATGTAAATGTTTGTTTACTTGATGTTGTCCAAGAGATCCTTTATCCTCATTAAAAAAAATTTTTTTTTTTTTTCCTTTTTACTGTTCAGCTTTGGAGTTTTCATTACTCTGACTTCAGATCACTGGCCCATTATTCTGCATCTGCTAATGTACTGTTGATTCCCTCTAGAGTACTTTTATTTCAGTTATCGTGGTCTTCAACTCTGATTAGTTCCTTTATGTTTTCCATCTTTTTGTTGAAGCTCTTACTCAGTTCTTCCATTCTTTTCTCCAGTCCTGTGAGCATCTTTATAATCATTACTTTAAATGTCTTCTCAGGCATGTTGCTTATCTCCATTTCATTTAGTTTTATTTCTGAGGCTTTGTCTTGTTCTTTCATTTGGAGCACATTCTTCTATCCCTTCATTTTGCTGGACTTTCTGTGTTTGCTTCTTTGAATTAGATGGAACAGCTACTTCTCTTAAACTTGAGAACGTGGTCTTGTGTATGGTCAACCCCTATGTAGATTATGTGTGCCTGGTGACTTTGGCTGGTTGGCTGGAACTGTGGCTGGTATGGGGGTCCTGGGGTATACCATCCTGGGCCTGTCCTGGTGGGATGGCCACAGCTGATGTGGGCATGAGATTGGTGGTCCCAGGGTTCTCTGTGCAGAGGGTGCCCTGGAAGGATGGATAAAGTTGAAATGGGTGCAAGCTGGGGTGTCCTGGGGTGCTCAGCAAAAGGGGTGCCCTGGTGGGGCAGCGGAAGCAGAGGCAGGCCTAAGCTGGGAGGTCCCAGAGTGCTCTGCACCAGAGATGCCCTACAAGTCATCTGGAGCCAAAGTGGTATGGTTCTGGAGTGTTCTGGCATGCTTTACCTCTCTGTCACCTTGGTGACATGGCTGGAGCTGTAGTAAACACTGCCCAGGGCTAGGCTGGTGTGCACTGCACTGGGGACACTTTACTGAGATGACTGGGACAGGTGTGGGCTAGGGGCTCCAGGCCCATGAGGTGGTAGGCCAGCCGAGACACCTGGACGCTGCTTCCATCCTTTCTACCAAGGTGGAGAAGGAACATAAACGGTGGTACTCGCCAGCCCCTCTGACCCAGGGTTCCAACCACTCTCTTTCCATCTGGCAGAGTTCTAGGGCTGGATCTTCTACATTCTAGCTGCTCTTGAAACCACAGCTTTTCTGTCAGTACCCAGGGGACCTGGGGCTGGTATGTGGTAGGGGCCCAGGGTTCACTGAGGACATAGAAGGACAGCTATGGCTCTGGACGCTGCTTCCATCTGCGTTATCAGGGTGGCTGGGGAATGTAAACCAAGGTGCTCAGCAGCCTGTTGGACCCACAGAGTTCCAGAACACCCCTCATCACAGGGCAGGGTTCTAGGGCTAGTTCCTTTATATTCCAGTTGATCTTTTGAACTGCAGGTTTTTTGTTTTTTGGTTTTTTTCTGTGCCCCAGGCAAACAGATCTGTTCATAATCCCTTGGGTTCTATTCCTCCTTGCTGCAATCTATAGCATCAAAGTGAGAGTTCCTTTCTTCCAGTGTCTCCATCTTTCCTGCCCTTCTCTCAGTCTTTGTGCAGGAGCTTCTCAGCCCTCAGTTTTTCAGAGGGAATTACTCTAGAAATAGGTGTATATTTGGTGTGTCTGCGGAGGAGGTGAGTTCAGGATCTTACATCACAATCTTAAACCAGAGCCTGTAAATTCACTAAAAAAATGTTTTTAATGTTTATTTTTTAGAGAGTGAGCGAGCACAACTAGGGGAAGAGCAGGGAGAGAGAAAAGGAGAGACACAGAATGTGAAGCAGGCTCCAGACTCTGAGCTGTCAGCACAAAGCCAACACAGGGCTCAAACCCACGAACCTTGAGATCATGACCTGAACCAAAGTTGGACGCTTAACTGACTGAGACACCCAGGTGCCCCTAAATAAATTCATTTTAATCTTAATCTACAATTCCTTTAAAGATTCCCTTTTCACAAACCTTTTATAACTTTCCTCTTTTATATTCAGATTTTTTTTTTTTCTTTTTTCCAACGTTTTTATTTATTTTGGGGACAGAGAGAGACAGAGCATGAACAGGGGAGGCGCAGAGAGAGAGGGAGACACAGAATCGGAAACAGGCTCCAGGCTCTGAGCCATCAGCCCAGAGCCTGACGCGGGGCTCGAACTCACGGACCGCGAGATCGTGACCTGGCTGAAGTCGGACGCTTAACCGACTGCGCCACCCAGGCGCCCCTTATATTCAGATTTTTGTCCTAAGTTTTTCCTTTTTAAATAACCAGCCTCATGTTAGGACAAGATTACTTTCTTTTTCCAACCAAAAATGCATTTCCATTCCTCATACCTTCTTCTACCAAAAGCACACATTTTACTAGAGATGTTTCCCTTATTATTTTTTATATATACTCATGTGTATTAGACTTCTTAACTCTTAAAAATTTAATTTCTAGTAAAATCTAGGTAGTGTGAATCTGTTACGCCAGCATTTTTTAGATTGGCAAATTTATGAATACATTTCTAGAAACGTGTGCTTCTTTATAATACAATCTTTCAATGAAGCACAAAAATATTTAGTAACTGATCCAAATTTATCTTTAGTTTCTCTGTATTAAGGAAGCCAAAACTAAGTAAACCTATATTCAGTAATTAATATTTAATTTTATCTTATTTGGAAATGATCTAGATATTCAATGAATTTAACTTAACTCATCCTGTAACAAAATTTTAAAGTTTCAGGTTATCAAAAACATTGGGCAACCATTGAAAAGTTTACCTAAAAGCTTTTTAACTTTACAGGTATTCAATTTACTTATTTTTTAACAGTTATGTTTAGATCATCCACAAAAACTTCATGAGATTTCAGACAAAATTAACCATTCTCCCAAGCTACTTTGTTGCTGAAATATTTTGCAGCCTATATAATATGAAATTATTTAACTTTTAGTAACTGAGCAGACATTTTCACTTACAGGTCTATTTTAATTAACTCAAAAACCTCAAATTATTTGTAATGACAAATATTGACCAGGTCATATGAACCTGAAATTTATTTGGATTAAGTTTGTATCTTATTTTGGAGAGTTTATGAATACTAAATTTATACAAATGCTTGTTAAATAGAGCTGTTTTACAAATTAATTTTGGCAGTAACATCCAGGAACAAAAAAATATCCTACCTCTAAATGACATACACACATATACATATAGACAAATACATCTCAGAGCTTGGTTTTAAAACAATATAAAACTTACCAGTTTTTGAATCGTAGGGGGAATATTAATTTACTCAGATGATTCAAGTAATTTGCTATTTTTGGAGAGGTCTCTTAACACTGGTATTTGTCCCTGGAAGTAATCTTCTAGAAGCTGTCATCTATAGTTTGGGCAAGAGTACTAATTGCACTTTGTATTTTTAACAAGGCCTCTTTCCTTCCATTTTTTTCTTTTTCATTTTCAAGAGATTGTGGGCTGTGTTCACACTTCAAAGACACAATGAAATCTATAACTTTAAGGGACAGAGAAGAAATCTAAGCTTGTAAGTGCTTTAAGGACAGCTCAATTACGTTCCAATGTCCTGATCTTTTATAATATCTACAAGCATTTTGAGAGGAATAGGTCACTTTGGGGATTGGTAAAACAGGTGGGTTTTGACCTTTTTTCTAGATTCGCAATTCTGGTTTTATAGGGATTTGCAAGGCAAGAACTGTAATTACAACCTGAATATCAAGGGACTAACCCACCTTTCTAACTTCTTTCTGTCAGGGAGATTGAAAAGATTTATGCCTTTGTAAAGTCTGTGTACAGCATTTTGAATACACAGTTCTGCCTTGGCTTTGAATATTGGCCTTTAGCTGATGATTTGTAGGAGGGCGTAGGAGAAATTTTCGTCATCTGTTTTCTCTGTGATGGGGTGCTGTGAATCATCATGAATCTTTTTAATTTTTCTCTAAATTTGGTAGGATCTTCTAAAAGATTTGCTGTCCAGGGGACACGAATTTCTTTTTAGTGGGGAGTTTAGGATATATGTGCAAAGGACAATGCATGAGAATGCCTGAAGCCAGGAGAGCCTGATTGCAGAGCCCTAAAAAGTAGACGGAATTACAAGGACCACCTTCTGCTAAATTTACTTTCTGGTTTTCAGGATTTACATGAGTAACCTGTATAATTTGGCCTAAAGATTAGGCCAGAGTGCTCTCTGTAAATCCTGTAGGAAGAAGCAGTTGGAGGCCAGAGATTTTGAGAAGGAAACTTTACGTTGAATGTAGATATTAAAATGAAAAATCAGAAATTAGACTTATTAAAGGAGTCCGTAAGACCAGCCATTCTATAAAGCTTTTTTTCTTTCTTTAAAGGATCCACCATCTGGCCACTGATGAATAGGATCTTCTTAATCTTAATGATGACCCAGACCAATAAACATTTTTTTAATGGAAAGACCCTGAGGCAACTTTCCAGTCTGAGATTATGGACACAGAGGTGCCCTTGGCCCTCATTATTGAAGAGTTTTTGCCCGAAAATAGTATAAGAAAACAAAGGCCTTCATTGTACCGGAAGTCAGAATGGTATAATCAAGATAGTTTCTCTGGTCTCCTGTGAAAATATGACACCTCTCCAGTCACAGACATGCTAGTCCATGACACTGAACAGGCACTACTGGAATGGTACATTCCAGCACTAACATAACAAGCAACAAAGGCTGAGATGAAAAATGTGTTTTATGGGCTAGGACCCCTTATGAGAAACTCTCCTGAGAGCTGGAATGGCCAGAAAAAGAATGTTGCTTATAACTGTGTACCTTTAAACAGCCTATTTGGCCACCAAGGTGCACTCAGATAGTGCATCCTCTGGATGATGGAGACCAGAGGGAATATTCTCACCAGTCACAAAGCCAAGCTCTCAAGTATATAAAGACAGACAAAAGGAAAAGCCTTGTGGATTTTTTTTTTTTTTTTTCATAGAGGACCCACAGCAAAGTTTGTCTAAACAGATGCTGGCTCAAACAGCAGGACCTATACCTGTAAGGACCTATACCTGCATTCTTTCCCTATAGTAATTCTTTTTTATGAAGGAAAGAAGCTATTCCATCTCTAGGAGGAGTTGAATTATTCAAACTAAGAGTAGTCCATCAAATTTACAAGAGTTGCTAAGTCCAAGGAACTGGTTACACAAATATTTTCTTCTGCTAATCTAAATTTAGAGAAAAAGGACTCTCCCCACTCTTGCTCTGTCAGACACTGAAGGCAGAGAACCAGAAAGCTATTGTGGTAAAGATTCTTACCTTCTGCCAGCTGTTGATCAGACGTGTTGGCATCTCTCAGCTGCAGCAGCCTCAAAGCAAACAGTATCCAGTCTGGGAAATTTATCCCACCCCTATGCCAACTGATGGGGAAGAAAATTTTTTCTCTACCTTTAGTTGACATGAGAAGATTCACATGAGAAAAAAAGAAAAAAAGTCAAATTATGTGTGCATAGAGGCCCTAAGAAATCAATGACGCAGGCATGTAGGTTTTACATGTTTTAGACAAAGAAATGTAAATCTGTGAGGAATGGACAGGACAAACAAAACTTTTGTTCAAGAGCTTCAATTAATAAAGAATTCTAAACAAGATTTGGGCTGAGGTAATAAATTAGTAAAAGTGACACAGTTTGTTTATAGAGGGTTTTTCAGCCCTGAATTACCTTTTTCTGATGAGAAGAATATCTCTCCTCCTTCTGGTGCAGGGAGGGTACCTTTCACACAGGAAATGTATTCATTGCTTTCAGGCAACAAAGGAAGGTCACTGGCCATTTTTAAAGTAACTTTAATTCAAAATAATTAATATCTCACTGTGGAAATTTTTGGGTGGCCTTCTCTGGGCCCCTCCACTGGTAAACCTGGGACCTCATCAGGCAGCCAGACCGAATGGAGACTTGCCAGTTTAATGCTGCTGTCTCAGAAAAATTTTCAGGAGGAGGGTTCCCTCTGCCCTGGAGGCCATGTAGGTAGTTTGGGACAACCGGTACTACACATTCCTGAAGGTTCTAGGCTGCCCAAGGCTGGAACTGCACAAGCACAGGCCACACAGGTCAGGGAAGCCAGGGACCTGTTAAAAGGCAAGTGTCAGGAGGCTGGGTCACAGGAATGGGCTGTAGGGGGTACCAGGCATCTGCCTAATTGCAAACACTAACCTACATGAATGTGCGTATTCCCCCCTGAAGACAGAGCTGGAGGAAACTGAACTGCCTTGCCAAGGTGTAGACGGGCTGACTGATGGGGTATCCTCCAATACGAGACATCTGGGAGTCTTAATTACTGGATTTGTTCTGGAAAGTCAGTCTTGTTTCTTCCAGCAATGCCTTTAAGGGGGAATACGCACATTTGTGTAGGTTAGGGCTTAGAATTAGGCAGATGCCATGGATCCTCAAAAGCCCACTCTTGAGATCTGAACTCTCCCAACGTTATCCAGTTCCAGGTTCCTGGGTCCCCTGACCTGCAGAGCTGGTGTTTGCTTAGCATGCAGCCCATTAGCCCACTGAGGGTAGCTGTGGCCCTCCAGGCCTGTGGAACTCAGGCCAGTTCCCAACCACCTACATAACCTCCAGGGCAAAGGGATCCCACCCTCAAAAATCTTCTGTGGCAACACCTTTAAACTGGTGACAGTCAGTACATATGTGACTGGCTGCTTGATGGGATCCTGGGCCTCTTCAACAATCAAGGCTCCCAGGTGTCTCTTACTGAAGGGTACCTCATCTAGTTTGTCCAGCCCCACCCTGGCAAGGCAGTCCGGTTTCTTTCAGTGATGTCATCTGGGGGAATATGCACGTTTGTGTAGGTTAGGGCTTGGAATGAAGCAGATGCCTTAGGTCTCCACAATCCTGTTCCTGTGCCACAGCCTCTCTCGTTTCCAGGTTCCCAGCTTACCTGACCTGCGTGGCCTGGGTATTCGCAGTTTATCCCCTTCAGGTTCCTTGAGGGATTCAGTTCCTTTAGACCCACGGAGCTCGGACCTTTCCCAAATAATGGCACAGTTTCTGCTCTGTTGTGGGCCCACCATGAAAATCACCTGGAAGCAGCAGCCAGTGATTGGCAACAGTCCCCATTTGGGCTTCATGTCTGAGAGGTTTGGGACTTCTGCAACCTTAGACTGAAGGAACCTCTTATTAGATGATACCATGGCCAGCACTCCCAGACCTGCCCCGCCAATGCAGGCCATTAATTCAAGCTCTGGCTTCAGGGAGTGAATTAGGTTAGGTTTGCATATATACATATGTCTTTTCTTCAAGAGATTCTCTTGTGAACCAGCCTCTCAAGACCATGGCTATGTTTTAGGTCCCCGGCTACCCTAAACTGTGCAGCACACTCATGTGCAGTTCGTTTCCTTCAGCTGGCCTGAGACACCAGGATCCCTCCAGGTGGTTGGAGCTGGGGCCTGTCAACAGCCACCTGCATAGCCTCCAGGGAGAAATAAATCCATGCCACCACCCTTCATGAATCTGAGGTGACAAATTTAAACTGGCAACATTCAATCCCCATAAACAGGTCCCAGGTTTACCTGTAATCAAGACTCCTGGGTATCTCTTAAAGCCAACCTTTTAGCTTCCAGCTTAAACCAGGGGCTTCTGTGGGAGCCCTCATTGTTGGAAAAGCCCAGGACCCGATCAGACAACCAGTCCAAATTGCGACAGACTGTTGCCAGTTTAAATCTACCACTTAATGTTCAAGGGGTGGGCTTGCTGCACTCTGAGGCCATTAAAGGGGTTGGGGGCCACCCAGAGCCCCCTGGGCCTGAAGGCCAGGTGACAGAGTGTGGGTTGTACAGGCACAGGCCGCACAGGTCAGGGTAGCCAGACACATAAAACAGGGCAATGTTGGATGAGGCTAGGTCATAGGAGGAGGGTTATGGGGGGGTACAAGACATCAACCCTAATGCATAAAGGCCTAACTATCCACAGTGGCATATTCTGCTGAAAGACAGAGCTGTGGATTTTTCAACTGACTTGCAGGGGAGGAGCTAAAAGCACATGACAGGGTATCCTCCATTTGGAGACACCTTGGGGTCCTGGTTCCTAGAGAAGCATGGGACCCCATCAGGCAACAAAAAAGACAATGGTAACTATGCCTCACTCATTCACCCTACAAAATTGCTCGAGATGATTTGAGTGATATTTAACTGCAAAGATCCCTGGAGACCTATAAAACTTAAACTCCAGGTGTTGGCCTGATCACCCATTTCAGTGAGTTCTAGCCTATATTGAAAAGAACTGAGGAAAACATTCCAGTGCTCTTACTAGGAGCATTGAGTAACGGATGTAGAGAGGAAAGTGTTGGCATAGAAAGTAATCCCCAGAGCAGGAAGAAACCAGTCCCTTTTCTCTTAAGGGCACTAATCCACACCCCAGGAACAGGATTATTTTATCCCCTTTGACCCTGGTAAATTTAACTAAAAAGCCAGGCCTGTGAAAACAGACAAAACTAAAACAGATGAGAATATGGAACCAATCAGAGACACTGAAGAGCGAGCTTAGACAAGAAATGACAAACATTAGAATGGAATTCTAACAAATTGAAATGGACACAAGCTCAGCAGCTATTAGATTTATGGTCCAAAGAAAAACAAAACATGGTCCTTATTGGAACAGAGATTGTGCAACTTGGACTCATTACCACTGACGCTAAATTGAAACAACACTTTAGAGCATTTGGAGAAAATAATACTAATTTACAAAGATACTTGGGGAGCAGCAACCTAGAGATTAAAATGGCCTATACCTAATATACGTTCCCTAAAACATCTCTATGGAAAACAGCAGGGGAAACTATTAATAATAAAATGATGGCTATTAACTATGATTAATGATAGGGGGCAGATACCCTCACCATTACTTATGGAAGAGCACATTTAAAAGGTCAGTCTAAAAGCTGCACCCTGCAGGACAGAGCAGGATTATTCACAGTCTTTGCAGGTGCCAGAAACACAGGACTGATTGGCTTGATAGGAACAACTGAGGAACTAAGTCAAGATAAAGACTATGGCTTACACACACACACACACACACACACACACACACACAGACAAAACAGGCTGATACAATACATCAAATCAAAATAGACCATATAGATCTACAGTTATAAGGTCCCATTAGCCTCTGAAACCATTTAGACCACCACCCTTTAAAACAAGTTATAAAAATAGAAATCCAAATAGAAACCTCAGAAACTACATACAGTCTTAGAGAAATGGAAACAACCAAACCTTTAAGTAAATAGACTTACAGAATATAAACCCACATTTGGAGTCACTAACCTATTTATTGTAAACACTAGCTCCTTTATGAAACCTAATCCCATTAATAAGCAAGCCAGGGAGTGCCAAAGAGAGCAAAACCCTATCAGCAGTCTCTGTCTCTAGGCCTAAGCCAGAGGCAATTGCCCATAAGCTACACTGGCCATGTCAACCCTTTTGTAAATAAAAATAACTACAGTATGCCATTATGTTCTTAAAGTTTCCCAAGTAACATTGATACAAGGATATCCTACTAATTTAGAAAACTCTTTCACAATAAAAAGGGACTATTAAAGAATTAGGAGGAAAATTAACCCCAGGGACATGGGTATCTACATTCCTAGCAATGGAAGATAGATATAGGCCACCTCATTACAGCTAAATGCCTTATAGGCTGCAGTTTAGAAAACATTCTTGGATGAAATCTTGCCATTTTCGACTACGTGGATGGAGCTAGAGGGTATCATGCTTAGCGAAATTAGAGAAAGACAAATATCATGATTTCACGCATATGGAGAATTTAAGATACAAACCAGATGAACATAAGGGAAGGGAAGCAAAAATAAAAACAGAGAGGGGGACAAAACATAAGAGACTCTTAAATATAGAGAACAAACTGAGGGTTGCTGAGGGATTGTGGGTGGGGGATGGGCTAAATGGGTGAGGGGCTTACGGGAGGACACTTGTTGGGATGAGCACTGGGCCTTATACATACGGGATGAATCACTGGAATCTACTCTTGAAATCATTGTACCATTATATGCTAACTTGGATGTAAATTAAAAAATAAATTAAAAAAACATTCTTGGAATGGATGATAAGACATACAAAAATCAAGGTAAACATTTAGGAACTCATAAATAAACAAATTACTGTGCCTACTCTTTTGCCATATATTAACCCAATCTGGCCCATTAAAAAGCCAGACATATCATATAGATTTACAGTAGATTATAGGAATTTAAACAAACACTCTTCCAAAATCGAGGGAGCACTCTCATATATAGATGCTATCATAAATATCACCACTGGATCTGGAACTGATTACCTGGTGATAGAGTTATCTGACATGTTCTTTGCTATTCTAATTGGTGAGGAAAGCCAACCCATGACTGCAGTCACATGGGAAGGCAGACAATACCAGTTTACTAGGGTATCACAGGATACCTTAACAGCTCAGTAAGAGCCCACAACCATCTAACACAAGACATTCAGGCCTTTGATGAAAACACAACACCTACAAACCAGCATTATGCATATTTATGACATCCTTATATGTGATAATTTGAAAGAACAGAAAGGGTAAAAAATAGAGTTAATTTAATTCCATCCATATGAATCCAAGTAATGACCAAGGATCCTAAGCTACAGTAAAATTTCTAGGCATGAGTAGGTCCCCTGAAGGCAGAAAAATATCAGACCCAGTCATAAAGAACATAGATTGCATACCAGCCAATTGAAAAGCTCAGCTGGGTACTCCATGAAGCCCTACAAAATACAGAGCCACTGACAAAAAAACAAATGAATTATATTTCACACAACAGCCTATTCTGGAATGGGTAAAGCAGACTCTGGACAGAGGGAAACTATTCCTGACCATAAACTCTTATCATGGAAATGGCATATTTCTAGGCAGGACAAATGGATGGAGGACCAACCCTCTGCATAAACTAAGCTAATCTCAGCAAAGCCAGTAGTGGTGCCAGATGTTCAAAGGGTGAGCCCATCTGAGCTCAGGTGATTGGGCAATCAGGAGCACCCTTGCCTATGGCTCAACAATACACGGTCTATAGATGGATCACCTCCATGACACCATCTGAATTATGCTGTCTGTTCATGGCCTTGAGGACTAATGATGGTCTAACCCCAACAGAATCAGGTTCAGAAGAATCAGCACAATATGCTCAACAAATAGTCATAAAATAGGTGATTGAATAGTCTGTTAATGAGAATCAGAATGAAGTATAACTTTTCTCAGACTAAATGGGCAGTAGCTAATGGAGTAGTTCTTTGGTCAGGAACATGTTGAGGAAATCATGCAAATGAGAAATAAGAACATATGGGGCAAGGACACATGGCAGAATATAGCACTAGCTGACATCTCCATATTCATGACATATATCAAAAGGACAAAGCTGAAGGAACCAAATAACCAGGTAGACAAACTCACTAGGAAAACTAAAAAGGCAAAGAGTTCTAAAATTTAACTTTAAAAACCTGAATGATTTAGGGACTTTTGGGGAGGATGGTGGAGTAGGAGGACCCCAGGCTCACCTCATCCCATGGATACAACTAGAAAACACTCACATCAGTGTAAATAACCCAGAAGATAACCCAAAGACTGACCAAAAAATCTCCACAACTAAGTGTAGAGAAGAGGCCACATCAAAGAGTGTAAGAAGGACAAAGACACAGGAACTAAATAGACTCACTGGACTTTCTGTGGGAAGGAGGGACACTGTGGGCATGGAGAAGGGAGAGAAACAGATCCGCACACTGGGAAGCCTGCATAGGGAAGATGATTCCCTATAGCATTTGGCTTTGAAAACTAGAGGGGCTGAATTTTGTGAGTTCTTACAACCAATGGAATGTAAAACCTGGAATTAAAAAAAAAAATTAGTGGGCTAGGCTCTAGGAGAGTTGGGAGAATAAAAGGAAACCTTCCATGCCATTAAAGGGACAGTACAACAAACAGGCCACAAGATACAACATAGAAGCAGAATTTGAAAAATTCTTGGAGCATAAGGGAGGGAGAATTGTTTACTAATCTCAAAGTGTGTCCCAGAGATACAGAAATTGCTGGGGAAGTCCCCCAGGAACAAAGGAACTGGCAGGTGCCATTTCCTCCCTCACCCCCAGTATAAACACAAAACCATTTGGGGCATCCACTACCTAACTTACTAGCACTGCCAGCCTGCCACCCCACTCCCTTGTGCTGTGCTTTGGCAGATCTTTCCTCTCTAATATGCTCTTGGCCAGAAACCATACAGGGCAGTGCCACAGGTCTGGCAGTGTGCAAACAGCCCCAATAGTGGCCAGCACCACTCCATAGTGACTCTTTTTCTTTTTCCCCTCCCCACCCACTCAAAGTGATTCTTGCCCTAGAAAAATGGAAATATAATCACACATACTAGCCAGACAGGCCACAGAAGTGGGCTGGAGGCCCTACCCACCAACAAAAGCTTCTCAGGGGACAACACAAGGAAAGTGCCCTGCAGTTTTGTACTACTGCATCTCTGGCAAATACCTGGTCTAACTCAACTCAAGCCCAAGGTATCCCCAGACTGACCCACAAACACCACAAGGACCAAACACTGTCTGCAACAGGCAAAAAGAACCACTGCAGATGACTGAAGGAAAAAGCAAATCAGCCACAATAGTAGAGGGTATGTATCACACATAGGAGACAACCCTGAAGCATCAAGTTCTGGTGAATAGAGGACACTGCACAACAGGGCACTACAGAACCTCTCCTTTATAAGGTCATTACTTTCAAGTGCAAGAGACAAACCTCTCTTTCCTAACACATAGAAAGAGACACAGAGTTAGATAAAATGAGGAGACAGAGGAATATGTCCCAAACGAAAGATCAGAACAAAATCACAGCACGGGATAATAATAAGTAATATGCCTGATAATTTACAGTAATGATCATAAAGATACTGACTGGGCTTCAGAAAAGAGTGTAGGAAAACAGTGAGACCCTTAACAATGAGATAAAAAATAACCAATTAGAGATAAAGAACACAATAAATAAAATTAAAAATACACTAGATTGAATAAATAGATGAGACGAAGCAGAAGAATGAATCAGCAACCTAGAGGATACAATAATAGAAAGTAATCAAGTTGAGCAAGATAGAGAAAAAAATTATGCAAAATGAGAATAGACTAGGGAACACATCGTCATTATCAAGTGTAATAACATTTGCATTATAGGGATCCCAGAAGAAGTAGAGAGAAAGGGGGGCAGAAAATTTATTTGAAGAAATAATAGCTGAAAACTTCTCTAATCTAGGGAAGGAAACAGAAATCCAGATCAAGAAGTCACGGAGATCTCCCAACCAAATCAACCCAAGGAGGTCTACACCAATATACATAGTAGTTAAGATGTCAAAAGAAGTAGTGATAGAGAATTTTAAAGGCAACAAGAAAAAAAAAAGCAGTTATATACAAAGGAAACCCTATAAGGCTATCAGCTGATTTTTCAGCAGAAACTTTGCAGGGCAGAAGTGAGTAGCATGATATATTCAAAGTGCTGAAAAGAGGGGCACCTGGGCGGCTTAGTCAGTTGAGCTTCCAACTTCGGCTCAGGTCACGATCTCACAGTTCGTGGGTTCAAGCCCCACGTTGGGCTCTGTGCTGACAGCTCAGAGCCTGGAGCCTACTTCAGATTCTTTGTCTCCCCCTCTGTCTGCCCCTCTCTGGCTTACACTCTTTGTTTTTGAGAGGGAGAGAAAAACAAACATTAAAAAAAAAAAGAAACAAAGTGCTGAAAAGAAAAATAATCTGCAGCCAAGAAGACTCTACCCAGCAAGGCTATCATTCAGAATAAAAGGATAAAGAGTCTCCCAGACAAACAAAAGTTAAAGGAATTCATGACCACTAAGCCAGACCTACAAGAAATGTTAAAGAGGACTCTTAGACTGGAAAGGAAAGACCATAAGCACGAATAAGCAAAATGGGAAGCATAAACGCAGTAAAAATAAGTACATCTGTAAAAATCAGTCAAGGGAATAAAAAAAAAGGGATATACTGTATGATGCCATATTCCTAAAGCATGGGGGAGGAGTAAAGAATGGGTTCAAACTTAAGCAAACATTGACTTAATATAGACTGTTAAACACAAAGGATGTTATATACAAACTGCTAACCACACATCAAAAAACCAGTAATAGATATGCAAAAAATAAAGAGAAAGGAATCCAAGTATATCAGTAAAGAAAGCCAGCTAATCGTAAGATATGAGAGCAGAGAAAAAAATGGAGAAAAACTACAAAAACCACCATAAAAAAAGTAACAAAAAGGCAATAAATATAATCCTATCAGTTGTTTATTTGAATGTGACTGGGCTGAACACTCTAAGCAAAATACATATAGTGATGGAATGGATTAAAAAAAACAAAACAAAAATAAGACCTATCTATATGCTGCCTACAAAAGACTCATTTTAGACGTGAAGACACATGTAGATTAAAAGTGAGTGGATAGAGAATATTAACCAAGCAAATATATTTTAAAAGAAATCTGGGGTAGCAATACTTATATCAGATCAAATGGACTTTAAAACAGATCTCCTTGGTGGTGGAGGCCAAAAGGACAATGGAATCCCTTCCGGATTTCCTTGAGCGTCTTAAGATGACCCTGGACTTACTGTGTGGACAGAGAGAGCAGGCCCAGCTTATTATATCATTCTGATTGTCAATGGACACCATTTGAGGGCCCATCAGGCTCTTTTGGCTGCTTGAATTATACATTTTAGAAGTTACTGTGAGGTTAAGAGATGTGTGAGGAAGTACTTTGAAAATAGAAAATTCCAGAAATACAGGAGTGCTGGCAGGAAGATGGCAGCATAGGAGGACGCTGGGCTCACCGCGTCCTGCTGACCACTTAGATTCCACCCACATCTGCCTAAAAAACCCAGAAAACTGCCGGAAGACTAGCAGAACGGACTCTCCAGAGCCAAGCGTAGATGAGAGGCCCACAGAGGAGGGTCTGCCTCCCTCCTGGTGCTGCAGGGCCCCTCCCGAAGTGGACCACCAAAGGCAAAGTGAGCTGAGTCTGCCCCTCCCGCCCCTGTGCACCTTGCGAATCCACCCTGGCTAATATGCCAGATCCCATCGAAGCAGCACCACAAGCCTGGCAGTGTGCAAGTAGCCCAGACAGGGGCCACACCACTCCACAGTGAGTCCCGCCCCTGGGAGAGGGGAAGATAAGGTACACGCCAGTCTGACTGCGGCCCCAGCGGTGGGCTGGGGGCAGACATCAGGTCTGACTGCGGCCCTGCCCACCAATGCAAGTTACTCCAGACAGACACAGAGGAAGAGCCCTGCAGTTTGGAGCCACCCCAGGGACTACCCAAAATGACGAAATGGAAGAAATTCTCCTCAAAAGAAACTCCAGGAATTAGTGACAGCTAACGAACTGATCAAAATGATTTAAGCAATGTAACAGAAAATGAATTTAAAATAATAGTCATAAAATTAATCGCTGGGCTTGAAAAAAGTATAGAGGACAGCAGATAATATTACTACAGAGATCAAGGGACTAAGAAACAGTTAGGAGGAGCTAAAAATGCTATAAATGAGCTGCAAAATAAAATGGAGGCGACCACAGCTCAGATTGAAGAGGCAGAGGAGAGAATACGTGAATTAGAAGATAAAATTATGGAAAAAGAGGAAGCTGAGAAAGAGAGATAAAAAAATCCAGGAGTATGAGGGGAGAATTAGAGAACTAAGGGACACAATTAAACGCAATAACATGCCCATAATTGGGATTCCAGAGGAGGAAGAGAGACAAAGGTGCCGAAGGTGTACTTGAAGAAATCATAGCTGAGAACTTCCCTGATCTGGGGAAGGAAAAAGGCACTGAAATCCAAGAGGCACAGAGAACTCACTTCAGACATAACTTGAATCGATCTTCTGCACGACATATCATAGTCAAACTGGCAAAATACAAGGATAAAGAGAAAATTCTGAAAGCAGCTAGGGATAAACATGCTCTAACATATAAAGGGAGACTGATAAGACTAGTGACGGATTTATCTACTGAAACTTGGCAGGCCAGAAAGGAATGGCAGGAAATCTTCAATGTGCTGAACAGAAAAAATATGCAGGTGTCCTCTATCCAGCAAGTCTGTCATTTAGAATAGGAGAGATAAAGGTCTTCTCAAACAAAAACTGAAGGAATTTGTCACCACTAAACCAGCCCTACAAGAGATCCTAAGGGGGATTCTGTGAGACAAGGTACCAGAGACATCACTACAAGCATGAAACCTACAGACATCACAATGACTCTAAACCCATATCTGTCTATAATAACACTGAATGTAAATGGACTAAATGCGCCAACCAAAAGGCAAAGGGTATCAGAATGGATAAAAAAAACAAGACCCATCTATTTGCTGTCTATAAGAGACTTCAGATTGAAAGTGAGGGGATGGAGAACTATCTATCATGCTACTGGAAGTCAAAAGAAAGCTGGAGTAGCCATACTTATATCAGACAAACTAGACTTAAAAAAATTTTTTTTTCCAACGTTTATTTATTTTTGGGACAGAGAGAGACAGAGTATGAACGGGGGAGGGGCAAAGAGAGAGGGAGACACAGAATCGGAAACAGGCTCCAGGCTCTGAGCCATC